>NW_027612032.1:0-413318 GCF_964261635.1 Lissotriton helveticus | reverse complement strand
ACGCATCGCTGCTTTCACGCTGCGATGCGTCATTTCTCATAAATGAGGCCCTTTGGGCCTCATTTATGAAAAGTAATGCATCGCTGCGTGAAAACAGCGATGCGTCCTTTTTCACTGCGCCCTCCTTGCGACACCAATGATGCGTCATATTTACAGTATGACGCATCGTGTTCTCAAGAATTTTTGGCACCGCATGATATTTGTGTAGCTCTGCCTTTGAACTTTTTCTCTTTTTTTTTAAGTCCTTGTTTTACTTTTGCCCCATACACTCCATTTGAGAGTATGTGTTTGTATAGCACGAAGTCCGCCAAAGTAATCGGTGCGCTTTACTTTGGAGTGCGTAACATGAGCACCAGTTGCATTACAGCCTCCCACCGAGACTCAAACCCGGTTCTCCAGCTTCAATGTCTTCAATGTCAGTGCTCTAGCTGTTACGCCATATCCTTTCTTGTTCTTACTTCATTGCCCCATTCTGCTCCCTCCCTCCTCGCGGTCCACTTTTAACCCTCGTTTCCTTTCAACCCTGGAAAAAAGAGTGGTGTTTGTTCATGGCTGCTCAGCATGCCCTTCTGATTAATACTATAGCCAGTCACTGATTTCCCTTGTTAATGATTGGCTAGCCTTTAGGGTTAACCCACACACACTACTGACAAAGATCCACTGCAGATTTCCACAAGCACTTCTCCCTCACATCTCTCAATTCCTGCTTCTTCTCCTCTCTCATCTTCATCATGCCAAGTCTATTATTCTGGGATGAAGGCAGCCAGCTGCCTGAGCCCACCCTTTTTATGCTGCTGTAAAGGCAAAATATTTGTTATCATACTCCACACACACTCATAAAACTTGAAGCCATGGTAAGCTGGACTGAGGAGAGACAGACACAGATACCTTTGCTCGGTAAACACCCATTACGACGCAGTAATGACACCACAGTGCCATTACAACGCAGGTTTTACAACGCAAGTAGTTACCACGACTTGCGCTGGAGGGCGCTCTAGACTAAGGAATAGTAGATTTCCTATTCCAACACCTCCCCTGCTATACGTAGGCTGGTGTTGGAATAGTAAATCTTACTATTCCTAAGTCCAGCACCCTACAGCACAAGTCGTGGTAACGACTTGCGTTGAAAAACCTGCGTTGTGATGGTACTGCATTGTTTTCTACCGCGTTGTACCATCATACATCCCCTTTGCTCTCATATGAATGGATGACATCCTATTGCATGTTTTCAGTTGTCACAAAAGGGAAAGCACCTGAGTACACCGCACAGGACAGCACCTGACATCCACATGGTGTCTGCCACAAAGATAGCCTGAGGAGTTTTTATGTGGAAGCCTACCAGACGTAGTTTAACCCCTTCCACGCTCATGACGAGCTGGGCTCGTCATGCAGTAGCCTCCTGCTACACTGATGACGAGCCCAGCTCGTCATGAATAATGGTGTTCCTGTATTTACAGCACAGGGGAAAAATCCCCATAGCGTTCAAGTGGTTAAGAAAACAAGGGTACCCCATAAAGTGAACCTGGGGTTGTGACGTATTTAAGGAAAACAATGGTTCAAGGGTGGCCTAATTAGGTCCTAAAAAGCGAAAGGAGTTACTTAAATTTGATATTAAATCAGTCTGGGAGCAGAACATGTAGGGCAACATGTGAAACTTTAATCATTTCATATTTTCAACATGTAGATATACCTTCAGGTGCTCACATGAGTGACGGAGTGCATATCGTGACTTGAGTGAAAAAGTGAAAATAGACGAAATGTCACACAGACAACAAGGGGTAATCCACAGAAATATATACAATGGGGGAGGGGAATTTTCCTCGGGGGTGGGTTCGACGACGTATCGATCTTTAGGTAGTCAAGATCATCCTCAGGACAGGGTGAGCATCCTGAAACTGGAGTAAGGTAAATTAAATTAGCACTTAGCCCTATTTAATGTATTCTTGACATAGTGACTTAGTGCTCCCAGTGGCATGATGGGCATAGTTTGCATGCACATTGGTCACATATTTAATTTACATGATAACCTGGCAATCGTGTTTGGGGCGCGCAGGGTGCCATCTCAAAGCTAGGTACTGTGAGTCGAGGGGCGCACTTTTAGAGTTCATACATGTTGTAGAACTTACTCTTTTAGAAGCCTACCAGACAGCACAGCTGTCTGGTTGTGAAAATACTTCTTGGGGACATTCTTAAAGTTTCACTGGAAATGCATTCAGCCCGTTGCTTATCATCGGCTTTGTGGTTTGCAGCTCACATTTTCTTGCTTTCCATTTGCTGGCTTTGCTTGTTTTAGTCTGTTCAGTGTGCCTTTGTCCCTCCTGTGGAGCATAGCCTGTTTACCACCTCACTCCTTTTATTTTTCCACAAATGCTCGCTTTCTGTAAAGAGACCCTTAAATTTAATTCTTCTCCTGTCACCTTTGCTATGCATTCAAATATAGAGGTCCAATGTCAGGCCCTGTCTTTAGAGGGTGCTTGGTGTTTACGTTTCTTTCTTTAACTTCAAAGTGAGAGAATTTAAGTGACAATCATGCTGGATATTGGGGACGGGAAGGGCGCAGCGTGCTCTAGTCATTTAGTCCTTTTTAGTTCGAAGCATACTTGACAGCACAGCAGTCAGGTTACTAAATACTTCTTTGGGACTTTCTGCAAGCTGACCTAAGAATGCATTCTGCCCATTCCTTACCAGCTGTTTAAGTTTTGATCTGATCTTGTCCCATTTACTGTACATTTAAAGACAGAGGTCAAATGTCAGGCTCTGTCTTTCGTGGGAGCTTGGTGGTTACTTTTATTTCTCTGACTTCAAAGTGAGAGGATTTATCTGACAACCTGGGGGTGTGAAAGGAAACACTTTTTCTAGTGATAGAGCGCGATTGTGCTCTTCAATTTGTAGGGGTGCATTATAATCATGAGTAGTTTGCACCTGCATATATCCTCTTGTCATATTAACATTTGGTTATTAGAATGTGTAATGTAATAACGTGTAAAGTGAAGTGATAGAGAGATTTAGTACAACATCGGGAAATGAACATTGAGAAATGAACATTGTAATTGTGTTATAAATGGTGAAATCTTAATGTTCGTTTTATAAATGACTAATGAGAAATTAATTAATTGACTGTGTAACGCACTGAATTAAAAGTGCACAATAATAATGTTCATATATACGTGTGATTAATGAACTTTCATATTGGTTCTTATGTTCCCGTTTTTTTGTAGGCCTCATAGGTTTTTTTCCCTGGCTCTCAAATTCGAGTTGTTCGTAATGTTCCTGTGTATGCACAACCTCTTTTTTTCTCACGTTTCTGTTGCAGCTGGAGAAATGTATCTTCGTTAGTTAGAATAACGCTTTTGTTTTATGAGTTAGGCTTAGGGAGGAGAGGATACATTTAAACAAGTGGTGCTGATAATGTGGGACGGTGTTCTTTCTCACTGGAGAAGGCCTAGGTATCAAGGTCCTCGAGCCAGAGGCTGGGAGTTTCAAAGCCGCCTGGAAAGTTACTTGCGAGGAGGTGTCTAGCTGGATGGGACGCTCGTATGATGTGATGATGGGTCTGCCTTAGGATTTTGATACTGGAGTTAGGGACAGAGCCCCGGGGGTTTGAGTTAGAAGAGAAGATCTGATGGAGAGAGAAGGAGCATCTGAGAACAAGCTCTGTCGCTTTATGCTAATTCAACGTGAGTGCACTTCTTAGGAAGTCTTCATGCGATGACAACTTTTCCTGAACTTGCCTGGGAAATGCTAACTAGGGATGTCATGCTAGTGGTATTGTAGGGACAGACTAATGCTTTTTACTTACGAACATCAAATGCAGAATACTCTTGATGTTGGCGCAGTGATCATCTGCATCCTGATTCTAGAGCTGATCATCTTTTGGATGCTTCATATATTGAATTTAGCCCACAGGTTTGGCTATGTATTAGTTCCAATGTATTTCTACACCCTCTGTTGGGGTGATTGTTTGTCAAATTGTTTCTGGCCATGTAATAAACTAACTAAACTTAGAACCTTGAGTCAGTGGTTCTTCGGAGTCATGGTTTATTGGGATTGTGAAATCTAATTGGACAAGGTATTTCTCCCCTCTACACTTTTAAGCAGGAACCAACGATCCAGGGGTTTCAGAGTAAATCTAGAATGTGGAACCCAGCCCCATCAGTTAGTAGCAATGTCGGATGGTTCCCTCTTGACTTGAGTGGAGGAAGTTGAAAGGAAAACATCTTGTGGGCAAAGAATTTGGTTTAATCATGCGATGTTTTAAATAATTACGAGACCTTCATAGGGGAGATAGAGGAGTTTTAACTCGAGTGGGTGAGGAAGCACCACCCGAAGATACGCCTGCACATGTCATGGCAACGAATGTAGGACTCCATACTACAGTTTGGCTTAAAAATTGGCATAGGGTTGCTGAAAAAGAGCGACATCTGGCTTTTCCACGTTATTCTTCATTTCGATTGGAAGTGCTATATCAGTTGAGGGAAGTGATGGCTTAATTGCGACCTCCGCCTAGACCGACATAGTTTGAAGCATTAGATGCTTGTATGCGAGCAGCACAGACGAAGAGCTGGGAAAGAAGTCAGGGAAGGATGAAAAAAGCAATGAAGGCATAGCAGGATGTGCGATGGGACGCACACTACTCTACGATCCTCCACTATATAAATCCTTCACTTGGCAACCCTCCACTCTACACCACTCTACTTAGCGACACTCTGTGCCACTCTACAACACTCCATTCTACACCACTCTACACACTAATTTCCACTCTATGCCCCTCCACACTAAGGTACTCAACTCCAGTCTACACCTCTCTACAACACTCCACTCTACGACATTCTATGACACTCAACGGCCCTCCACGGCACCGGACCAGCATACCTGAACAGCCGACTCAAATTCCACGCACCCCAAAGGACCCTACGATCAGCCCAGCTCTCCTACGCCGTGGTCCCCCGCACCAGAAAGACCAGATCGGGAGGCCGCTCCTTCTCCTTCCTCGCTGCCAAAGCATGGAACGCCCTTCCGCTCCACCTCAGACAGACAACATCGCTCCCCATCTTCGCAAGAAACCTCAAAACCTGGCTCTTCGACAGATGGAATGGAACCTGCACCCCCCCACCCCCACCCCTAGCGCCTTGAGACCCTTACGGGTGAGTAGTCGCGCTTTAACAAACCCCTGATTGATTGATTGATTGACACTCTACGACTGTTGCAAGTTCGAAGTATTATATGTTATGGCTGGGGGGCCTTATCATGTAATAACATCACAATACACAAAAGTGGACCTCAGGTCCACCCTTGGCAGCCTTAACTCAGTCCTGGTAGTGTAGCTTGAGCATTCAGGCTTACTCAGAGGAACATGTGTTAAGCAGTTCATACTACCAACATTGACAAAAAGTAAGGGACACGACTCACGAAATACCTTGACACCAATTTATAAAAATTGAATGTATTTTTATTGAAATATAGGCACCAAAATGAAGTTGATACGTTGCACATAACCGGAGTTATAGATTTTCAAAGTGTTCATAAATAAATGCAATCCAGCTGTCAATTTTTCAAGATTAAAGTCAATGGGAGAAAAACACACTTAGCAATACGATATTTGCAAGGTGGGCTCAGTTGAGCTTTTTCATGTTTAAGGTTATGTGGGCCACTAGACCAAGACTTGACAGTCGGTTCTCCGTTACCTTGCCGAGGGAGTCCGGGTGCAAAGGTTACTTGGCTGTTCTTGGTACTGATGGAATACGTGGTAGCAGTCAAAATGCAGCACTTGGCAAAACCACACTTGTCGTTGAAGGTACACTCTACCCTCAGGAATTAGAGGCCTTCGGGGTCCCAGGTTATGGGTGCAACAGCTGAATCTGTTCTACCTTGCTCGGCGCCGCCAGATGCAGAGGATAGCTGTCAGGGGCAGGTCTCGCCAAAGATGCTTTTTGAACACTCTACACCACAAACCTTAAGATGCAAGACACAGCAGTGGGTTCGTTGATGATGACGGATGCTGTCTCTGGGCCCGATTCACAGAACTAACTTAAGACAAAATTCTAAACTTAATACCATTTCGGTATTCACAGAAGGCACTTACTCATTTTGGTATTCACAGAAGGCACTTACTCATTTTGGTATTCGCAGAAGGCACTTACTCATTTCGGTATTCACAGAAGTTAGGAGTCCTAACTTTAGGACTCGTAAATGCCTTCTGTGAATACCGAAAGTCTTAAAATTGGGATTTTTCTCAGTTTAGTAGTAGTAAAGTTAGGACTCCTAACTTTATGACTCGTAAATGCCTTCTGTGAATACCGAAAGTCTTAAAATTGGGATTTTTCTCAGTTTAGTAGTAGTAAAGTTAGGACTCCTAACTTTAGGACTCCTAAATGCCTTCTGTGAATACCGAAAGTCCTAAAATTAAGATTTTTCTCAGTTTAGTAGTAGCAAAGTTAGGACTCCTAACTTTAGAACTCCTAAAGGCCTTCCGGGGATACCTAAAGTTGTAAAGTTGGGATTGTTCTCAGTTTAGGAGTAGTAAAGTTAGGAGTCCTAACTTTACTACTCCTAAACTGAGAAAAATCCTAATTTTAAGACTTTTGGTATTCACAGAAGGCATTTAGGAGTCCTAAAGTTAGGAGTCCTAACTTCTGTGAATACCGAAATGAGTAAGTGCCTTCTGTGAATACCAAAATGAGTAAGTGCCTTCTGTGAATACCAAAATGGTAGTAAGTTTAGGATTAAGTCTTAAGTTAGTTCTGTGAATCGGGCCCTCTGTGAGGTGCTCTCTAGGTGGAGAGGTTGATGATAGAGTTGATCACTCGATTGGCGATCATAAAGGCTTGGCTGATGCAAATGTAGTCTATGGATACTTCGGTGGCTGGGGATCAACAGGAGTGGACTAGCAGCTCAATACTTGGGGTGAGCCTGGCTACCACTCCCGGCTTGCAGGACATCACTGCTCTTTGGGCTCACTCTCGACAGGCCCAGGGAGTCACAATTCTTGTGATGCAAAACATCGCTTCTCCTGCAGGTTGCGGTCAATTGTTTCCACCAGTCAACGGAGTCTGTTTTGGATTTCTGATGTCCACTGAATTCCCTCTTGTTGGGAGCAACGAGTTTCCACCTAAAGTTCCAGATGTAGCATGCTGGGGAGTGCTAGTCCTCACCAAGACACTGCTTTTCTAAATGCAGAAAATACTTCCTTTTCTTAAAATAACCCTCACACACTCCGCTTCATGCTTCATAATCCGGTTTACCCCGACTTGTAACCTAAAGGTCAGGGTGGGCTCAACCGTCTTCCAGGAAGCTCTTGAAAGAAAAAGACCGGAGGGCATAACTACAGATTAAAATTCCCTTGAATACTGGAAGGTATCCCTTTATTGTCAGAGTAGTCTGGATGTTAAAACTAAAAATTTAAAGGGGTGATTAGGATACAATGGTCCTATGACCCTATATTGTCCAACATGTTTCAGCCCTACTCTGAAGGCCTAAGGAGGACCGGGGCTTTCATCAGGATGATACAACTCACCTCCCCAGTTTCTTAGCTCATTATGCTATTGTGTGTATGTGATACATGCAAGCTAGTGCATGTTTGGGCAGTGAATATACTTGCCCTTTTCTTCTTTTGGTATCCGGTCCAATTTGTCTGGGTTCCTTGTTTCTCTGGAGCAGAAGGAAAAGGGTATTTGCACATTAAGGGCTGTGAAAGCCTATGAAGCTCAATGCCTTGATGGCTGTAATCACAAGCCATCCTTGGAGGGTAGGCTCTTGTGGCACATCTCGCCAGGAGGTTAGGCTGTTGTAGCACATCTCGCCAGGAGGGTAGGCTCTTGTAGCACATCTCGCCAGGAGGTTAGGCTGTTGTCTTGGCAGAACTGGCTGGGGAAGCCCACCAAGGCAGTGGAGGTTTATATCCTAGAGGGGCACCCACGCAGGGCGGCATCCCTGTGCATGCCAGCTCACTCCAGACTTGGGAATCATGTAGGGGGTGAAAAAGCATGGTGTTTGATACCAAACACAACACAATTTGTTTGTTCCAAAATGGAGTTGGCGATCTTGAGTTTGCCTTGTAGCTGGCCCATGTTACTCTATGGGAGGCTGGTCACTTACAGTAAAACCTTGCTTTACAGGGTTACTCTAGGGATATATATTTTGGAACATGTATACCCTCACCTTTACTACTCTACCTCCTGGGCTAATGAGGACAACCTTAAGAGTGAATTGCTTACATTTAGGCAGTGAAGTGTCTTTGCAGCACGTGTATGTATGTATATATAAGGTATTTGTAGAGCGCAGCTGCCACTTCTAGGAGCATCGTGGTGCTAGGCGGGACAGTACAGAAGATTCAGCGGGTGTCCTGTCAAATCAGATAGGGTATCTGAGGCTCCGAAGATTAAAGTTTTAGGGATTTCCTGAAAATGAGTTCTGTCTGAGAAAACCTGAGGTGGATGGGCAGAGAATTCCAGGTTGTAATCCCCAGGGCTGCCACTGATTTGCCACGTTTTGAGATGTGCCTAAACCTGGGAGGCTTAAGGAGGCTTGCTGATGAGCATCTAAGGAGGCGATACGTCACATACGGTTTAACTTTGGCCCTAAGATACTTAGGTCCTGATGATCTAAAGGCTCTGTAGACTATTACCAGGATCTCAAAAAGGACTCTTTTATGAATGGGTAGCCATTGTAGGGATTTTAAGGCTGCTGAGGTGCCATGAGGCAATTGTAGGATAAGGTGTGCGGCTCCATGTTGGACAATCTGCAGTTTCTTCAGGACAGACTTATTGGTCCCTTCACATAAGCTGTTGCAGGTGTCCAGTCTAGATGTAATCAGGGCCACTGCCTTTCTAGCCATGCAAGTTAGCAGGTCCAAAAACCTTTTAAGAGACTTTATCAGGTGGAAGCACGTGCCGGCCACTGTGAGCACTTGTTGATTGAAGGATTGTGAGGTGTCAAAGTTTACTCCTAGATTCTTTACTACATCTACTGTGATGGGAGAAGGGATATCTTTAGGCCACCACAGGCTGGGCAAGAAAGTGTTGTTTTTTTCAAGAAGCATGATCTCGTTTTTATAGGCGTTACAATTCAGATGGCTCGATTGCATCCAGTGAAAAACAGCTGTAAGGCAGAGTTGGAGATTCTCTTCCACCTTGGTGGAGTGTTTGTATATTACTAGAATTAACTGAGGATCATTGGCGTAGGAGATGGTTTCAATATTAAACAAGGATATCAGGTTTATCAGGGGAGCCATGTAAATATTAAACGGTACTGGGCTTAAAGTGGAGCCCTGCGGGACACCAGAGATTAAGGGCTTCTCTGCTGATTGATAGTGGCCGAGGGTGACTATTTGTCTTCGATTAGCCATGCTAGGGCCATATGGGAAATGCCATATGGTTTAAGGCGGTCCAACAGGATGTCATGGGAGACCGTATAAAATGCGGCCGACAGATCCAATAAAATCAACAGAAAGAAAGAAGTCAGTTGAGTGATTACTAGGTTTTCAGTGATTTTGCCGAGGCAGGGCAGCAGGTAGATAGGACGGAGGTTGGAAAGGATCTTAGGGTCGGCTAGTTGTTTTTTCTGAAGAGATTTAACTGCAGCGACTTTCCAGGTCAAAGGTACTCCCGCTAACGCAAGTGAGGAGTTTATTATCTTATTAATAGTAGGGTTGATGATATCAATATTGGCATGCAGTACCCCTGAGGGACACGGGTTGAATGGAGACCCTGACTTGCAGGAGAGGATGGTTTGACTTGCCTGTTCCACACTGAAGTCATGGCAAAATAGGAGGGCCGTTCTATCACCTAAGAAATTCGCACATACCTCTGTGATAGAAGAAGGGATCGTCTTGAAATCTTTTCGAAAAATCTGAATTTTCTGTTAAAAAAAGTCAGCAATTTGTTCACAAAGAAACCTGTGATGGCGGGATCTCATGTTCAAGTGTTTTAGGGTGAGTGAAGGATTTCACAATTTTAAAAATAGTTTTTTGTTCGGAGTCTGCCAGCCTGAGTAGATTGGTGAAGCAGGGTTTCTATTCTATTTTAATTTGTTAATGGTAAGTTTTGAGGGCAATTTTAAAAGGGGTTCGCTCTTCTTGTCTATAGCTTATCCGCGGTCTACATTCTAGCTGTCTACATTCTAGCTGTCTGTCTACATTCTAGCTGTCTGTCTCAGCTTTTGGGTGAACCAGGGAGTGGAAAATTTGTTGGTAGACTTCTTTTTCGAAGGTCCTGGCGGGGCGAAGGTGTTACTGAGTGTAGCCATCCAGGAGTTAAAATAATGGGTATCTAGTGAGGGATCTCCTGTCAGGGACGCTGTGAGAAGTTGGCCTGGTAGGGGATGTTTCCAATTCTGGAACCACCTACTACCTGACCAAACAATCCCTTATGGTGTCTGGTTGTAAGTCAACCTTATTAGACAAGCTATCCTAGGGGTAGCATGGACTAAGCAGCCTAAAGGCTTAACTTAAGAGGTCGTGTTAAGCGAGCTGTTTTACCACATACAATCCTGTAATACCAAATGAAAGGACACCACACAAGTATATATTATAAAAATATATGTGTTTATTACTAAAAACAATCCCCAGTATTCTTTATGAATAAAGGGGCACAAGCGTTAAATCAAAAGCACTGTTTAAACATACAAGTTGCACAATTATGGATGAGGGCGGGTGGCCACTCAAACCATATACTAAACAAGTGGTATAAGAGAGGCCACTCGAACAGTGGTTAGGCCTAGGGCCTAGGGAATCGCTGGGAGCAGTCAGGACAAGCAATGCTGAAGTCGGGAATGGCCCTCGGGATTAGGGAGATGTGCGGAAAGCGCACGCATGCACCAATGTTAACCAATGGTGCGTAAAAGTCGTAGAGTTAAAGTTTAAGGACACTTCCGCTGAACCTCGAGGAACAAAACTTAACACACAGACCCTAGAGGTGTGCACCAGTGTGGGAACACCGGCGGAGCAAAGTTACCTCACCCACAGGAAGTGGGTGCACAGGGTCGAAGTGGCGTCGGGTTTTGACACGCAGGCTCTTGGTGCTTGAAGCTGAAAGGGCTGCAGGCGGGTTGAAGATGAAGTGTCCGGTGGAGTCCAAGGGTGGACTCAAGTTGTAGAGTACCTGAAAGCAGAGGGGACAGAGTCTGGGTCACTCAGCAGTGACCAGGGTGGAACCAGGACGGAACCAGGCAATGTCGGGCGCAATCAGGTGGTCGTCGAGGAGCTTCTCTCCGCTGTCACGTGGGCTCTGGGGCATCTGCGACGTCCAGGAGCAGGTCACGATCTGTCCCACGCAGGCTCTCACCGTCGGTGCAGTCGGCTTCAAGTTTGGAGCAAACAAGCCTTGGTAAGAGCAATCCACGCGGGATCGGAAGATTGCTTCTCACTCGGACCAGGAAGGTCAGAGTCGGGGCTCCTTTTCAGGGGAGCTGGTGTGGATCTGGAGCAACCAGATTCACGAGTCTTTTTAGGTAGTTCGTCGGCACAGGGACCACTAGCCAGCTGGCAAGTGACCGGGCCAACGCGTTGAGCCAAATAGAGCCAAAGGGCCCCACGCAGCACTCGTCGAGTGTGGAGGGCTGAACTTCGGCTCAGGAGCAGCTCAGGGTGGGGGCTTCTCAAACCCCGGTGCACAGCTTCGAGGGTCACTCGTGGGCTGCACGGTCAGCGTCTCGTGGTCAATTCAAGATGGCGTGCCCCACGCTTCCGGTCGCCTCCACGGGTCTCAGCTCTGCAGGGACTGTGGATCGGGCTGTTGGAAGGCAGGCAAGCTTGATCTCGTCGATCTCAGTCGCTCGAGTTCCGGCGGGAACTGCAACTAAGTAGACGTCGAGGGCTGGATGGTGCCTGCTGCTGCAGGGTGGTCACTCCTTGACCACAAGGGAGATTCTTCGGGCTTCCACGTTGAGATGGAGGTCCAAGGGTCCAGAGTTTCGTTTCTAATGTTTCTTCCAGGAAATCTGATGTGCATTGGCACTGCTCCCACTCTTATTCCAAACTGGAGGGCGTGATTACCTGCTAGGTCCCTCCCTATGGGTGGGACCCAGGAAGGGGGTGGATACACCCCTTTCCTTTGATCCAGGCCGCCCTGGCACGAGGGCTGGAGTGCCCCAGAACCGGTTTGGCCGGATTATGCAAGGGGCAGCCTTGTGCGCCCCAGGCAGTGTCTGGTTTCTTTCAAACCTCCCTGCTACAATCCACTATCTCCTGTCTGGAGGGCGGTGACACCCTCCTGTGACAGGAAACCCTTTGTCCAGGACCCATTCGGTCGAGTTTCGGTCAACTGCAGGGGTCCAGACATTTGTCTGTGGCAGAGGCATCCATTTTGTGGATCTTAAGGTCTTTGGAGAAATTAACCGCATTTAGTAAAGGAACATGTCTTACCCCTCTAGAGGGGTGGAATGCCATCCCCGTCGCCAGAACTGGCGAGGGGATGGTATTCCAAATCGTATGACACCTTACACGACATGTTTTGATAAAGCCAAACCAAAGTTGCTATTTAACCGCGAGGATTATAAGGCACTTAAAAGTATATGGTATGGCATTATCCTGAAACAGCTTAGGGATTTGTTCCCGACAGCTGCAGACAGGCTCAGCTCATGCTAGAGCTCCATCTCACATAAAACCACGCACTCTGCCTCCAGGATTGATGAGGCCTTCCATAGGAGTGGCTCACAGGTTTACATGTGTCCAGATATAGGTTTAGATATAGGTATACTATACCTAAGCAAGGGGTGATTACACCACCTTACCCCAGCTGAGTGATCAGCCAGTTGTGTCAATTTAAGAACCAGCCAGGGGTGGCAAAAGATATGCTGCAGCCCCTGGTAGGCCTTGGTGGCCCCTATGCCCTGGGCACCTATAGTGCATTATACAGGGGCTGACAAGGAGTCCATTTCCAATTGGGGTATGTACCTAGGGTACATGGAATCCATTTTACAGAGAGAGCAGATGGCCTGGGGCCCTGATTAGCAGGGAACCAGGTCAACTAAGTCAAAAAACCAGCTAAACACAGGCAAAAATCCGGGGTAACCATAGTCAGGTAGCCACCTTCCTACAGACGCCTACAGGCAGATGCTTTGGTGCTAAGGTGGCGTGTGCAGAGCTCTTCCTGAGCTTGGGCAGGAATGCAATGGCAGACCTGCAGACACACTTTTACCCCACTCCACTCTACTCTACTCTACGATGCTCCACTCTATGCGACTCTCCTTTGCCACTCCACTCAATGCTACTCCAATCTATGGCACTCTACAAGACTCTATGCCACTTTACGTCCCTCCACTCTACACCACTTTACTCCACTGCACTCTATGTCCCTGCACTCTAAGCTCCTCTACTCTACTTCCCTCCACTCTACACCTGACTCTACAACACTCACTGACACCCTATGACACTCAATGCCACTCTATGCCACTCCACTCCACAACACTTCATTACACTCACGCACTCCACTCTATGCCACTCTACTCCACTCTATGCCACTCTACTCCACTCTGCTCTACTCTGCAACACTTTCCCCTACTCTACGCCACTTTACTCCACTCTACGCTATGACACTCCACACTACTCCACTCTATGCTCCTCCACTCTATTCACCTCCACTTTATGCCTCTCCACTCTATGCCCCCCACTCCCTCTCCACTCTACGGCCCTCTGCTCTACACTCCTCTACTCTATCCTCCCCCACTCTATCACACTCCACTCTACGACATTCCACTCTAATGTACTCTACAACACTCTATTCCACTCCAGTCTACGCCACTGTACTCCACTCCATGACTCTCTACGATCCTCCAGTCTACAACCCTTCACTCGATGACACTCCACTCCACTCTACGCTACTCTACTCAACGCTATTCTATGCCACTCTACTTACATTACTCCAGTCTACGCCACTCTGCAACACTTTATTCCATTCTATGCCACATCACTCCACTCTACTACACTCTACTTCCCTCTGACAGTCTACTCCACACTATACCCCACCACTTTATGACCCTCCTCTCTACGACACTCTACGACACTTTGCTCCACTCAATGTTCCTCGCTTTAAGAGATATGACGAATTTCCCCTCTCTCCCTTTAACGCAACGCAGTGCACAAGTTCCCGTGTTCAACTGAGTTGTGTGAAAGGTTAGTAAATCTGGCCCTAAATGCTGGTTACTTATAAGCTCAACTCAATCTTTGAACATCTACCCAGTCAGGCTTCCACCCTCACCAAGAGATGGAAACTACTCTCCTAAATGATAAAAACACGTTTGTATACCTGTTATGGATAGCACCGACTCCAGGTAACCCAGTTTCTAAGAAATATAGAGCAGAATTACAATTGGAAACCTTAAGCTTCCCCCTGGCAGCATTGCCCCATGCAATAGGCATCTCTCAAAGAAAAACGTGAGTAAAGTTTTTGAGCAGTATCCAAAAGACCTGTAAACCAGGCAATTACTAAGTAAAATTCTCAAAGCAATGTAAAATGAAGAAAAATGTAATACGTAAAATAACAGCAGCATTGTAAAAAGAAGTTGATGGGGTAAGGAGTTACAATGTTTTTAAATAAATGTTGAATAACACTGAAAAAAAAGAATAATGGGAATTTGAAACTTAATGACAGTCTTGGTGCTCAGGTGACAGAGTCTTAGGTGCTGTTCAGCATAAACACATCGAAGTGTGGGTCAGAAGAAGTCTATTGGTTCATCCTGGTAAGCTGGTTTATTATCAAATGTATTTCATATGGAAGTCAACATTTTCTTGTGTGGCAGAGTGGTGTGGGCATCAGTAGCTCTGCATGGCTAAACACACTGAATTTGGGTACCTGCTGCCATCCCCCTTTTTGGAGCAAAAGTCGAAGGAACCAACTTGAAAGCTATAGCCACTGAGGTAGTTTAACATCTGGCATCCTTTGCTCACCTTTTGTAACTGAATTTTCTCTTCGTGTTGGAAATGGCCCTTTATGCAGAGTCACCCACAAACCTTATGCCTTCCACCTCCCATTTTATCTGAATTTGTTTTTGATGGCTCTAGGATTCTGGGCACTTTACCACTACTAACTAGTGCAAAAATGCATATGCTCTGTATTCAAAACATGGTAACGTTGGTTTATTGACAATTTGCATGTTTAATTTCCTTATAAGGCCCTAACAAAGTGCAAAGTATGTGTCCATGGCCTGTACATTTAAATGCTGCTTGTGGGCCTGTAGCACTAATTGTGCCACCCACTTCAGTAGCCTTTAAACATGTTAAACATGGCCCAGGCCTGCTAATGCAGAGCCTGTGTGTGCAGTTTTTAACTGCCATTTTGACCTGGCAAGTTAACCTACTTGCCAGGCCCAAATATTTTCTTTTAACGCATATAGGTCACCCCTAAGGTAGGCCCGCAGGGTGCAGTGTAATTAAACGGTAGGCCATGTGCTTTTGTGTTTTATATGTCCTGGTGGTGAAAAACTACTAAATCCTCTTTTCACTACTGCAAGGTCTACCTCTCCCAAAGATTAACATTTGGATTGCCTTAAAACATCTTTAAAGTGTAATTTCTAATTGGGGTCAGAAAGAAATTTGGAGTTTGGTGTCTCCAGACTCACAATTTAAAATCACAAAATATCACAAAATATAGTGAAGTCTGATTTTAAATTGTAAGTCATAAAATAAGACATTTAGAAAATTGGCATTTTTCTACTTTAACCATTCTTTGCCTATGCCTGTCTCTGAATCTATGTCTATGTTGGGTGACAGCTGGGATTTGTGCATTCCTTGCAGACAGTGACACAAAGGGAGCTAGGGTGTGACATGTGCATCCTGATGGCCCATCACTAGGTTGATGGGCCTTCCTGAGATAGATTGGGAGGGGGGAGATGCCACTCACACCTGAATAGGGCTGTGCCTGTTCCCCAACAAAGAGCTGCATACACTCCTGTAGTGAATCTGGAGCCAGTGCAGGAAAGACAGGACCTTATGATCTTCAAAGGCCTCTTTGATGTCTGGTACCATGATACCACCAAATCAGAATTTTGCTGGAACCAAGGACATTCTGCCTAGAAGAAGAGCTGCTGTGCTGTAGGAGGGACTACCACTTTGCTACCTGCATTGCTGTGTTGGGCAGTGAGCTGTAACATGCCGCAGTGGGTCCTAAGCTGTCTTATATATCAACTGGCAGAGAGTTATAAGAGGCTGCAATGGGTCCCAAGCTGTAGTATGTATTAATGGACACCCAGCTATAAGAGACTGCAGTGGGTTCGAAGCTGCAATACCTATCAATGGGAAGCGAGCTATAACAGGCCTCAGTGTGTCCCGAGCTGTAACAGGAATCCATGAGCAGCGAGCTGTAACAGGCCTCAGGGGGTCCCAATCTGTAACATGCATCAATGGGCAGCGAGCTGTAACAGGTTTCAGTGGGTCCCAAGCTGTCTATCAGTGGGCAGCGATCTGTAACAGTAGGTCCATAGCTGTAATTGACATTATTTGGCCCCAAGCTGTGACACGCTCAAAGGCCTCATAGGCCTCATGCAGCTCTGGGCATCAATCATCCCCGAGCAGTAATAGACATCAATGGGATTCAAGCTGTAATCAGCATCAAGGGGTCTCAAGATGTAACAGGTAATAATTGCCTTCATTCTATAATATGCATCAATGGTCCTCAAGCTCTAATTGGCATTAATGGACCCCGAGCTAGGATAGCCATTAATGGACCCCGAGCTAGAATAGGCTAAAATTATAATAGGCATCAGTGGATCTCAAGATGAGCTTCACAGTAGACCATGTGCCTGGGCACGAGTTGCTTGGTAAAATTACTGATTCCAGATGGTTATGGCAGCCCTGCACAATAAACGTCTGTGTTCCCTTTGGTGACCATAGGATACGTACTATTCTTCACAATCATCCAAACCACACATGTCACTTCACACAAAAAGAGCACAAACAGTACAGTCGATTGCAAATATAGTGTGCCACTACCCAGGTATACTAATAAAATTATATAAATAGGTTTAATAAAACAATAATAAAAACATGTTTATCAATTCATTACATTAAAAACCAGTGTCAAAAACAATCAGATCCCTTACATTACATACAAGTACCAGGCAGTGTCCCACAGAAACAGAGTATAATCAAAGAAAAAGATAAAAATATCAAAAAGAGAGTATCAACAAGACAATACAGTTTGTTATCAATAAAATCTATCAATGACGAAGTTAAGTTAAGGCTGGAACTCGATATGCTGAAAATATTTCATCTGTTGCGCCAGCAAACATCACAGATTAGGAGTCAAAGGCGTCGACGGGTTTCGATGGTATTGTCCAGATTTAAACCTCCTTTATTAAGACTATAATATTAACTCTCATAGTGCATATAAAAACCAACCAATGTTATACACCTTCTGAGCTCTATATACGTAATTCTCAGAGTACGTCCGGAATATATCCTGGGTAATTCCGGACACTGATTCCTGGTAACATGGTTTTCTCAAGTTGAGGTAGACCCATAGAATTTTTTATATTTTAGGCTGTCCATCAATTGAAGACTAAAAGCATAAGTAATACAGTCCGTGAATATTGATTCTCAAAGATTTAAAAGGGGGTATTTTCCGATATAGTTTGTGGATATTGCCCTTCCTCAATTATGCTTCAATCCTAAAGATGCATGCACCCCTGCAACATGCAATGACCAGCTTTTACCCTCAGAATGGAGAAAGATGATATGGACACAAAATTACCAGGCCTTTTACTGCAAATGGATATCTATAGTTCCAGAGACATTTTTTCTCCCATTTATCACCTTAATTGACCACGTGGGTAATTTGATGCGTGGGGAGGAATTGGGGTTGTGGGTGGGGGTGTAGCTCCACGGTTTACTGCCAAGTCCTCTTTTTACGGTTACAGTCCTTGCAGTGCCGAGAAGCTCCTCCCAGAGATGATCCCCTCTATGGACAGGTGCGGGCACTTTCAGCATTTTTTAGGTCTCATTAAAACAGTACCTTTCTTTCCGTGTCTCTCTGCTTCTCCCCTATTGAGCACAGGGTCTTTGATAGATCCTTTTGCCAACTTTGTTTCTCCAGATTCCTGAACTCAGAGACACATGAAATATGTTGCCAGGGTCATAATGCACCTTGACAGCTAGAGCAGGCACTACACATGCCCCACCAGCAGGCCAAATTTATCCTGCAGGCCTCCAGGCTTTCACCAGGGCAAAAGACACACAAGTGATGGACAGAATGCTAAACAAATATAAACATTCACCCCCAGTCAAGAGATCTGGGTTAAATCCATCATTCTTTTGCTCACTGTGCCACCCCAGTTTAGACCTGGCCATGTGCAAATCAGCCTTGACCCTGTGCCTCATGGGAACAGGCCAGCCCAAACTACCAAGCCAGGTCCTCCCAGGACTGGAAACAAGCATCCTAGGACCGGTTTTGGGTTTAAACCCCAGATGTGGGTCCCGGGCTCACTGTGCCACTGGATTCAAGCTATCCTGGCTGATGAGGAGTAAAGCCCTGAAACCGATCCTAGGATGCTGATCCCAATGAGGGGAAGGGAGAATGGGATGGTTCATGGAGGATGGAGAGGGGATACATGCACTCACTGTGTGTCACCTGTACATGGAACACACCAAGCCATCTCAATAATGTTAATGAGTTCTTTTTACCTCCAGTAGGTGCACACATAGCACAGCCCAGCTAATTCATATTTAATTACAACTTTATTCCACTGATTACAATAATCATATTTTAATTTAACTCATTTATGACCTTTGTTACAGAAAACCTATGTATAGGGCCCACAGGTGATAGATGATAATTATTTATATCATATAAGAGAACCTATGTAGTAGAGCAAAGAAGACGAGATTAAAGGGTATTTGTAGAGACCATATGCTTAGGAGGATGGCAGTGGACACATTTGACATTAATACAAGACAACTAGTGTAGAACAAGCATTTGCAACGCAATAGGTTGCACATTACTGAAAGATTGAGCTATTGGTGTTGCATTATTATTGCAAGACCTATTGCATTGCGAATCCTTGTGTAATCTTGATCTTACCTCTGGGATCTCATGACATTCTTCAGCAGGCCAGTGTCTGCTGGGTGGAAACCAAGCATCAAAAGGCGGGACATATGCACAATATTAACCAACCAGAGAAAAAGAATTTGAAAAGCAGCCCAACTAACCAACCAAAAGCGGTGGGCGTGTCCAAAGTCCCCCGTAGCCCATTTACCGAACATTGCATGCCTTGCAGAGCAGCGCATGCACTGCCCAGACTCGACCTAAAAAAGTACCTCTGAAAGTGCACGACTCTTGAAAAGGCCAAACAGAAAGAGAAAGTGAAACCTGCCCATGCTGACTAATCAAAAGCAAGAAAAGGTAATGAAAGTGACGATGAAGTCAACCAATGGTAAGCAATGGGCAGGCTCTACGCCCCCTTTAATCTACAACACAATGCCGGATGTATGACATTACAACGCATGCTTTTACATCGCATGCCTTTACAACGTGGTATTTACAACGCATGCCTTTACAACGCAGTGAATAGTTTAATTTACTATTCCAACTCTAGTCCCCGTGGATAGTAGGGAAGGTGTTGGATAGTAAATTAAATCTATTCCCTATCCTAGAGCACCCCCCAGCGCAATGCGTTGTAAAAGTTGCGTCGTAAAGGCACTTGGTGGTAAACGTTGCGTTGTAAAGGATGTTTCCCCACAATGCCGCTCATGCGCTGCCTCAGGCAAGCCATACAAAATGTCCAAGAGAGCACAGAAGATTCCCTTCTCCCTGTGCGGAGTTCTAAGATGTACTTATGTTTTAGGAAGTAACGTTCCTTATATTATACAAAGGTGGGAGATGTGAGGGACCATGAGGATTCACCCACCATCTGCAAACACAACGGTTCATGTACACACATCTCTGAGGCTGGCTGGGCTTATTTGCTTGGAGCTGCCACTTTCTAAGAGTCATTCTGCCTTGTTCTGTTGGTTGTATTATACATGTGACTACTAGCATTCCATCCGAGACAGCAGACAACATCTAGCTTTAAATCAACATTTTCTGATCTTAATTATGTCAGGTTTATGAAAGTTTGTGAGGTGCGCCCGTGGGTCTTGCAGAGAAGAGGCATGCTGTTGGGAAGGATAGGCTTCCGTTGCAACCTGTAACCCCCCAACCTTCCCCCTGATGTGTGCAGACCAACTAGGCCCCCTCTTGGGGTAGAGCAGTAGTGTGTAGGACTGATGCTACAGCAAGGTGAGAGGTAGACACCTGTGGCTGAGGCAGCAAATTGTTACTTTAGCAATGGCACCAAAATCCTTGTTCTGTCCATGCACATGGAGATAAAATAGCTTGCTCAGCTTAACTGAGCTGTCTGGTTCTGCTGCTCCCACTGCCCTGCAGGAAAATGAGTGGAGTAGCATTGTTTCCTAATGGCACTATAACTGTTTTGTCCACCCAGGCAGTAACCTTTATCGCCTGCCCCAGAAGATGGATCATATTATGTAATGGGGCCTAAGAAGTTACCTCTACAGTGAGTCTGGTGCACATTTCTAACCATGAAGAAGCCGGTCTTCAGACCTATTAATACCAATTCTTCAAAATATGTATAAAGTGGACTCAGCTTCAACTAGAAGAGTATTTTTCTCTCACTTCATCATACTGGCTGTCTGGTGTATCTATCCACCTCCCATTGAGTGCTTAGGCTTGTTTACATTTCAAAAGTAAAGCAAGCGTTACAATGGCTAACAGCTAATCATCTGAAACTTAATGCCAATAAAACAGAATTCCTACTAATATCACCAGCAAGGAGTCAACCAGAGGTAAAAGAATGGACTAAATTGGTGACTGCGTTAAACTGTACTCCGACCCTAATTAACTCAGCTAAATCACTAGGAATTACGTTAGATGAGAACCTTGACATGAAAGACCACATCAACACAATGGCCAAGAGCGCCCGTTTCCACCTGAACTATCTAAGAAAACTGAAACCCTTTATTTCAGAAGCAGATCTAAAACTGGCTATCCAATCACTAGTGATCTCGAGAATTGAATACGGCTGCACCACGTTAGCTGGCCTACCGAAAACATCCACTGCACCACTAAAAGTCTGTCTCAACGCTGCGGCAAGACTCATCACGGGAACAAGGAAATTCGACCACATATCTCCCCACCTAAAGGCACTAAACTGGCTACCCTACGAAGCTAGAATTAAAATGAAGGTGGCCTGCATTACCCACAAAGCGGTTCATTACAACACGCCTATATATCTAGCCAAGAAAATTAAGGTATCGGGAGGCAACAGACCAACTAGAAGCGCTAATGAGTTGCTATTACGACCGGCCTTCTTCCGGAAGAAAAAGACCTATGACCGAGCATTCTCCGGAGCCGCCCCCAGAGTCTGGAATTCACTCCCTCCTAACATCAGGGTGATTCAAAACACTGTAACATTCAAACGGGAACTGAAGAACCACTTGATGAGTAAATACCCTACATAGAGATACCTACTGACCATTAGTATGAACACTCAAGACAAAGAAGATCGGACTCATCATGAATAATTTGTAGATCAATTAGACAAATGACTGATTCCTGATCAAACCTTAGCTATACACTTTAAGGCTACCTCATTCATATGTGATCT
This sequence comes from Lissotriton helveticus, assembly GCF_964261635.1. NCBI lineage: Eukaryota > Metazoa > Chordata > Amphibia > Caudata > Salamandridae > Lissotriton > Lissotriton helveticus. The sequence continues at coordinate 391,727 of NW_027612032.1, read as the reverse complement.
CTACAATGTATCTCACACCCAGAATGACATAATTCTCTACCCTACTTGGTTTATCTATTTAATCCTTGCCACAAGCTAAAGCTAGTCAACTTTTATCGCTAACTACTCATGGAATTGTACTGATAATACTATGTAACCCTACCTCACCGAGCCTGACGATATGACTATGACAGATGCCAAGCCTATGCACCTCCTAATGCTAATGACACAGGCGTCAGGAATATATATATTTATCTAATCACCCCTGATAGCACATCGCCTACTACCTCATATATGTTTGTTGTTGTTTGCTGGTCAAGCCTATGCACCTCCTAATGCTAATGACACAGGCGTTAGGAATATATATATATATATATTTATCTAATCACCCCTGATAGCACATCGCCTACCACCTCATATATGTTTGCTGTAATAATTGCTACTATAATGTCAATCTGTAATCTATAATCTTTGTATGTTAAGCGCTCTGATACCCACGGGTCTTGTCCGCGCTATATAAAACACTATAAATATTAAATTATTTATTTCCTATAGGAATTTTATATAGAAAACAATCTTTTTTTGTTTTGCATTTTTTCACTGCAGCCCAATACTTTATTTTTTAGTTAAGTTTCAACAACCAGGACAGGTCTATACACTTTATAAATGCTCATTTGGTATAGAAATGTAATGAAACAGCATACTTTTATGAAGCATTCTTTAAGATAAGACAAACATACCTCATTTCTAAATACAAATGGTAGTTAATACATTGAAGTTACTATGACACCTGTTGTGTAAAGCACCTGTCACAGACAATGGTGAGCAGTGGTTGAGAGAGCCCAGGATACAACACAGGATGGAAGTGACAATGGGAGGCATGTAATCTGAAAGAAGGCCAGCACATGGGCTGCCAACAGCCGCGAAGGCTGACTAAAGTACCCTCAACCTACAACAAGAAGAGGACAAGCATGCTGACCAATGGGGAGGCAGATACTTCATCTTATGCTTTCCCCTGCCATGTGTGACTTGCTCATCCAGTCTTGCTATTGCATTGGTTGCAGGAACTTGGTTTCCTGCATTTGTATTGGAGGAAATCAAAATTAAAGACAGATACAGGAGTGGAAAAACTACTCACAGCTGGTGTGTGACAAGATTACATTTTGTGAGGATGTACAGCTACGTGTAAAACAGAGGGCACTGCTGCCCGGCAGGGAACAGGCAGAAAGCCTGTAAGAATGCAGTGTTGTCCAGAACACAGTCTGTATGAAAAACAGGGGCATATTTACAAAGAAGTGGTGGAGTGCGGTGTTAGCCTCCTTGGCTTAATGCAGCGCTCCGCCTCTTCTGAAAAGCAGGGCTGCACTGTATTTACAAGAATATGTTGCAGCCTAGCGTTTCCCCCTGCACTGGCACTAATATAGCTAGCTAGCGACAACGAAGGCACCCTTGCACACTAGTGCAAGGGTGTCTCCATTGAGGGGATAGGTGTCCCTTCCTGCACATGAACAATCTGAAATGGCGTTTTGAAACTTCTATGTGTGCTGCTTAGTGCATCACACATTGAAGTTTGCAAAAAGTCATTTTTTAAAATAATTTTTTTAATGCAGAAAGGGACAGCCTCCTCAACATAAACAATCAATGGTATGTTGTTGTTTGTATGTGTGCTGCACAACATAGCAGACATGGAAACAGGAAAAAAGGGGAGAAATTAAACATTTCTCCATGTTGCGCCAGGGTGAGACCAAGTTTTCCCTGTTCATCATTTTGGCCCTGCCCCATATTTACGCCACCCTTGTAAATATGGGGCAGCATCTAGATCAATGGGTCTTGCGGTGGAACGCCCACCACAACACCCATTGAGTTCCACTACAACACCCATTGAGTTCCACTACAACACCCATTGCCGCCCCTTTCACACTAAGTGTAGCGTGGAATGGTGTCTTATTCACAATGCGGGGTTAAGCCACATTAAGTGGCTTAACTCTGCCTTGTGAATAAGGCCAAAGCTCCTATCATCACCACAGCATCGGGAAAAGTGATGCTGTGGCGGCAATAGGGGCTTGTAAATATGCCCCACTCTTTTTCAGGCCCAGACGCTTGTTCCAAGCTAATTGGCAGCCAAGTCAGTAAGACATTGGCACAACTGAGACCACTAAGCAGCTTTAAGAACCAACTTAGGGGCCTATCAGGATGACGCACGGACCTCAGTCTGCCGCCATCTTCGCAGTGTTGGGACCGGATGCCAGACATCTGGCAGTCCCGCACCACGAATTACGATGCGGCCACCACCCTGGCGGTCGGATTCCACATTTTGGCATTGCGGCAGGTGCCTGCCACTTGGTGCAGTGACATGTAGAGGGGAACCATAGGTACCCCCCAGGTTCACCCTCCACGGCCTGCAACGGGCCCCCAAGGCCAATCTCCGTAAGCCTTTCCATGGCGGCATCGCCACCATGGAAAGGCCTTCAAAAAGCAACATCCTAAAATAGCTGGCGGTGCGTGCTAGGCACCACCACCATATTGAAGCCCCTGCTCCACCTGGCAGGCAATCATAACGATTGCCTGCAGGCGGCAAAGCAGTTGACGGACTTTCCGTCCGCCGCGATACCCCCTGCCATCGTGCTATTGCTCGGCGGTGGCGATCGTTACGCCATCATAATGAGCCGCTAAGTGTTTCCTAGTGGTATTCATGAATTGAAAAAATATGCATTTCTCATTCTGAGCCAGAATACGAATGCAAGTGCCTCTAAATACAGCACCCCGTCACCTCCAACTTAAGATGAGGGTCAGGGCTTGAGGGGAAAATACTTTTAACATGGTTCATACCATGTAGCATCACAATCAAGTTTTAAAAAAAGGAAACTTTAAATGGTCATTACTATGATTAAATATTGCTTAATATGACGTTTGTGCGTAACATGACAATGAGATAACCTAAGTCTCCTTGTATCCCTCTGGTAGCTTAAATGTGCAGTGTATAGATGTGGCATCTATGTGTCTAAAACAGGGTCACACCAGGTTGTCTCTGAAGCCATTAATCAACTTCTTTCAGAACATGTGCCAGCCCAGGAGGAGGGGAACATCTGTACCTCTTTACCCCTTGCATTCTCCTTGCTGCCCCTTAAATTCACCTCCCTCGTTTCAAGCCCAGAACCCTCCAACCATCACAGTCTTTACACAAACAGAACCACAAGGCATCCAGTGCCTGCCCACAATGCATGTGGCACATTCAGCACAACATAAACTCACCTTATCACTCCAAGTTTACCCATGTTTCTTACATTTTTCCACCAATTCACCCTTCAGACCATCTAAAGCAGTGTGACATGCACATTCAGATATAGTTACAGTCCTTGTAATGCTGAGAAGCTCCGCCCAGAGATTGTCACCTGTATGGACAGGTGCAGGGCTTTCGACATTCTTTTGATTTTATGAAAGGAGTACCTTTCTTTCTGTGTCTTTCTGCTTCTCCCCTTTTGAGCACAGGGTCTTTCGTAGGTGCTTTTGCCCATTTTCGTTTTCCTGATTCCTGAACCCAAGAGACACATGAAATGTGTTGCCAGGGTGATAATGCAACTTGACAGCCAGAGCAGGCACTACACATGCCTCGCCAGCAGGGCGCGTGTATCCTGCAGGCCTCCAGGCCTTCACTCCAGTCGCAGCAGTCACCGAAGGTGCCAGGAAAGAGGGAATGTTTCTTGCACTAAAATCCTCCACAATGCAGCATTGAGTTGTATATCATGGGCGCCATTTAGGGGTCGCAGCCGGGACCCCTGGCTTGCCCTCTGCTACCCCTGGCACTGCCTTTGCGACCCCTGGTTTCAGAGGTGGCAAATCAAGTGTCAGGAACACAGGGGCAGCTGGGGCGTCACACTCTTTATTTTCTGTCAATTCTTTATTCCACTAATGTGTAAGTGTGTGTGTGAGTGAAAGTGGATGTCAAAGGGTGTGTAATGTCACTTCCTCTACCCCTGGCATTTCGGGCAATTGACGTCCATGCAGATCATCTTTTGTTGCTTCGCAGCAGTTTGTGTTACGCCAGTAAGGTATTTTATGTGTCTGGCTTAAGGTGTGATTCTGTTGTGAATGACTTGTAGAGTGAAACCTCTCCAATTGTAGAAAAGTACTAAAAAACCTCAGCAATAAAATGTTAGTAAACACCCTATATATATGCTTCTGTGTTTCCGGTATCAGCTACATATAGCGCCTCCAGCCTATGTTCATGGCACCTGCAACAGATGGTTTCTCCCCAAACACAGGGTCGCTCCCTCACTTGCCTTTACATCAGCCTCGACCAGTGGTCGAAGTGGGGAAAAAAAAGTAGGGGAACTGTGGGCGGAGAATCAGTGGGCGGGAATAACCTGAGCATTGGATCAGTGGGCGGAGTTAGAGGTGTGGCCAGGATGCGCAAAACATCACAATCTTTAGTATTTGTGTGGCATTTCACTGACCAGTTACAGCTTATTATGTTATGTAATTCAACCAATGGATACACATGATTATTTAACGATTAATATGAGCTATTGACATTAGACACATATTCCACTTTGTGAATTTATTTTAATCACAGAATGTCCCAAAAATGCTTAAAAGCGGAAGCACGAGCCATTTGTTTCCGAGCCATGAAGTTTCTGTCGTCCGCAATATACAAAGAGACAATCAATTTTACGTGTGTAAATGACTGTATAGGAAATGTTACATACGACAAAGTACTACAAGGTGTAGGAGTCACATGATAACCATACTAGTAGACAGTATAGTTTAATAGTGATTGGCCTGGAGAAACACAAACTCAGAATTTTAAACTTAATACCATGATTGGGGGTTCTCTTTAAAAATCATTATTGATTTGTATCAAAAATAATACTTTTTGCAACATTAGGATAATCAAAGGCTTAGGGAAAAAACCATAACGCTCTAGTTTATACCTTGCAGTTTGTATGCAGCTCTTAGATAAAAGTTAATAGCTCACTGTTCTTTGTTAGGATTTTAACTTATAAACTGCAAGTAGCAAAAGGATCTCACTGACAAAAGCAGTAACCCACTGACCTATTTACAATATGTGCACTTTGTGATGGGCCTGGTACATTTTCTTTCCAGCAGCAGGCACATTAACCCTCTGCGCTATTTTTCCATGACTCAAAACTTCCACTAGACAAATCTCCGATCTCGCTCTAGGAAGTAGTTTATTCATCAGAGTTATCATGACATTTTTCTTATTGACGAAAATAGCCGGCGGCCAGGAAGGAGGCAGCAAGTGCTTTTAAAACCATAATATACGACGCCCCCAATCAAAGTCAGCGCCCGTTGCGGTCACACCAGTCGCACCGCCCTAGAGCCAGCTATTCTCAGGGGTCCTGTGACCTCAGTGACAGAGTCACTGTTGCTCTAGGTTCTGCTACTTTGTAGGCCTGCCCGCATATCTGGAGGCGAACTTCAGTATGGATTGTGGTGGGCAAGCCTTCAAGGTGAACCCACACTTGCCACTGCTAGGGTCCACCTGCTGGTGCTAACTCACCAGGGCTTTTCTGGTGCCTTCTAAGGTCTGGCATGGGAATGTGCTTCCTCAGGAGAGTGGTCTGGGGGACTGTTCATGAAGGCTGAACCTGGTTCCCCAGTTCTAAATTTAGCAGCTCTGCCCCCAGTGCTACATCTGCTCCCTCACTGAACACCATACTGCCCCACTGAGAGAAACTCATACTGCCTTCAGCTACAATCCAATTTGACCTGCTATAAATAACTGGATGCAACTCAATTCAAATTACACACTAGGCAAGAGCAATATGCTGCCAAAAAGAAAAGGTAACAACATCCTGGAAAAAGCAAACACCCATAAGGAATGAAAGGTTTAATAAAGCATGTAAAATGTAAGCAGAAACATGGTGAACTTAACGCTTTTACAGTCATTATTCAGAAATCAACAAGTATTTTTGCCTGAAAAGTTAAGGACATAACTACAGAGCCCAGAAAGGACCCATTTCAATGTCCACTGCTTATATGCTTACAAAACGTAAGCAGTATGGTTTAAAAGACCACATTTGTGAACACAAAGCCGCCGTACACATTTCGTTTTCCAATCCACCCATCAACCAGGTATTGCAGTAGCTCCAGGCAGGGCTGGTCCTAGGATTTTCGGGGCCCTGGGCAAAAGGGAATGTGGGAGGCCCTTGAAATCTACATAAGTGACACCTTCTGATCTCTGGGAAGCTGCTTTGTGCAGACTCCACTTGGGCCGCAGCTCCTCTTCTCAGCCACCCCAAGCAACTCTTGTACAGCCCATTTCGAACTGAAGGTGTGAGAATTGATTGGGGGCTGAGTTAAACCTGTGTGGGCTAAAGTGCTGACAATGGGCGCCCTGCTGAGTCTCTGAACTGGCTGCCTGAGAGGTGTTCCCACCCCTAGGCCTTCCCACACCATCCCTTAGAGGCCCCAGGAGGGGGCCCCCCTCCCATGAGTCCGTATGCGAAGCATTTCTTTCGCTCTGATCGGCAGACATACACGAGGACTAGAGAGGTGTAAATTGCCATTGTGGGGGGGCCCCATCCTGGCAGGCAGAGTGCCAGGCCCTGGGCAGCTGCCCACACTGCCCAAGCCTAGCGCCGGCCCTGCCTCCAGGTAGGAGGTACTGGAGGAAAACAATGCTGTTCAAAGAAAGACAAGAAAACAAAAGTAGCGCTTTACTAGCAAACTCTGTAAAGTGGCGCTAATGTGTTGGGATTTGAAAAAAATTATCTGGCCACTTTAAGAACACTCCATCTTGCTTTATTTAATTATTTTTCAGAGTTTGAACATTTTATTTCCGAGGCTGCACTTTGGAATAGAAAAATGTCAAAACAGCATTTCCAGCAAAAGTGTTTTTCTTTTTTGCATCCATTTCACAGGGGTACAAATGGACGACAGGAAGAGACGGTGAGAACCATTTATTTATTCATGAATTTTGGAAACGTGAGGAGTTGGACAGAACGAGAGGGAATGGGAGTAAGAAAGAGGGGGAATAGGAGTAAAAAAGAGGGGGCAGCTACCAGCGGCAGAGCAGAAGCGGACACCTTCCTTGTCTCTACGGGGCAGGAAGTAAGAAACAGAGACCTTTTCCTTCTCTGCTCCCTGCCAGTCCACAAACAGAATATTTCTGACGTCCAGGGTCGCATGTTCATAATAAAAAAGTAGGGGAACGGAATCCACAGAATTAAAGAAGTAGGGGCATGCCGTGCCCTGCCGTTCCCGCCCACTTCGACCACTGGCCTCACCAGCAGTGATATCAATTTATTGCCTATTCCTGTTGAATGGTTTTACCACATGAGAATCTATAGCAATAAGTTGTACACCTCATTGTGGACAGGTACTGTGTACTATCACTCCCTCGTGCAACGAACATGAGTTCTGGATTTGTGCTAGGTCTGACAGATGTTGGGTTGTCTGAAATGTGTATATTTCTCTTTCAAATAAATGTTTATATAGTACAGCTATTGAACTGATGCCACAGGCTGAAGTACTTCTAGGCACTCTAATATTAAAGTAGCGGCCGCTTCCATTGTGAAGTGGTGAGGCGGGAGGGAGGGATGGATAATACAAACCAAAAATATCAGTGAAGGCAGAATTTAAAATATATAAAAGTGCTCTTACCTACTCAAATGGCCGCCCCCTTACTCCCGATCTTTGCCTTTCTGACGTCAGTGTGTCCCAGGTCTTCTCTCATGCTGGGAATACTATTTCCTGGTTCGGCGCTCAGACAGGAACTGGGAGCCGGTGTTGGTTCTCCACCTGGCTGTACAACACAGCTCGGGTTGGAGAAAGGCTAAGTGCCCATGATGGTTTGGCCCGCCACTTCCCCCTTCCTTGCTGCAGCATCAGCATCGATGGCCGACACCCATCCCTCAGCTCGGCTGGAAAACTGCGGGATGAAAAATAAATGCTAATAAAATTTTTTAATATCATTTTATTTTTCCCGTCTGCCTCTTTGGCTTTCAGCAGGGGGCCGACGCTCCTCTGCCACAGCGGAGGAAAGGCAGAGTGATTATTTCAAACCACTAAGTGGAACTCTTATCAGTGGTAGCCGGTGAGCTTGCTCTACCTTGAGTCAACACAATGGGCCTGTGTCTGTCTCCACCTTCCTGTTGGGTTGCAGGGCAAGTAATGGAAAGGCCCTGTTTTTGGTGAGAAACAGTCTGTTGCAGGCTCCTTGAACGTAGGTTAGAGGTGCTATATATATTTTTGATACCGGAAACATATTTACAGGGTGTGGCTTGAAATATTTCAGTGGTGCTCACTTAAAATATTTGCTGCTCAATCTTTGAATTACTTTTCAACTTCATTTTCAAGTATTTTACCACAGAAGCACTACTTAAGCCTAAAGCATGAATTGTCTTACAGATATAAGCCAGACTGCTGCTTTGATGGGAATGTGCAGATATGATATGCAGCTAACTGGTGTCAAAACAGGGTTCACTGCCGCCAACTTCTGAAATTGCCATCACATCTTCTAGGTGCCCCATTCTACTGGTGCCACAAAACTACTCACATTACAAAGTAAGATATATTTCTGCCATTTGTAAAAAGAAAAATCGAAAACAAATAAAACAAATTGGGAATTACTCCCAGAAGAATAATCAAACAAGAAATAAAAGAATGTCAGAGTAAGATGAGAAATAAATCAGCAGAGAATAAAGTGAGGAAAAGAAAAGTAATGAAAAATCAATGCTGGAAAGTAAAGACATAAGGAGCAGGTAAAGCAACGTGATGAAAGTAAAAATGCAGGACTTAAAAAAATAAAAGGATTAAATAAAGACAGCGTAAAGAATGACAAACAAATGAGAAAGTATGGCAGCAGGAATGAGAAAAGATACACTAAGAATGAGAAAAGAGACACGAGAAAGTCCAATAATCAATTTTAGAAAGAAAAGTAATGAGGAATCTGGAAAGGCAATAAGGGATGAAAGAATAAAATTATGACTGAAACATTAAGAAACACAAAACTCACAGAAGAATTAAACAAGGAAGAAATTAGAGAAAGTGTAAAGAGAATGAAGTGAGATGTAGATATTAAAATTAAGAAAAAAGTAAAAGTAAGAAAGACAGCATGAAAGGACAGGAATAAATCAGCTAGGAACAAGCCACAGAACAGGAAGACAAATAAATCAAGACAGTGCACGCCCCTTTAATCCAAAACAGGTCAAATTAGCACAAGTTCATGGGTAAACTTGCGAGCAGTAGCACCACGCCAAGGTTTTGACCCTTGCTACTGAACATTCACACCATTCACACCTTCATTCATTCTACCTTGCTTCCCATTAGACCCACAGGCATTCCGCACCCAGCTCCAGATAGGGGCGGTGCCCGAGTTCCTGGAGCTCAAGGCAAAATTCAATTCGCCTGCAAAGAGAGCCCCCAGGAATTGCTATTAAAAGCTGCTTACTGCAATGACAAGGCACCTTAAGGCCTTACCACACCTTATGGAAGCTCCGCCCTCACCTCAAAGTGCATCTCTCTGGCGGTCTGCGAGGTGCTGCCTGGTTTCTCCCACTGAACGACCAAACAACACATGGCAGAGGCCACGAGAAGCAGAACTGCCGCGGCTATCCTGTGAGTCTGATGTTAGATCGGTGCCCCCAAGTCCCCCATTCACTCCTCTTTCACACCATTCATAGCCCAGTCCACACACTGTACCTACACTGCAGGCATCCCTGACTATGCCTCTATACACAGCTGAGAGGTGAATGATGTCATAAAGCCTGACAGAGCCAGGGGTATGATGTAGTAGATGACATCACAAGGGATTGTTGGGAAATGCTGATACCACTGTAGGCAGCATGAAATGACGGGAAGAAAGCAAGGAACAAGGCACAGAACAGGAAGAAAAAGAAATCAAAGACGTGCACCCCTTTCATCCAAAACAGGTCAAATTAGCACAAGTTCATGGGTAAACTTGTGAGCAGTAGCACCACGCCAAAGTTTTGACCTTTGCTACTGGGCATTCACACCATTCACACCTTCCTTCATTCTACCTTGCTTACCATTAGACCCACAGGCATTCCGCACCCAGCTCCAGATAGGGGCGGTGCCGGAGTTCCTGGAGCTCAAGGCAACATTCAATTCGCCTCCGAAGAGAACCTCAGGAATTGCTATTAAAAGCTGTTTACTGCAACGTCAAGGAACCTCATAAGGCCTTAACACACCTTATGGAATGCTCCGCCCCCACCTCAAAATGCATCTCTCTGGCGGTCTGTTAGGTGCTGCCTGGTTCCTCCCACTGAACGATCAAACAAGCAAATGGCAGAGGCCTCGAGAAGCAGAACTGCCGCGGCCATTCTGTGAGTCTGATGTTAGCTCGGTGCCCCCAAGTCCCATATTCACTCCTCTTTCACACCATTCATAGCCCAGTCCACACACTGTACCTACACTGCAGGCATCCCCGACTACGCCTCTATACACAGCTGAGAGGTGAATGATGACATAAAGCCTGCCAGGGCCAGGGGTATGATGTAGTAGATGACATCACAAGGGATTGTTGGGAAATGCTGATACCACTGTAGGCAGCATGAAATGACAGGAAGAAATCAGGTAGGAACAAGGCACAGAACAGGAAGAAAAAGAAATCAAAGACGTGCACCCCTTTCATCCAAAACAGGTCAAATTAGCACAAGTTCATGGGTAAACTTGTGAGCAGTAGCACCACGCCAAGGTTTTGACCTTTGCTACTGGGCATTCACACCATTCACACCTTCATTCTACCTTGCTTACCATTAGACCCACAGACATTCCGCACCCAGCTCCAGATAGGGGCGGTGCCGGAGTTCCTAGAGCTCAAGGCAAAATTCAATTCGCCTCCGAAGAGAACCCCAGGAATTGCTATTAAAAGCTGTTTACTGCAACGTCAAGGAACCTCATAAGGTCTTACCACACCTTATGGAATCTCCGCCCCCACCTCAAAATGCATCTCTCTGGCGGTCTGCGAGATGCTGACGGTGGGCCAATCAGACACGCAAATGGCAGAGGCTCGAGAAGCAGAACTGCCGCGGCCATCCTGTGAGTCTGATGGTAGCTCGGTGCCCCCAAGTCCCCCATTCACACCTCTTTCACACCATTCATAGCCCAGTCCACACACTGCACTCACACTGCAGGCATCCCCGACTATGCCTCTATATATAGCAAAGAGGTGAATGATGTCATAAAGCCTGCGAGACCCAGGGGTGTGATGTAGTACATGATGTCACAAACCTGCCAGGGTCAGGGGTGTGGTGTAGGAGATGACATCACAACCGATTGATGGGAAATGCTGATAACACTCAAGACTGCCTTTGGGGACCAGTGATACATTATGTTGGTAGATATAGGTCCATCTGTCGCATAACATCACGGAAGCAGAAGATTGAGCGAAGGAAGTCAGTTACAATAATCTTATTATTAAGGTTTCCTGTTTTCTCTTTATTGCATACATGTTAACAGAATCTGTAAAGGCGATGGTGAGATGGGCCTAGTGTACTGCACAGGAATGCACAGCTTGTCATTCTGTTTCTTCCTATCTGCTCTGCCCATTTCACAGGTGTGATTCAGGTATTCAAATGGCAGGGTGGCATCTAAGGGTTAGAAGACACCTTACATCAGTCTTCTGCACTGACTAGCAGAGCCTGGCAGCGGTCTTATGGCCGGGCTCTGAGTCTTCGTCTGTGTTAGCCTGTCTGCTGGCCTGGGCTCCCATAGACTCCTTCTTGTGTAACTATGCACGGCTTCAAGAGCATTGCACACACACATGCATTCAATAGAAGGTAGTTCTGGATACCCTGGGGGGTCAAGGTGCCCAAGGAATATGTAGTCGTGGGATGTACTGTTTTCTACTCCCAAAATCAAGATACCACACAAAGCTGCTGGCTGCTTCAACCTTAAAAAAATGAATGTTTTGTGCAAGAGGCATTCCAAATGTAGAATTTGCATTCCATACATAGTTCGAACGTTCCAAATTAGAAGCGCTGTTCCAATCTACATTCTAAAGGAATTCTTTCAATTCCAAATTAGAACTCTCATTCCAAACTTAGAACATCCTTTACAAAATAGAACTGTCAATCTTAGAACTCAAATGTTATTTGAGCAAAAAGCCTTGACATTACATCATGCCTTCATTGTGACACCAAAAACACCTTCATTAACTCTATATATACCAAAGAGGTGAATGATGTCATAAAGCCTGCCAGACCCAGGGGTGTGATGTAGTACATGATGTCACAAACCTGCCAGGGTCAGGGGTGTGGTGTAGGAGATGACATCACAACCGATTGATGGGAAATGCTGATAACACTCAAGGCTGCCTTTGGGGACCAGTGATACATTATGTTGGTAGATATAGGTCCATCTTTCGCATAACATCACGGAAGCAGAAGATTGAGCGAAGGAAGTCAGTTACAATAATCGTATTATTAAGGTTTCCTGTTTTCTCTTTATTGCATACATGTTAACAGAATCTGTAAAATCGATGGTGAGATGGGCCTAGTGTACTGCACAGGAATGCACAGCTTGTCATTCTGTTTCTTCCTATCTGCTCTGCCCATTTCACAGGTGTGATTCAGGTATTCAAATGGCAGGGTGGCATCTAAGGGTTAGAAGACACCTTACATCAGTCTTCTGCACTGACTAGCAGAGCCTGGCAGCGGTCTTATGGCTGGGCTCTGAGTCTTCGTCTGTGTTAGCCTGTCTGCTGGCCTGGCCTCCCATAGACTCCTTCTTGTGTAACTATGCACGGCTTCAAGAGCATTGCACACACACATGCATTCAATAGAAGGTAGTTCTGGATACCCTGGGGGGTCATGGTGCACAAGGAATATGTAGTCTTGGGATGTACTGTTTTCTACTCCCAAAATCAAGATACCACACAAAGCTGCTGGCTGCTTCAACCTTAAAAAAATGAATGTTTTGTGCAAGAGGCATTCCAAATGTAGAATTTGCATTCCATACATAGTTCGAACGTTCCAAATTAGAAGCGGTGTTCCAATCTACATTCTAAAGGAATTCTTTCAATTCTAAATTAGAACTCTCATTCCAAACTTAGAACATCCTTTACAAAATAGAACTGTCAATCTTAGAACTCAAATGTTATTTGAGCAAAAAGCCTTGACATTACATCATGCCTTCATTGTGACACCAAAAACACCTTCATTACAAGTTTGTAAATTCGATTTTGCGCAGAAACTGGAGTTTCTGATCTAAGGGGTGTTGCAAAAAGAGTAACAGTACTGCACTTTGTGGGTTTCTCATGGACACATTTGGTCAGGTAAAACCTTATGAAACTTGTCCATGGAAAACAGCTCTGTGCTTGGGAAAAACCCAACAAAATCTGGGCAGAAAGGTGGACATCAGCTATAATTCTCCCGTGCTGAGAGGTAATTGCCTAGCAGTGCAATATTCTGCAACGTTGAATGTTTAAACAATACAGTATCATCGATTGAAGTTATGACATTTCTGATGAGCTGGGCCTTCCTGCGTGCTGTCTGGGCAAGACTGGTCTAGAGCCAGGCATGAGCACCAACATCATATTTAACCTTGACAGCCTCCATGCTCAATAATGGACCCCATAATATATCTCAGATTATATAAGAAGAGTGGCTAGGGCTCATTTCCAGCCTCCAGGTACATGTCTGACTCCTATTTGTGACATTTTGAGGTGTTTGGTGTCAAATTCTTTTTTTTCCATTATAGCTTCTAGATATCAGAGTCACATCAGATTTCTAGTTCTGGACCCAAGAAGACCATAGTATACCTCAGATGACATACCAAGAGTGTCTAAGACCCATTTCTGGCCTCCAGGGGTGACTTTTTGAAGTTTTTGGGTTTAAGGGGGCAAAGTGACTTTTTCCACCCAGCCCAATGTTCTCAAAATCGGGTACGATATCAGGTGTTTCCCTTGGCTGGTAGCGGAAAAAAAACTTTATATAATATCAAAGTTATATATATCACATGAAAGCATCAGAGCTGACCTTTCTAACAAGTGTATTCGTATCTTGCGCACTCAAACAGTGTCTCTGATATCCATTCTGAGCTATTTGGAAAATTAGCAAATCTTGTCAAAAAAATGTTTTGGACGATTTTTGCTAATTTTCAGTATCAACCCACCTGACTGTTTTTGGGTCCCTGTGGCCACCAGGACCCTATATTATATCTCAGGTGATATAGCAAGAGTGTCTAGGGCTCATTTCCAGCCTCCAGGTACATGTCTGAGTCCTATTTCAGACATTTTGAGGTGTTTGGTGTCAAATTCATTTTTTCCATTATAGGCCTTAGATATCAGAGTCACATCACATTTCTACTTCTGGACCCAAGAACACCATAGTATACCTCAGATGACATACCAAGAGTGTCTAAGACCCATTTCTGGCCTCCAGGGGTGACTTTTTGAAGTTTTTGGGTTTAAGGGGGCAAAGTCACTTTTTCCACCCGAGGTCGTGGAACTCGGAGCTGGGTAAAAGTTTAGCTTGAGTGCCCTCCCCATGGAGGTCAAAAATGTTATTGCATCAAAATCATTTAAAAACTATATAGGTGTAATTGTAGTGCCCTGAATTCTATATGGCTGCATTTGCACCGTTCTAGGTATTTACAAAATGAATTTCTAACACTTTTGAAGTCTCCATGAAGTGAAAAATGACCAAGTCCTAAAACTTCACTGGTGCATCAAAGTGGTCAAAAAAGGTCAACATTGGGTTAAAATTAACAAAACATAGTGCTGCAGTGGTCCAATAGCAGGCTAAAGACATAACGAATGACACAGAATGAACAGTTTTACTAAACACTTTGAAAATTCGATTTTCAATTTCAGGGGGACAAGGTCATGGAAGTCATGGAACTCCGAGCTGGGTAAAAGTTCAGCTTAAGGGCCCTCCCCATGGAGGTCAAAAATGTTATTACATCAAAATCTTTTAAAAACTATATAGGTGTAATTGCAGTGTCCTGAATGCTATGTAACTGCATTTGCACTGTTCTGTGTGCCTCCAAAATGAATTTCTAACACTTTTGAAGTCTCCATGAAGTGAAAAATGACGAAGTACAAAGACATCATTGGTGCATGAAAGTGTTTAAAAACGGTCACAAATGCATAAAAATGAAAAAAACAAAGTGCTACACTGGCCCAATAGCAAGCTAAACACACAATGAATGACCCAGAATGAATATATTTACAAATTACTTGGAAAATGATATTTTAAATTTCAGGGGGACGAGGTCACAGAAGTCATGGAACTCCGAGCGGGGTAAAAGTTCAAACTTTCCACCCCTCATGGAGGTCAAAATTTTTAATCCATCAAAATCATTTAAAAACTATATAGGTGTGATTGGAGTGTCCTGATTGCTATATAGGTGCATTTGCACTGTCCTGTGTGCCTCCAAAGTGACTTTCTAACACTTTTGAAGTCTCCATGAAGCAAAAAGTGACTAAGTCCAAAGACCATTTGGAGCATCAAAGTGTTCAAAAACGGTCAAAAATGCATAAAAACGAAAAAAAACAAGTGCTACAGTGGCCCAATAGCATGCTAAACACACAATGAATGACACAGAATGAATAGTTGTACACATTACTTTGAAAATGCAATTTTAAATTTCAGGGGGACAAGGTCACGAAAGTCATGGAACTCCGAGCGGGGTAAAAGTTCAACCTTTCCCCCCTTAAGGAGGTCAAAATTTTAATACATCAAAATCATTTAAAAACTATATAGGTGTGATTGCAGTGTCTTGGATACATCCCACATGAATTTTAAACACATTAGGAGCATCTCTGATCAAAATAACCATAAAAATCCCAAAGCTGCATCAGTGCTTCAAAGTGCTCCAAAACGGTCAAAAATGGACGAAAATGAAAAATATTCTCCATATCTGAGTTTTTATAACATTCCTTAGATAATGTATATCTTGAATTAGTTTTAAATCCTTTTATTAAAAAGTTTCTTTTCTATGCTGCACTGGTGCAACGCCTCAAGTCTGAGAAGCTGCACCAGTGCAGCCGAAGCAGCACTGGTGCAGCCGAAGCAGCACTGGTGCAACAAGAGTCAAGCTGGTAGCCTGACCTTTGACCAATCCGAGAAAAAAAAGGTGTTTTTTTCCCTGGGCCCCTCCCCCAAACGAAAACACATTGACCTGAAGCCTAAGTGTATTCTGAGTCATAAAAAGTTTATTAGATGAAAAAATATTGTACTGGCACTTTTTTGCACAAAAAGTCACTTTTTGGCACTTTTTTGAGAGAAATAAAATAGTTCGCAGATTTTTTTTAAATCGACCGAATTAAAAAAAAATGCTCTTGTTGGATGGCTTTGGACATAAGGCCGCATAAACAAAAGGAATTTTTCAAATATCTGTTTTTCTCACTTTTTTATTGCTGTTTGAAATTTCTGACTTGACTTTTTGCATCATTGGTGATGCATGTGTTTAACATTGAGCTTGGGAAAATTGAAAAAAAAATAGACTTTGGGGATTGTTTACTAGGGCAAGTGATACATCAAATTAAGACTCATATTAAACTGAACCTCAAGCTGAAAAAAAAAACAAAATAGCATTTACGATCACTTTTTTATAAGCGACTTTAACAATTGTTTTTTAGCTATATTAAAAAACAAGGTAACGCCGTAAATTTTAGAAAAGAGATTTTTTCAAAGTAAAACATAGGTGTGACCTGCCTTCACATTAGGCTTCATAAACAAAAGAAAAAACATCTCTATGTGTTATATTCACTTTTTAATAACACATTTTCGTTTTAGGCACAAGCAAAAAGCAGCATTGGTGATGCATGTGTTTTTCAATGGGGTTTTTTAAAGTCTACCAAAATACGGTTTACCAATACATTTTCATTATTTTCTCTTTGGTATCTCATTATGCACATGTTAATAAACAGGTTCATGCATTATTAGCTAAATAGCATAAAAACACACTGAATTATTAACAATAATCTTTGAGATTCGGGTGACCAGATGGCCGGAAATCGAAAATCGCCTCGTATGGATTCAACTTCCATTTCGTGCACTTTCTATGTGGGCCACATGCATAAGAATTGGTACAATAATGCATACGAATCTTAGCTAGAATCTGCAATTGAAATTAAGTCTTTAACTTATATGCTTCAAGAATTATAGGGCACATTCTGCTATGTATAATATCCTATCCATTTCAATGGGACGACCAGATGGCCGCAAATTGAAAATCGCGTCGTATGGAAAGAAAATTTAGCTTGAAACAACCTGGAAAGAAAGGAATGGGAAACGAAATCAGTAAGCCACTGATGAACACAAACTTTTAATTAACATAACAAGCAAGGAACAATAACGCTAGAAACAAGAACGGTAAACTGTAGAAAATGAAAGTCAACAGAACATTCCTCCCCCCCCCCCACCCCCCCACATTCTGGAACCTTCCAAAGTAGGGCAGGGTTACGGCTACGCCCAACTGGCGGCAACCCATATAAGGCGGGCCCTGCTGCCAACACTTGGTCAGGAAATCTTAACATATGGGGGAGCCGGAGGAGAGGCAGGGGCCAGCGGAGTCCAGCCGCAGCGGCCCTGGGTAGTTGCAGGTAGTCCCGCCACATGTCCACCCGGTCCGACCACCCATGGCCAGGGACCGACGGGGGGCCAACTGAGGCCGGCTGCAGCCGATAACCTAAGGAAGCCCGGTCCAGAGAAGAACGAGACACCTCTTCCTTTTCCCCTCCGTGACAGCCGCAGCAGCTCTGGGCGGCGGGATGTCCTGTCCATACCTCTGCAGAAATTTGTCCAAGTTGGGCTGGGAGGGAGAGGCGACGCGGACGAGCCTCTCCCACCTCCACGGATAGGAGGTCTCCCAGCCCCCGGCCCAACGCCGAACTCCCCCAGCCAGGCGGTGGTGCCATATTTTCGTAGCACCGAACATACCATGGTGGTGCCCCAGTACTTGCGCAGCACCGAACGTGCAACGGTGCCCATATTTTCGGAGCACCGAATATGCAATGACTGCACCGATACTTGCGCAGCACCGAACGTGCGCCGCAGGTGGCCATACCTCCGTAGCACTGGGCATGGGCCTTGTGGAGCACAGGGTGTGGAGAGACCATCGTGCATGCCCATGAAAGAGAACGGCCTAGAGTGCACCGGGAGAAGGAGACGGCGCGAACGAGTCTCCCTTGCCCAACCCAGGCGGGGGCATCACAGCCGCACCCCAGCCGAATGTCCCGCTTCCACAACACAGAGTTCCACTCCCTATTTTGTCCTCAGAAAGGTCTCTTCCACTCTTGCAGACTCGATGAGAGGGGACTGCTGCAGGGCCTCAAAATGGCGTCTGGGTCCGCTGGAAGGCGGGTCTCGGCCGCTAGAGTAACTTTGAACAGCAATGTAACTCGGTCGCTTGCCCACCGGGACACGAGCCCCCACCTCCGACAACATCTCCACAGCCTTGAAGAGTCTGCAAAGGTACCCGGCGGAGCCCTCGGCCCCTGCAGGCTTCCGGTAAGGGACAACTGCCTTGATCGCCAACAAAATAAACATGACATTGCCACTCCTTCTGTTAGCATGAATTCTTGAACTGCCGAAAAGGACTCTGGTCCAACTGCCGGTTGTAGGAAACTTTTTCCTGATGCTACTTCCGGACTGACCCGGCCCCGCCCAAAATGGCGCCGGTATCAATAGGAACTTACGAACACCTCGTGGTGTTTCTTTTTGCTAAATAAAAAAAAACTTGATGTTCTGAGACATGTATATGATCCTTTGTACACTTGACAAGAAGAAAGGAGAGGTCACTCGATGAACATGTAAAAAGGATCCCGTTAAAAATGATGATTACAAATGTACAATGTATTATATTTTTTATATATATATAGCTGATGTATAACCTCGCTTATGACGCACGCACACGGTATGCATATAGGAAATCTGATTGCAACTAGTCTGACTATGCTTCTAAATTATTAAATAAATGCCCCCGAACCCCCCCAGCCAGTTGATAGACGTTTTAGTTTGCTACAAATGAATTGATAAAACTTTCTAATGTTTTTTATTGCTGCAAAACAACACCCCCCACTGTACGCACTTTAGCCATTGCCGTGTCCGGCCAAATACGACTGCACCCTCATAAATCCACGTACTATGATTTTGCAAAAATAAAGGTTTTCGAAATTATGAACGGGTATTGCATGCTTTATTTGAAATATGGGATCGGCGGGAGAGTTCTTTTCTGTGCACCCTACCCTGCTCTCTCTTTAAGGTTATTAGAAGATGGTTGCCCAGCCCCGGAGGAAGGATCGGATCTACGACACGATACTCTGCCTTCAAGGTACGCGACTGACTCATGAACTCTCGCGTGGAGAAAAGACCTCGACTTCTGAGGATGGGTAAAACGAAACGGTATAAATAATGGAATGTAAAAGAAGGGTAAAATAAAACGATGTAAATGTTATAAAGTACGACGCTCAAAGGTATTAGGGAACAGA
This sequence comes from Lissotriton helveticus, assembly GCF_964261635.1. Classification (NCBI taxonomy): domain Eukaryota; kingdom Metazoa; phylum Chordata; class Amphibia; order Caudata; family Salamandridae; genus Lissotriton; species Lissotriton helveticus. The sequence goes on along the minus strand of NW_027612032.1, from coordinate 372,325 downwards.
GCTGACCAAAGAACTGAAGAACCTTAGAACGTCACAGCATTGAAGGAGGTTTAAGGATCCCGATAGTGAGATACATCTACTAACTAGATACCTCGCACTAGGTACCTCTGGTTTCCTTTTTACGTTTCCCTGCACACGACCTATAAGGACACACTGCCCCCCCCGACTCCAGAAACCATACCCCAGGGATTCTACCCCGAGGAGGAAAGACGAGTATGAGGTAAGTAAAGGACTCTCGAATCCATGTATTTGATATGCGCGAATGTTGTCCCCCTCCCTTCCCCTCTTTTCCCTCCCTCTACAGGTTACATCAGGGGCCGCAACCGAGGTATGGCGAAGATCTGAAGCCTTGCCCCGTCTGATACGCGAAGCGGACCAACGCTGCAAGGTGGCGCCTAAGCACGCCCACAAACTACTCACGTAGCAAACGAGCCCATAAATTTAGTATGATCTGATGAAAAATGATCACCCTTAACCCATGCTGCACGAATGAACCCATGTCACGTATGATTCGAAACTATGAGAGAATGTGTGTGTGTGACTGAAGCGTTGACTCAACTGGTCGAAGGACCAAGAATGCAAGAAAGTGCGACACAGTGGTACCCGTTTTCCTTTTTCTCAAAGCATGTCCCCTCTACCCTGTCTAATGCTCGTCCACCTCAAACTGCATGCTTTCAAGATTCTAACGCAGACCCGTAAATGTCCTTTGCTGTGTAATGCACTAAATAGCCTTTCTTAAATACACTGCCACTCTCCATGTCGCACGTGTACTATTTAGCCTGCTGTTGCACTCTCTCTCTCTCTCTCTCTCTCTCTCTCTCTCTCTCTCTCTCTCTCTCTCTATCTCCTTCACACTCCCACTCTTCCGAGCGATTAGCTCCGAAATTGGCAGACTGCCACCCCTAGCGCACCACCCAATTGGCTCCAAATACCGCCAGTATTTGCACAAAACTTGTCTTTAATAAAATCACCATGAGACCGTGTCACTACCTCTCCTTTCTGCTAAATTGACGAAACCGAGAATTGGCCATAAGGGAAAGGACAGGTAAGACGACTGAGGTTCCCTAATCTGACCCGTAATGAGGGAACTACATGTCAGCGGCTCCTATTATGAGATAAAATGCCTCAGATGACGCGACCTTCCCCGTTCCGAATTGTCGCAATACCCAAACCGTAAAGGTAATCGAAACCTCCCCATCTTCCCAGGACGCACCCAGTATTGCGTTCAGTTGCCCCCGATAAGAGTTTTTAACTATCCTTCACCCCCCGATCGTAAGAGATGGGTCGACTTGCGACTAACGCAGGCCAGCTGTGGTCCCTAGAAATGATTTTTTCGATAGGCAAATTTCAGAGTTTGGAATTCGAGAAATGCCACTGAACGCTCACCAACTGAACTGTGGCCTTCTGCCGATAGTACCCTTATAACCCAAAGTAAGATGATGCCCCCCCATCACAGTTTTCTATGTCCCTAGTTATTTTCCCATGAGACCCCTGTCTTTTCTAATTTAGTAATCAGGCCGCGAGAGGCTGCATAGGAACCAGAATGATGTTTTACAAAGTTAAAGATTAGACCGAAGCGAAGAAAACCATTACAATGAACCTTGTCGAAAGCGAAAATGTTTAGTTAAAAGGCAGGATGCATTGATAAAATGAAAGATGTTTAGCCTATGTTCGTCCCTCAGCGAGATACCTATTAGTACCATGTTGATAGCTCACAACACCCTTTTGTAAATATAAACCCCTAGAGAACGGTGTAGCTTTGTCAGGCTTGTATTACGAAGGTGGGTCTCCATCAGATGAACTGTCGTGACTATAGTAAACAGTTGTGAAGGAAAGTCATAGTAAATCCAGCAGGCCCACCATCGATCATTTATATGTCAGTTGTGAACCCTAATATAACGGACGTTTCTATTGTCATTTACCTGGAGCTGGGAGAGAAATAGACTTGTGTGATTACCTTCCTCTGCCCATTCTCTAAAGACTGTCTTTTCAAACTCCTTCAAGGGTACAGCTGTCGGAGGAAAGAAGGACCGGATGTGGGAGCACGTGGCCTGACTACAGACTATGGAACGTCTGCGGCATGGGCCAAGGCGAGACCGCGACAGAACGGAGCTGCAGGACGAGGCACTATTTCCGACAAAACAAGAGGAGAGGGCTGACCTGATGCCCCTGTCCAATGTTCAAATGTGTGCCGAAAGGTCCCCGCTCCCTAAACTCGGTCATAAGCCCGCCTACCTGAAATCTCTCGTTCCCCTAGTTTGTTCCCGACCTGGCCATTGCTCCACCCCCCTTTTTCTCCGACCTACCCTATGGACTATTTGTACACTCTTCTTCCACCTGAACTTTTTGACTATCGACTCCGAAAGACACAGGGCGAAAAAGACCTTTTCGACCAGAAACGCGAGGAAAAGGTCGTGCCCTGCAACACGGGACCTAGAATAGAGCTGGACCCTTAGCTTCACCGCCGGTGCTCCACAGCGCCAACAAAGGACTGAGAACTCAGTAACTTCGAACATTGACACCCTCAATCATCGTTTCTGCTACGTCTCGTTTCTCTCCCAGCCACCATTGTATTGATTATGCTCCAACCAAATATATACGGAGCCTGTATATAATAACCTGTATGCAATGTACTGACTGCTCGCTACAGAATCATTTTTTGTATTACCTTACTATGACTTTCCTGCTAACAAGTTTATCAAAGTTTATCAATAGGCCCGCCTCCTAAAACTAGAGATCTTAAATGTAGTGTTTACGACTCCTTCACCTGGGGTCCTACTGCTTTTTCTTATGCCCACCATAATAGACTTGAATAGGAAATAGATCAGCAAGATGTCTTGAATATGTTAAAGGGAGGACTGTGGAAAATTAGTACGGTTTGGTAAACATTATCTGCGCCATCTTGCCTTTTCCCCTGATGCCACACTTTTGTCGTGCGCGCCCGCCATTTTTTTAGGTGCCTCGATCAGGACCATCCCTTTTGCACGCCACTGGCCCCCAACATAGCCCTTCGCCCTCGCCAAGCCTGCACGCTGACCAACCCCCCCTCGCTCGCACATGCTTTGAGTCATAAACCCCTCTTCAGCGCAGTTCTGCCTCAAAGCCCCATCCTGTTCCCAGCGCGACCCCTCCCTTCATTCTTTTCATAGTCCCCGGCCCTTTGATACAAAAAAAACCCCTTTTCCTGTGCCCGTTTGTCTTCCTTGTTCCCAGGCCGACACCTAGCTCTGCCGATACTATTCCTTGCCCCTCCCCGTACAGTTGAAAGCTTCCCTCATCAAAGGACCCCCGAGTTGATCAGAGCCCCCACCCCACGAGATCCGATCGAACCCCCCACACTCCATGAATCGGCGGAATATCCAGCTGCGCGATAACCATCACCTGTTGTGACCGGGGTGGGGACTTCTACTGTAAATGTGTGTGGGAACGGGCCCGAAGGGGAGATTCCGGGAATGTCTTTCCGTACATCAAAGCATTGCCATGAATATGTAAACTGTAATAAAGCCACAAAAACCTGTATATAAGGGGCCAGGCCTCAGAAATAAGTTAGAGCACCTCATGACGATACCTGCTGTCTGATTTGTCGTGTTCTCCTCCGGAGAGAATAAACCTTGTTTCCTGCCTTCCAGTCTCCAGCGCCTGCCTCTTCATTGATTAATGTTTCGTGGGTTAAAGAGGCGATACCGCCGGGCAAATACCGATTGTCCCCGACCTTAGTTTCTACACTAGCACCATTGGTTTTGCAAATGCTTGCTTGATCTTGTTATTAGCTACTGTTGGTAAGAACTCCTGCAGCAAGCTAGAGCCTCGAAGGGCGGCATGAATCGAGGGATTTGTTATTTGTAGACGTGCAATGAAGTCTGTGCTGGCCAGCCTGTGGCATGTTTATGCAGACTCGAGGTGGCGCTTTTCCTATAGTCCCCACTTTGTTTCTGGAACTCAGAGTTTGTTGCTTCGGCCTGCATGGGGGGGCTCTCAGGGGGCACTGTGGATGGTAATCCCCACCCCAGGTGACCCCTAAATGTACATCATTCAAGGTGATCAGTAAAAGGCGATGTTGATGAGATGATGTCTGAAGGGTGTGATCGTAACCTTGGCTTCCCCACTTGACCACGATTGCATGAACCTGTAGCTACCTGCTGGTGTCCCTTCTATCCACCTGGCCCACCCCCTCCCATGCATACTGTTTGCACTACGCGCCTGCACCACTGAAATCCTTGCACTGCCCCTACCTGCCCGCCACTGCCAGGGCGTTGAGCTCTGGTGTCTGTTGAATGGCAGAAAGGCAAATTCCTCTTCTTGCCATTACATCTTCGCTGGATGGGGCTTGGAATAAAGCAGATCCTTCTCTGCACCCCTCTTCCAAGTCAGTCATCTATTAAACTTTACTCCTCCCAGAGCAGGGTCTGCTATCCACCCCTGCTAGGGGAGCTCCTGTTGCTCCGGGGTGGACCTTACAAAGCATGTTAACAAATTGCTGTATTTTGTGCATGCCTTCGGGTCCCTCACCTCTGTCCTGAGTAGACTCGGCCTTGGATGCTGTATCCTGTCCTTGCCGTTGGGTGGACAGAGTAGAGAATTTACCGTCTGTAGCCTGTCCCTGTAGAGGGTGCTTCACCGTCACGCCGGTGTGGCCCCGGTACAGCTTTACTGGCTGTCTGTAGTTAGTGTATGACATGGGTTAGTGGAGTTGTTGTTTTTTCTTTACTCCTGGGTGGAGTAAACCGGAGCAATGAAATTCTGACATTCCCATTTCACTTATAATTGGTGATCATAACTAACTCACTCTCAATAACTCACTCGCTAACTCTCTCACTCTCACTAACTAAATCTCACTCACTCTCACTAACTCAATAACTCTCTCTCACTAACTAACTCACTCGCTAACTCTCTCACTCTCACTAACTCTCTCACTAATTTCATCACTCTTACTAACTCTCTCAATCTCTCACTAACTATCTCCCACTAATTAACTCACTAAATCTATCACTCTCAATAACAAAGTAAGTAACCTTCACTCTCCTGTTATTTATACCCACCCCTTTGTGGAAAAGTAAATTTTGCCATGTTGTATGTGCCTACGTGTTCCCTATGTTATGTTATATGTGCATGATCGATATGCATGTATTCCCCTATGATCGATTAAAGACGCAATTATAGTTGTGTCCATCTCTAGTATGCCAGTTTCCAGTTTTCGTGAATACAACGAATATCGGGCCTATGTAAAGCTACGTTGCCACGTTTTACAGTGTGCACGTTAATTCATTGAATTATCCCCGTTTCTAGGCCTCAAAAGGGCCCGGACTTAGATTCAGCGCCTGTTTTCTGAACCCTCTCCAAGGAGCGATACAGCCCCCACCTGTATCCCTGACTCTTAGCTTACTTTCATGCCTCGCAGTGCCCGGCTCGGCCTGGCTCTGCCTCCCAGTCTGCCAAGAATATGTTATGTTTCTAGTTATCAGTCCAGCCCTCCTTCTCTGCATTCCTAAGCTACTGAATCGCATCAATAGTTTCCGTCATGGTCTAGCCTTTATGTCTCCATGTAAGAGAAATACTGTATTAATATTTATAGAATATTCCCCGCACACGCACTACATGTAGAATTATGCATGCACCAGTCTTAATGTCTGTTAGCCTTTACTCTGATAACTTTTGGATTCTATCAACATGTACTCTAAACACCAGATACTAGATATGCCTGGGTACATGTCGCTCTGACACTCCAGACTTTAGTCTCCTCTTCTAGCGCAGAAGTCATAGCCCCCCAGTTCTCCCTGGTAACACGTCATTGTCAGTTTGCGCGCACCACTAGGTTAGAGGTCCCAGCTGCTCAGGTAGCCCCCTCCATGTTTCCGCCCCGTTTATGACATATTCTGTTACGTTTACATCACATGTCTGTGTATACGCCCTGTACACGCCTTCTTGTTACCTCATTTTGCCCTTATCTTTCGCGACTGCTACAAACTCCGCCTACTGCTACGCCTACTGTATTGAATGCAATGTATTTTGTTTAACTATATATACTAATGTTCTGTTATTAAAAGTTATGCGCATCATTCCCAGATCCTGCCCCCGGCAGCTGTCGGGCCCTGCCATCCCATTCCCATGCAGGCTGTCCTGTTCCTGTCCTTTTATGCCTGATTAAAGCCTGTACACTCTAGCTACCTCGAATCTTGACTCTTATTTATTGAGCTATCTGTTTGTATGAGTATCCCGAAAAATAGAACCGGTAATTAATTATTTATTTACCACATAATGGCGCCCGAATAGGGACTTGCCCTTTCCCCACGCGCCGGAGAAGCCACGCAGGCCCCCTGATCCTCTGCAGCCGTGACGGAACCATACCGTGCACGTGCAGATATTTCTGCTTCAAGTATCCCTCAGGCCCACGGAGGAGACGGAGGTTGCGGTCCAGCGTCCAGACGAGGTGGTGGAGGAACGCGGCGAGTCCCGACCAGAGCCCAAGCCGAGAGTCCAAGGTCCGAGGTATCCGGAGGCCCACCTGTAACTAAAGTCCGAGGTTCGTCCGTCCGTCGTCGTAGCAGTCCAGTCCAGTCCGAGGCCTTCCGTTCTTGCTGCCCGGTGAGTACCATTGCTGGGGTAGTATCTAGACAGGGTCAATTGATTTGCCTCTGGTCCGTGGGTTTGGGTACACAGATCCAACACGAAGTGTCCACTTAGGTGGATGCGGGTCCTGACGTGTCTCTTTATGGGACCGGTAAGTTTCGTACTGTTTTAGCAGTGCATCTAGTCATTCTAGTAAGTTTCTGTTCCAGTAAGTTCTGTTTTTGAGAAATTCATGTATTCTGTTTTCAGTATTTCAGGTAATATTCTGTCCAAAATGTTATTTCATGTGTTTTCAATGTCGTGGTATGAATGATTCGTTTTTCAGTTATTATTGTGTTTATCGTGTATTGTATTGTGTCCAGACTCCAGCCTAGTTATGCCTCTGTTCTCAAAGTTACGTCAGTTAAAAACTAGAAAAGGTCTGCTCGAGGAAGCAGTTCCTGTCCCGCCTAGGGACAGTCCAGGTCATTTTATGTATCAAAAGCATGGCATAAGTGCCATATTATATCTAGATTTATGGGTGGAGTACACCAAGGAATTAGAGGAAAAGTATAGATGGCCCGTATCAGGTACGTGGGATGCCGAGTGCATCATGCGAGTAGAAGAAGCATTATGGAAAAAGAAAGCCAGACAGTCCCAGAGAGACGCCATCGAGTTATGGCGCAAAGAATCTCATAAAAGAACAGAAAAAGAAATCATAAAGTCTGAATTAAGTAGAGAATCCTCAGAAAGAGCCCAAGAAAGGGAATTAATTGAAGTAGGTGAACGAGTTAAAGCCGAACAGTCAGACAGACAGAGAAATGCCCTCATTAAGGGTATGTATCCTCTTCTTGCCGAGGGTTTGCCAAAAGCAACCCCGGAAGCACCATGTAATTTTCCGCCGCCATTAGTTCCGATTAAGCTACGTCACAAACCGACCGCAGCTGATATTTTTCTCTCGTCCTATTTGGACGACACAGTCCCAGAATATGCGAATCCTGCTCCGCCAGCTCCGGTAAATAATGTAATTCCTGTTCCTCCAGCCACCGGGGCACCTGTTACAGCACCTGTTACGGTACCCCCGGTCCAGTCCATAGTACAAGTTCCCGCTACATCGGTCACTCTGCCAGCACGAAGAGTATCAGTCGACGATTCCAGTTTAGGGGCCGCGGGAGGAGGTCCTCCGGGTACCCCGCCGCCACACAAACGTATAACGTTAGTCGAGTTACATGAACGTGCGTTACAGCGTACGCCCAAACATCAGTCCGTTGCAGATATCAGGCGAGCTCTCACCGAATGCCGTTATGATCCAGTCCCAGGCGATGATAATATGGTTATATATCGATTGCGCGCAAGACGGGTGACCGAGTATTTGGACACCCTACCGAATATGAAAGAAGATCTAGACAGAATATATCGTTTCATCCGTACAGGAGAAGATCCAGAAAGTATTGGCGAAATCATGTCTCTAAGGAAAGCTGAGACTCAGCTCATGCTATTAAAGTTTCTAATCAATTGTTTAATAAGGGAACAAGATTATCCAGACAAAGATCCAATCGAAATGAAAGTCCTGACAAAGTGGAGTGATCATATAGCCGAGGGAAGACACAAGACACTCAGTAGTATAGACAGTATGTACAAGAAAATTCGTAAGGAAATAATAAGGTTACACGAGAAACGCAAAACAGCACAAGTAAGCGAGAAAGAAGATAACTCTGATACTGAAGAAGTAGAAGACGAGAATACCGCCAGAATAGCGTATGTAGGTAAATCTAGATTTCCAGACCGACATTCACGCCTAGAACACAAGAAAGTCTTTCATCTTCCAGCACCAGAACAATATTCTCTAGAACAAGTATTTCAAGCTACCGATCACATTCTGAAATCACGAATCGGTTATAGTGAACTTAGTACCATGCATGAACAAGAACTAGCCCGATCAGCAGTCCGATGGATTACTGATTCTACCACTTTTCCAGACGAAATAGTGGCACAAATGTTTCTGAAACTGCCCCCAGCCGAGCAACGACTGGTGGGTATGTATATGATCCAGCACCTCATTACACTATATGAAGGACAACATTCTGATCCAGATCCGTTACATGATATTCTGAACGAGTTACTCCAGTATAAATGGAAAGGTTTAGGTACCGATTTAAGTAGTGTCATTCTAGAACAGCGCCACAAATATAGAACGTTTCTGAACCCGCATTTTGTTCACGTCTCACCTCCAGAAAGTAAACCATTTTACATAGATAGACAGCATCCGTTACGAGAAGTACACCCAGTTAGGACACCGGGTGGTGAAATGCAACGAGTATTTGTTTACACCCCTATCACATAGATGGAACTCTTAGAGATGAAGAAATTAATTCCCTGTCACGACAAAGATCCAGCAGGGTTCCATCGAGAATTAAAAGACATGCTCCGTATGGGAGAATACACGTATCCAGATATCATTAAAATGTTAAAGGTCCTGTTGCCCGCAGGGGTATATGAAAAACTCAAGGAAAAGGAATGGGAGGTGGGAGAGAAAAAGATTGATTGGACAGCTCTAGAAGCTGAAGATAAAATACGAGTACCAGGTACCGGTCTTGGGGACAAATGTAAAGAATTGCCCGAGTTATTGATACAAGTTTTGCCAAGGTTATTAGCCACGAAAAAGGAAGATTGGGATGCAATCTCAGCATGTAAACAGAAACAGGATGAAGATACTAGTGATTTTTATTCTAGATTTGAAAAATGTTTTATTATTAACAGTGGTTTGAAGACAGGTAGCGAGTCATACCCTCATCTTTTTGTTACTAAACTAGTCGAGAATTCAAGCCCACAAGTTAAAAATCGAGTTTTGAAAGTCGAAAGTACCTGGCAAGCTAGTACCCCGTCACAAATGTTACAGATGCTCCAGTATCACCAGAATAGAATCAGGGAAGAGCAAGAACACGAAAGGAGACGTATGAAAGACACGAAAATGAAAGTACTAGTTGCACAATCTGTTCCACAAGACAGTCAGAAGAGGGGTCCGAATCAAGCCAGTCATCCTGCAGCTCCCGTTAAAGGGACATGCAATTATTGTAAACAACCAGGTCATTTTATAAACGAGTGTGCAGTTCTGAAACACAACATAGCAACTGGTAAGACTAAAGAAAGACCACGTCCGCCTAGACAAGAACAAGTTTCACAGACTTCCCAGACACCACAGAATGCACAACAGACAGTTCCAGCACCGCAGCCTATTGCTGCAACACAGCATGTTACACAGCAGATATACCAGTATGCCCAGACAGAGTATCCAGAATATCAACCGTATTCATGAAACAGCCTAGAGAGGGAGGTAGGCTTGCCTCTCATCGAGATACCTGTAGATCAAGAGGGTCCCTATGTACATAGTCAAGTATTGGGGAAAGACAGAAAGTTTTTGATTGATACAGGGGCAAGTAGGACTACTATCAGTCATGACGAGGTTCCAGGGGCTCCGCTCTCAGGCTCTAGAAATGTTTCCCTTGGATTTTCAGGAAAGCCTATTGTTAACGAGATTTCAAAGCCAGTTACTCTAGAAGTTGGTCCATTGTCCCGAACTACTGATTTGTTACTTACGAAGTCATGTCCAGAAAATTTGTTAGGCATTAAAACATTAAAAGAATTAGGTGCAGTTATTTGCTGCTCTCCAGAAGGAATATGATTGTTTTTAAGAGACTTTAAAGGTCATTATGTATTACGTGATTTTGATCCAAGATTGTCCAATGTTCCACAGCATTTATGGGCGTAAGGTCCAACTGATGTAGGTTTTATGCGAATCACACCCCATCGTGTGACCCTCAAGCAAGGTATAGTCTTGCCACGGATCAGACAGTACAGATTGCCACCTGAGGCTGTAGCAGCCTTATCCAAAATTATTGACGAGCTCATTGCTCAAGGAGTAGTCGTAGAAACTGACTCCAATGTATGTAATTATCCTATCATTCCAGTCATGAAACGTACTGATCCAAATGCACCTCCAGTATATCGATTAGTGATTGACCTTCGAGAACTTAATAAATGTATCATACCCCAGTATCCAGTAGTCCCAGATATTTCATCTCTATTGACAGCTATTGATTCTGAAGCTACATTTTTTACTGTTATAGACCTCAAGAATGCATTTTTCAGTGTCCCGATTCATCCAGACAGCCAGTACCTTTTCGGTTTTTGTTTAAATGGAAGGAGCTATAAATTCACACGAGCTCCTCAAGGTTTCACAGAAAGCCCTAGTATTTACAGTCAAGCACTTAAAAGACAACTAGACAATATTCACATGCCAACTGACACTGCCCTGCTCCAGTATGTAGATGATCTACTGATCACAGCCCGTTCTGAACGTGACTGCGAGCGAGCGTCACTTACAGTTCTGTATTTCCTAGCCGAGATGGGGCACAAGGTGTCCCCTTCGAAGCTTCAATTCTGTGTCCAGCAAGTGATCTACTTAGGCCACTTACTGTCCAAGTGGGGTAGGCAGTTGACACCAGACCGTATCCAGTTAATAGCGAGTCTTCCACAGCCCAAGACACAGAAGGAGGTACGTGCTTTTATTGGCCTCACTTCTTATTGCAGACAATGGATTCCTCAGTATGCATTTCTAGCAAAGCCACTGATACAGTTAACGACACAGGAGGCAGCCATATCGACTGTCCTCCCTTGGACATCTGAACATACACTTAGTTTTAATGAGTTAAAGAAAGCTTTATGCCAAGCACCTGTTCTAGCTACACCGAACTACAGTAAGCCTTTTACACTTTTTGTCACAGAACGTGATGGTACTGCATTATCTGTTCTCACACAAGATCAAGCCGGACAGTACAAGCCTTGTGCTTTTTTTTCGAGCACATTAGATCCAGTAGCCCAGACTTTGCCTGCGTGCCTCAAGTCAGTTGCAGCCACAGCTCTAGCAATCAGACAAAGTGATTCCATAGTATTAGGACACTCCCTGACAGTACAAGTTCCACACTCCGTGGAAGTTCTTTTAAACCGAACACAGACTCAGCACTTGACCATTGCACGTTTAACAGGTTATGAACTGACACTGTTCCAGCCACACATAGAAATCAGACGCTGCAACGTTCTAAATCCTGCTACTCTGTTACCGTCAGTTACTTAAAATCCTGCCACACATGACTGTGTGGAAGTCATTAACACTATGACTAAGCCAAGACAAGACCTGACAGACATTGCATTACCTGATCCCGACCTGACACTTTATGTGGATGGTTCATGTATGAGAACGAGTACAGGAGAACTAGTAGCCGCGTATGCAGTGACTACTGACACTGAAGTTATTGAAACACACCGTATTGACACACTGTCTGCTCAAGCAGCAGAGCTAGTTGCTCTGACCCAAGCCTGCATACGTGCCAAGAACCTGAAAGTAAACATATATACAGATTCACGTTACGCATTCGGAGTTGTACACGACTTCGGAGTGCTCTGGCAGGAGAGAGGTTTCATGACTTCTCATGGAACCAAGATTCAGCATGGTCTCCTCATTCAAGCTCTGTTAGATGCAATACATTTACCGACAGCTATCGCTATCATGAAGTGCAAGGCACATACGAAAGTTACTGACATCATTTCCCAAGGTAATGATCTAGCAGACCGAACAGCCAAGCTTACAGCTCAGACACCAGACATTCCAGTTAACAAGACACAGACATCCACTCCAGAACAGATTACTTGTATGACAGTTAAGGACCCTACACAAGATGTCATAGACATACAGTTACATGCTACTCCTGAAGAAATCAAGAAATGGTCCGAACAAGGAGGGGTCCAGACAGATCAGGGATGGTTGACGAAGGGAAAAGCCACATGGTTTCTCCCCGACTCTATGGTTCAAGTCATTATCAATACCGCACATAGTCCAGCACACCTAGGAGAAAAAGCCATGTTAGACAGTATTCAGAACCTTTGGTTTAACAAGCACTTACGAGCTGCAGCCAAGCAGAAAGTCCGTACTTGTATGATATGTTGTCAATTCAATCCAGGTAAAAGTGTCCCGGTGGAACAAGGTGGATTCCAACCTCCTGACCACCCTTTCGAAGTCCTCCAGATGGATTATATTCAGATGGAGCGATGTCGAGGTTTCAAGTATGTCCTTGTAGTTGTATGCGCTTTGTCCAGGTGGACAGAAGCATATCCAGTTCCAGATTACACAGCAGCGACCACTGCCAAGCAGTTGGTTCGTGAATTCTTCCCCCGTTATGGACTCCCTAGGGTCGTGTATTCTGATAACGGCCAGCCATTCTCATCCGAGTTAATGAAACATGTTTCCCTCTTGTTAGGGTACCAGTGGAAGTTCCATTGTGTGCGCCATCCTGAAGCAGCCGGTCTCGTAGAGAGACATAATCAGACCCTGAAAATCCGTATTGCCAAGACATGTAAAGAGAAAGGTGTAGACTGGCTAGTTGCCCTGCCAGTTGCTTTATTCTTTATGCGAATGGTCGCACACTCCAGATCAGGTCTGTCCCCTTATGAGGTCGTATTCGGCCGCCCCCCAAACATGTGGGGTACACCTAGACCCCGCAGTATTACAGATGTTTCCAGTAATATGTTGACAGATTACCTAGCTTCCTTGATGTCTGCCCTACACTCTTGTCGTTCACAGGTTGCCGCTACATTCCCAGACAATACTGAAGTGAAACCGCATGAGGTCATTCCAGGCGACCTCGTCCTTGTAAGGAATTTTGATCGTTCAAGTCCGCTGGAGCCTCGTTGGAAGGAGCCACGACTTGTCCTTCTGACCACCCGTACGGCCGTGAAGTTGGAGGGCCGCAAGGGTTGGGTCCATCTGTCCCATATCAAGAAGTTCCATGGAGTCCGGAAAAAGACATTTTTAAAGGACATTTCTAAAGACTGTCTGAAAGACTGCCTGAAACCAGACATTGATCTGAATCCTGAACTGAAAGTTCCTCTGTTAGAGAAAACTCCGCAACAGGAGTATAAGTTAAAGCTCCGGTCTAGTAAAATAAGTCAGCCAGTTTAATTGTCTAAGTCCCTCTCGGGTGAAACGGTTAGACAGGTATCTGACATGTATGAGATAGACCCCCATAGTGAGAGAGTTAGTCAAAACTCTATCCGATGTATCGTTTTTCTAAGTTTTCTATTGTTTCTAAGTTTGATGGTTACCTGCACAAGTTATGCATTGCATTTATGTTTTCCAATTTCTCATGTAAATAAGTTTTCTAATGCTACAGTAGAGCACACATTTAGTGATCTGCCTCCTCACGAGTTATCCTATCGTCTTGCTATGAGAAATAACACATTTGTAAGAATGTTGCACTATTCACACCAGACCAGCAATGCTACTAATTGTTGGGTGTGTGGTCGACTCCCCCCTTTCCAGACACCGAAGGGAGTTCTGCCACTCTTTCCTTATCCGTTTTCACATAATGGTTCGTGTGGAGCATGGTCCATGTTAACGTCATCTTCAAATGATGTGTCCCTTCTGAATAGAACATGTTTTCCAGACAAGCAAGGTCTCCCCCATAGAACAGGGTTAGATCTAGAAAATGAAGTTTACAATTTAGGTAATTATTCTTCGAATTTTATGGTCCTGAATGTTCAGTCTGATACTACTCCAGACTTACCTGCTATTTCAGTACTACCAGTCAAAGGCGAATTATGTGTCCGAAAGAATGGTTCCGCACATGTAGGACATAGTGATTGTACTACTACTGTCGAGTATAGTGACAGTGGGAAATCTATTTTCAAAGCTTCACGTCATTCTTATTTTGTTTGTGGTCAGACCGCATATGTTCGTCTGCCCCTCGATTGGGATGGAACATGTTATATTGCCTTCCTACTGCCACCAGTTTTTCTAGCCCCATCTGATTATCACAGAAACACACATCTAGTACACGTCAGAAATAGACGGGAGATTGAGTCCCCAATTGTCGATCAAACTGAAACTGCTCTAGAACAGTATACAGATTTCAATAGAGGTTTCTTTTTCTTTATAGGACCTGTCCAGAATAGTAAGTCAATCCGTAGGTTAACCAGAACCCTTGAAGCAGTAGTGAATGAGACTACTTCTGCTCTAGGTAACTTAACCGAAGAGCAATCTGCTATGAGATTTGTCGTGCTCCAAAATCGTCTCGTTCTTGACGTCATACTGGCCGATAGAGGAGGAGCATGTAGAGTCATCGGATCTAGTTGCTGCATTTTCATTCCTAATAACGCGCCGTCTGTTTATTCAGCTATAACCAGACTTCATAAAAGTGCCCATCAGTTACACCAGAATCCAGGCTCCTGGACATGGTCCGGTTGGCTCTGGAGTATCATATCTGCCTGGGGATGGAAAGTATTGTCATTCCTAGGTATTGCAGTAATGATCATATTCAGTTGCTGCCTCTGTATACAATGTGGCCCTGCGATTTGCGGCATTTGTGCTACCTCTTGTATTCCTAGTCCTAAGTCCCGTTCCAGGACAATTCGAGACGAGCAAATGATGCTGTATGAAATGATAGATGGTATCATGAATATAGATGTTTCCTGATGGAAACGTAGGGCACAAGGAGGGAATGTGGAAAAGTAAATTTTGCCATGTTGTATGTGCCTACGTGTTCCCTATGTTATGTTATATGTGCATGATCGATATGCATGTATTCCCCTATGATCGATTAAAGACGCAATTATAGTTGTGTCCATCTCTAGTATGCCAGTTTCCAGTTTTCGTGAATACAACGAATATCGGGCCTATGTAAAGCTACGTTGCCACGTTTTACAGTGTGCACGTTAATTCATTGAATTATCCCCGTTTCTAGGCCTCAAAAGGGCCCGGACTTAGATTCAGCTCCTGTTTTCTGAACCCTCTCCAAGGAGCGATACAGCCCCCACCTGTATCCCTGACTCTTAGCTTACTTTCATGCCTCGCAGTGCCCGGCTCGGCCTGGCTCTGCCTCCCAGTCTGCCAAGAATATGTTATGTTTCTAGTTATCAGTCCAGCCCTTCTTCTCTGCATTCCTAAGCTACTGAATCGCATCAATAGTTTCCGTCATGGTCTAGCCTTTATGTCTCCATGTAAGAGAAATACTGTATTAATATTTATAGAATATTCCCCGCACACGCACTACATGTAGAATTATGCATGCACCAGTCTTAATGTCTGTTAGCCTTTACTCTGATAACTTTTGGATTCTATCAACATGTACTCTAAACACCAGATACTAGATATGCCTGGGTACATGTCGCTCTGACACTCCAGACTTTAGTCTCCTCTTCTAGCGCAGAAGTCATAGCCCCCCAGTTCTCCCTGGTAACACGTCATTGTCAGTTTGCGCGCACCACTAGGTTAGAGGTCCCAGCTGCTCAGGTAGCCCCCTCCATGTTTCCGCCCCGTTTATGACATATTCTGTTACGTTTACATCACATGTCTGTGTATACGCCCTGTACACGCCTTCTTGTTACCTCATTTTGCCCTTATCTTTCGCGACTGCTACAAACTCCGCCTACTGCTACGCCTACTGTATTGAATGCAATGTATTTTGTTTAACTATATATACTAATGTTCTGTTATTAAAAGTTATGCGCATCATTCCCAGATCCTGCCCCCGGCAGCTGTCGGGCCCTGCCATCCCATTCCCATGCAGGCTGTCCTGTTCCTGTCCTTTTATGCCTGATTAAAGCCTGTACACTCTAGCTACCTCGAATCTTGACTCTTATTTATTGAGCTATCTGTTTGTATGAGTATCCCGAAAAATAGAACCGGTAATTAATTATTTATTTACCACACCTTTAACAATAAACACCATAAAAAGGCAACGATTAGAACAGGCAGATACAAGGTGCCAGCATTCAAACATAAAAAAACACAAATCATTACTTCTAATTAATAGTTTTTTATCATCGTCATTTTGTTGTACATTATACATCATAAGTAACAAAAATGCTTCTCACACTTCTTTATTATAACATTTCAGCATACTGCAGACTTCTGCACAACACAGCTTAAAAACAAACACAAACTCAATATCTCTGCCTTAACACTTATTAGTTCCCAAAGGCAAGACCTATTGGCTATGCCAATGCTTGTTTTGTTTATTTCAGCAGGATTACTTTTTGTCACTATTAAATTAGCTTCACACATTCCCTTTATTGCTGGATTTTGAGACCCTTCACCAGGGCTCAAGTCCTAAAAAAAGAAGTGGGGGGACTCATCCGAAAAAGAGGTGCTACAGAGTATGTGACTACGGGCCAGCGATGCAGTAACACTGGCAGTAAAAACTGCTTGCAGTTTGATACCAGTGTTGATTTATATCATCTTGTTTACATACTAATAGGTTAGTTCACAAAATGCTAATTTGGAGTAGGTCCCAATCCTGCCTACCTCATTAATATTTATGAGATTAGTTTCACATTGTGACGCACTCTGACTGGCCACAATCATGGGGCTGGTGGCCTGTGCAAGATTCTTCCTACTTGCTGAAATAAAGCTTGAATTCCGCGGACAGGAGATGTGCACGTGTACGGACAGGAGATGTGCACTCTGTACGCATGCACATCTCCTGTTCCCTCCCCCTGTCGGCTCCACGGAGCCAGCTTGTTCATTTTTGCAATTGTGCAACAATCTTGCTGTAGCATGGACTGAAACAAAAAAATATGTTTGCTCCATTTCATTATTACACAAAAAGCAAAACGATGCTAATGTATTTCACAAGCCAAGTGGAGTTTGCTACCACCAGCAGTAACTGTTCCAGCACGAAGTGTTCTGCACACCACAGACTTTCAGAAATGGGGGCCTAAGTTTTTAAAGGGAAGACTTCTTTACAAAACACGCACAGGTCAAACCTTCAAAGGGACAATACGATGAAGGGAATGATATTATTAATTCCAGTTTCTTGCCTTTGCTTAGACTGCATTCCAGGTCATTGTTTTTCACACACTATGCCATTCCAGACAGAGACCACACATATACAAAGCAGTCTTGCCAAACACATGTTAGAGGCTAGAATGTTTGACAAAATAATATGTTCAATGAACCTGTCCAGAAGCGACTAAAGCAGAGAGAATATCTAAGATTTTATTTGGGGGCATTGGTGATTAAACTGGTCAGCAGATGTAACTGATCACCGGAAGTCAAGGATGTAAAAATATATTAATATATTTTTTGGGATTTTAGACATCTTGCCAACGGATATAATGGAATTCAATCCAAACTTTTGTAAAATATGTTCCTGTGTTGCATGGTCTAAGTCTTCCTCAAAAGCAAACATACAAGTTTATACTTTGCGAAGTCTAACGTCATTAAACCTGCAAGCTTTAATGACATAAGGAAAGATGGAAGCTTCCTCTTCAGGCAGAGAGACTGTGAAACACAGGGACAGTACTGCACACGTGGGATTTCGGATAAGGGGTAGGGAAAGGGTTGCATGATACTCCCTCCATCAGAACTCCTCACCTGATTGAATAAGACATTATTTGTGAACGAGTCAATTAACGCAATCAATTGTAATATTTTATAAACTTGCACTGTGTATGTATAATTTGCTTTTGAATGTCTGTGGTTGAAGTCTTAGAAAAAAACAGTGTTCAAGTTTGTCACTTTATCAGCTGAGGGCACAGCTACGCAGTCCCCGTCTTTTGTGATATAGACATATTAATACAAAATAATAAGGAACGCGTAATGTTTCACACAGTCGTGTTGTGTTTTAGTCTTAGCGATCCTCGCTCAAAAGGGTATGTGGTAATCTGGATGAGAAGGCTGACTTCAAAGAAGTTGTTTTATTATTCAAAGATGCTCCTGGCAAGTACTGTTCTCGAAGATCTTAAAATTGGTCTGGCCAAAGGTTTCAGCTCACTTGACTCCACGAGAAGGCAAGTACTTGGGGTCTCATTTATAAGGCTATGCCTCACTTTTACGCCACCGATGCGTCACTTTTTGTGACGCACCAGTGGCATAAAAAATGCGCCTTGTTGAGTCATATTTACAAAGAGACGCATCTAGGTAGAATCGTCTCTTTGTAAACCCCTGCGCCACATTATACCTGCGCCAGGTATATGTATGCAAGGGTGGTGTATTGACGCAAGGAAGGGTCGTAAAAGTGACGCAGTGAAATTATGAGATTTCACTGCGTCACTTTTAGGACACCGTTGCGTCAAATTCTTGAGCCTGCCTCACAGCAGGCGTAAGACTGACGCAGGCCCTTTCACATGGGGTTTGCCCCATGTGAAAGGACGCATTGCTGGAGTTGCGTCACTTTTGTGACACACTCTAGCAATGCTTCACTTTTGCGCTTACAGATACGTCAGAAATACTGACGTATCTGTAACTCCTTGCGACATGATGCATCATACATTAAATATGACGCATCAGGAATGTCGCAAGGAGTGCGCACTGAAAAGTGACGCATCGCTGCTTTCACGCAGCGTTGCATCATTTCTCATAAATGAGCCCCCTGCAATGGAACTCAGAATGTACGCAAGACAACAGCAGTATTTCATAGACCCTAAACCTTATCTGCAGATGAACGGGACCCCTCACTGAGTGGTACTGTTCATCTGCAGATAAGGTTTAGGGTCTATGCAACATCCATTGGGCTCACGGGGGTTCAGCCCCCCCCGTCGTGTCTGTCAGCCCGGGCAGAGACAGCTTCGGGGGCTGGTGACCATCTCGTTGCAGCCGCACCCGAGGACTTAACAGGTCTTTAAAAGACCATTTACTTGTAAATGAGGCTTTTGTTGTGTTTTCGCCCCTTCTTTCAGTCACTCTGTCTATGGTTGGAAGAATTAGCCCCCCCCTGAAATGTAGCTCTAGTTGCCTGCCTGCCGCTCAGTATCAAGAATATAATTAGGGCTCCTGGTTTATGGTTTTGATATTTTTTAAAGGTAGTAAAAACGAGGTTTGACCAATCCGAGAAAAAAAAGGTGTTTTTTTCCCTGGGCCCCTCCCCCAAACGAAAACACATTGACCTGAAGCCTAAGTGTATTCTGAGTCATAAAAAGTTTATTAGATGAAAAAATATTATACGGGCACTTTTTTGCACAAAAAGTCACTTTTTGGCACTTTTTTGAGAGAAATAAAATAGTTCGCAGATTTTTTTAAATCGACCAAATTAAAAAAAAAATGCTCTTGTTGGATGGCTTTGGACATAAGGCCGCAGTCCAGGGATGACTTCTGGCCTCCTGGGATGACTTTTGGAAGTTTTGGGGTTTAAGGGGGCATAGTCACTTCTTCCATCCAGGCTACGTTGCTCAAAATCGGGTACGATGTCAGGTTCTTCCCTTGGCTGGAAGCTGAAAAAACAACTTCAGATAATAGCAAAGGTAGATAGATCAAATGAAAGCATCAGATCTGAGCTTTCTAACAAGTATATTTAGGTCATGGGTACTCACGAAGTGACTGTGATATCCATTCTGAGCTATTTGTTAAATTAGCAAATCTTGTCAAAAAAACTTTTTTTGACGATTTTTGCTAATTTTCGGTATCAACCCTCATGACTGTTTTCGGGTCCCTATAGCCACCAGGACCCCATAATATATCTCAGATGATATAACAAGAGTGGCTAGGGCTCATTTCCAGCCTCCAGGTACATGTCTGACTCCTATTTGTGACATTTTGAGGTGTTTGGTGTCAAATTCATTTTTTTCCATTATAGCTCCTAGATATCAGAGTCACATCAGATTTCTAGTTCTGGACCCAAGAAGACCATAGTATACCTCAGATGACATACCAAGAGTGTCTAAGACCCATTTCTGGCCTCCAGGGGTGACTTTTTGAAGTTTTTGGGTTTAAGGGGGCAAAGTGACTTTTTCCACCCAGCCCAATGTTCTCAAAATCGGGTACGATATCAGGTGTTTCCCTTGGTTGGTAGCGGAAAAAAAACTTTATATAATATCAAAGTTATATATATCACATGAAAGCATCAGAGCTGACCTTTCTAACAAGTGTATTCATATCTTGCGCACTCAAACAGTGTCTCTGATATCCATTCTGAGCTATTTGGAAAATTAGCAAATCTTGTCAAAAAAATTTTTGGGACGATTTTTGCTAATTTTCAGTATCAACCCACCTGACTGTTTTTGGGTCCCTGTGGCCACCAGGACCCTATATTATATCTCAGGTGATATAGCAAGAGTGTCTTGGGCTCATTTCCAGCCTCCAGGTACATGTCTGAGTCCTATTTCAGACATTTTGAGGTGTTTGGTGTCAAATTCATTTTTTCCATTATAGGCCCTAGATATCAGAGTCACATCACATTTCTAGTTCTGGACCCAAGAACACCATAGTATACCTCAGATGACATACCAAGAGTGTCTAAGACCCGTTTCTGGCCTCCAGGGGTGACTTTTTGAAGTTTTTGGATTTAAGGGGGCAAAGTCACTTTTTCCACCCGAGGTCGTGGAACTCGGAGCTGGGTAAAAGTTTAGCTTGAGTGCCCTCCCCATGGAGGTCAAAAATGTTATTGCATCAAAATCATTTAAAAACTATATAGGTGTAATTGTAGTGCCCTGAATGCTATATGGCTGCATTTGCACCGTTCTAGGTATTTACAAAATGAATTTCTAACACTTTTGAAGTCTCCATGAAGTGAAAAATGACTAAGTCCAAAAACTTCACTGGTGCATCAAAGTGGTCAAAAAAGGTCAACATTGGGTTAAAATTAACAAAACATAGTGCTGCAGTGGTCCAATAGCAGGCTAAAGACATAATGAATGACACAGAATGAACAGTTTTACTAAACACTTTGAAAATTCGATTTTCAATTTCAGGGGGACAAGGTCATGGAACTCCGAGCTGGGTAAAAGTTCAGCTTAAGGGCCCTCCCCATGGAGGTCAAAAATGTTATTACATCAAAATCTTTTAAAAACTATATAGGTGTAATTGCAGTCTCCTGAATGCTATGTAACTGCATTTGCACTGTTCTGTGTGCCTCCAAAATGAATTTCTAACACTTTAAGTCCCCATGAAGTGAAAAATGACGAAGTACAAAGACATCATTGGTGCATGAAAGTGTTTAAAAACGGTCACAAATGCATAAAAATGAAAAAAACAAAGTGCTACACTGGCCCAATAGCAAGCTAAACACACAATGAATGACCCAGAATGAATATATTTACAAATTACTTGGAAAATGCTATTTTAAATTTCAGGGGGACGAGGTCACAGAAGTCATGGAACTCCGAGCGGGGTAAAAGTTCAAACTTTCCACCCCTCATGGAGGTCAAAATGTTTAATTCATCAAAATCATTTAAAAAACATATAGGTGTGATTGGAGTGTCCTGATTGCTATATAGGTGCATTTGCACTGTCCTGTGTGCCTCCAAAGTGACTTTTTAACACTTTTGAAATCTCCATGAAGCAAAAAGTGACTAAGTCCAAAGACCATTTGGAGCATCAAAGTGTTCAAAAACGGTCAAAAATGCATAAAAACGAAAAAAAAACAAGTGCTACAGTGGCCCAATAGCATGCTAAACACACAATGAATGACACAGAATGAATAGTTGTACACATTACTTTGAAAATGCAATTTTAAATTTCAGGGGGACAAGGTCACGAAAGTCATGGAACTCCGAGCGGGGTAAAAGTTCAACCTTTCCCCCCTTATGGAGGTCAAAATTTTAATACATCAAAATCATTTAAAAACTATATAGGTGTGATGGCAGTGTCTTGGATACATCCCACATGAATTTTAAACACATTAGGAGCATCTCTGATCAAAATAACCATAAAAATCCCAAAGCTGCATCAGTGCTTCAAAGTGCTCCAAAACGGTCAAAAATGGACGAAAATGAAAAATATTCTCCATATCTGAGTTTTTATAACATTCCTTAGATAATGTATATCTTGAATTAGTTTTAAATCCTTTTATTAAAAAGTTTCTTTTCTATGCTGCACTGGTGCAACGCCTCAAGTCTGAGAAGCTGCACCAGTGCAGCCGAAGCAGCACTGGTGCAGCCGAAGCAGACCTTTGACCAATCCGAGAAAAAAAGGTGTTTTTTTCCCTGGGCCCCTCCCCCAAACGAAAACACATTGACCTGAAGCCTAAGTGTATTCTGAGTCATAAAAAGTTTATTAGATGAAAAAAAAATGTACGGGCACTTTTTTGCACAAAAAGTCACTTTTTGGCACTTTTTTGAGAGAAATAAAATAGTTCGCAGATTTTTTTTAAATCGACCGAATAAAAAAAAAATGCTCTTGTTGGATGGCTTTGGACATAAGGCCGCATAAACAAAAGGAATTTTTCAAATATCTGTTTTTCTCACTTTTTTATTGCTGTTTGAAATTTCTGACTTCACTTTTTGCATCATTGGTGATGCATGTGTTTAACATTGAGCTTGGGAAAATTGAAAAAAAATAGACTTTGGGGATTGTTTACTAGGGCAAGTGATACATCAAATTAAGACTCATATTAAACTGAACCTCAAGCTGAAAAAAAAAACAAAATAGCATTTACGATCACTTTTTTATAAGCGACTTTAACAATTGTTTTTTTAGCTGTATTAAAAAACAAGGTAACGCCGTAAATTTTAGAAAAGAGATTTTTTCAAAGTAAAACATAGGTGTGACCTGCCTTCACATTAGGCTTCATAAACAAAAGAAAAAACATCTCTATGTGTTATATTCACTTTTTAATAACACATTTTCGTTTTAGGCACAAGCAAAAAGCAGCATTGGTGATGCATGTGTTTTTCAATGGGGTTTTTTAAAGTCTACCAAAATACGGTTTACCAATACATTTTCATTATTTTCTCTTTGGTATCTCATTATGCACATGTTAATAAACAGGTTCATGCATTATTAGCTAAATAGCATAAAAACACACTGAATTATTAACAATAATCTTTGAGATTTGGGTGACCAGATGGCCGGAAATCGAAAATCGCCTCGTATGGATTCAACTTCCATTTCGTGCACTTTCTATGTGGGCCACATGCATAAGAATTGGTACAATAATGCATACGAATCTTAGCTAGAATCTGCAATTGAAATTAAGTCTTTAACTTATATGCTTCAAGAATTATAGGGCACATTCTGCTATGTATAATATCCTATCCATTTCAATGGGACGACCAGATGGCCGCAAATTGAAAATCGCGTCGTATGGATTCATATTGCGTTGTATGTACCTTACGTGTAAGCCACATGCATTTAAAATGACACAATGTAGTAGGGTATGCTATAGAATGTGTTGCAGTTGGAAATCAAGCTCTATCTAGTATGGATCATGACTGATGACACAATATACGTGACTCATTTTGCAAAAAATGGAGGCAAATTTTATAAAACATGCGTTTAATCACTGAATGATTCTCACCACTTCTAAGCATGGCACAGGCATGACAATGACCACAGGGCAGTGGCATGATGGTAACTGTATGCTGCACTCAGAATTATGGATCCAGATTGTATGGTTTTAGAAGTATGGGCCACAACGTAAGGCATATTTTTTCACACATGTGACGTTATTGAAAAACATCATACATTCAACTTCACATTTTGTAGCCAAAAGCATAAAGTGTTCTTCAACACACATGAAAGTGAAAAATAAAAACTTTTCCTGAAGATTACACTTGATTTGTACCTTGTCCCTATAAGCCACAAATATGAGAGTTACCACTATAAAGTGTAGATGTCTTAGCTACATACTGTGATTGAAATTAGGTCAGTACCTCATATGGTTCAAGATTTATAGTGCACCACATACTATGTAATATATCCTATCCATTTCAATGGGTGACCAGATGGCCGCAAATTAAAAATCGCCTCGTATGGATTCAAATTGCTTTGTATGCACCTTGTGTGTGAGCCACATGCATATAAAATGGCACACTGTAGTAGGCTATGTTATAGAATGTGTTGCAGTTGGAAATCAAGCTCTATCTAATATGGATCTTGACTGATGACATAACATACGTGACACATTTTGCAAAAGCTGGAGGAATTTTTTAAAAAATATGTGTTTAATCGCTGAAAGATTCACACCACTTTGAAGCTTTCCACATGCATGAAAATGAACACAGGACAGTGGCATCATGTTAGCTTAATGCTGCACTTCCAATTATGGATCCAGATTGTATGGTTTTAGAAGTATGGGACAAAATGTAAGGCATACTTTTTCGTACATGCGACGGTATTGAAAAACGTCATACATTCAACCTCAAATTTTGACAACTTTACAATACGCCACACACATAATAATTCACATGGGTAAGATGCACATCACTAGGAACAAAGTGCTGTTTAAATTATGTCTCTATAATGTACAGACTATGAATTATAGCCAAAAGTATAAAGTGTTCTACAACACACATGAAAGTGAAAAATAAAAACTTACCTGAAGGTTACACTTGATTTGTACCTTGTCCCTATAAGCCACAACCATGAGAGTTACCACTATGAATTGTAAATGTCTTAGCTACATACTGCAATTGAAATTAAGTCAGTACATCATATGCTTCAAGAAATAGAGTGCACTACATCCTCTGTAGTATATCCTATCCATTTCAAAGGGTGACCAGATGGCCGCAAATTAAAAATTGCCTCGTATGGATTCAAATTGCTTTGTATGACTGTTTTCAGGTCCCTGTAGCCACCAGGACCCCATAATATATCTCAGATGATATAACAAGAGTGGCTAGGGCTCATTTCCAGCCTCCAGGTACATGTCTGACTCCTATTTGTGACATTTCGAGGTGTTTGGGATCAAACTCATTTTTCCCAATATAGGCCATAGAGCTCAGAGTCACATCACATTGAGCTCAGAGTCACATCAAATTTCTAGTTCTGGACCTAAGGACCCCTTAGTATACCTCAGATGACATACCAGGAGTGTCTAAGACCCATTTATGGCCTCCAGGGATGACTTTTTGAAGTTTTGGGGTTTAAGGGGGCATAGTCACTTCTTCCATCCAGGCTACGTTGCTCAAAATCGTGTACGATGTCAGGTTCTTCCCTTGGCTGGAAGCTGAAAAAAAACCTTCAGATAATAGCAAAGGTAGATAGATCAAATGAAAGCATCAGATCTGAGCTTTCTAACAAGTATATTTAGGTCATGGGTACTCACAAAGTGACTGTGATATCCATTCTGAGCTATTTGGAAAATTAGCAAATCTTGTCAAAAAAACTTTTTTTGACGATTTTTGCTAATTTTCGGTATCAACCCTCATGACTGTTTTCGGGTCCCTGTAGCCACCAGGACCCCATAATATATCTCAGATGATATAACAAGAGTGGCTAGGGCTCATTTCCAGCCTCCAGGTACATGTCTGACTCCTATTTGTGACATTTCGAGGTGTTTGGGGTCAAACTCATTTTTTCCATTATAGGCCATATAGCTCAGAGTCACATCACATTGAGCTCAGAGTCACATCAGATTTCTAGTTCTGGACCCAAGAAGACCATAGTATACCTCAGATGACATACCAAGAGTGTCTAAGACCCATTTCTGGCCTCCAGGGGTGACCTTTTGAAGTTTTTGGGTTTAAGGGGGCAAAGTGACTTTTTCCACCCAGCCCAATGTTCTCAAAATCGGGTACGATATCAGGTGTTTCCCTTGGTTGGTAGCGGAAAAAAAACTTTATATAATATCAAAGTTATATATATCACATGAAAGCATCAGAGCTGACCTTTCTGACAAGTGTATTCATATCTTGCGCACTCAGACAGTGTCTCTGATATCCATTCTGAGCTATTTGGAAAATTAGCAAATCTTGTCAAAAAAATTTTTGGGACGATTTTTGCTAATTTTCAGTATCAACCCACCTGACTGTTTTTGGGTCCCTGTGGCCACCAGGACCCTATATTATATCTCAGGTGATATAGCAAGAGTGTCTAGGGCTCATTTCCAGCCTCCAGGTACATGTCTGAGTCCTATTTCAGACATTTTGAGGTGTTTGGTGTCAAATTCATTTTTTCCATTATAGGCCCTAGATATCAGAGTCACATCACATTTCTAGTTCTGGACCCAAGAACACCATAGTATACCTCAGATGACATACCAAGAGTGTCTAAGACCCATTTCTGGCCTCCAGGGGTGACTTTTTGAAGTTTTTGGGTTTAAGGGGGCAAAGTCACTTTTTCCACCCGAGGTCGTGGAACTCGGAGCTAGGTAAAAGTTTAGCTTGAGTGCCCTCCCCATGGAGGTCAAAAATGTTATTGCATCAAAATCATTTAAAAACTATATAGGTGTAATTGTTGTGCCCTGAATGCTATATGGCTGCATTTGCACCGTTCTAGGTATTTACAAAATGAATTTCTAACACTTTTGAAGTCACCATAAAGTGAAAAATGACTGTGAGAAGTTGGCCTGGTAGGGGATGTTTCCAATTCTGGAACCACCTACTACCTGACCAAACAATCCCCTTATGGTGTCTGGTTGTAAGTCAACCTTATTAGACAAGCTATCCTAGGGGTAGCATGGACTAAGCAGCCTAAAGGCTTAACTTAAGAGGTCGTGTTAAGCGAGCTGTTTTACCACATACAATCCTGTAATACCAAATGAAAGGACACCACACAAGTATATATTATAAAAATATATGTGTTTATTACTAAAAACAATCCCCAGTATTCTTTATGAATAAAGGGGCACAAGCGTTAAATCAAAAGCACTGTTTAAACATACAAGTTGCACAATTATGGATGAGGGCGGGGGCCCACTCAAACCATATACTAAACAAGTGGTATAAGAGAGGCCACTCGAACAGTGGTTAGGCCTAGGGCCTAGGGAATCGCTGGGAGCAGTCAGGACAAGCAATGCTGAAGTCGGGAATGGCCCTCGGGATTCGGGAGATGTGCGGAAAGCGCACGCATGCACCAATGTTAACCAATGGTGCGTAAAAGTCAAATAGTTAAAGTTTAAGGACACTTCCGCTGAACCTAGAGGAACAAAACTTAACACACAGACCCTAGAGGTGTGCACCAGTGTGGGAACACCGGCGGAGCAAAGTTACCTCACCCACAGGAAGTGGGTGCACAGGGTCGAAGTGGCGTCGGGTTTTGACACGCAGGCTCTTGGTGCTTGGAGCTGAAAGGGCTGCAGGCAGGGGGAAGACGAAGTGTCCGGTGGAGTCCAAGGGTGGACTCAAGTTGTAGAGTACCTGAAAGCAGAGGGGACAGAGTCTGGGTCACTCAGCAGTGACCAGGGTGGAACCAGGACGGAACCAGGCAATGTCGGGCGCAATCAGGTGGTCGTCGAGGAGCTTCTCTCCGCTGTCACGTGGGGTCTGGGGCATCTGCGACGTCCAGGAGCAGGTCACGATCTGTCCCACGCAGGCTCTCACCGTCGGTGCAGTCGGCTTCAGGTTTGGAGCAAACAAGCCTTGGTAAGAGCAATCCACGCAGGATCGGAAGATTGCTTCTCACTCGGACCAGGAAGGTCAGAGTCGGGGCTCCTTTTCAGGGGAGCTGGTGTGGATCTGGAGCAACCAGATTCACGAGTCTTCTTCGGTAGTTCGTCGGCACAGGGACCACAAGCCAGCTGGCAAGTGACCGGGCCAACGCGTTGAGCCAAATCGTGCCAAAGGGCCCCACGCAGCACTCGTCGAGTGTGGAGGGCTGAACTTCGGCTCAGGAGTAGCTCAGGGTGGGGGCTTCTCAAACCCCGGTGTACAGCTTCGAGGGTCACTCGTGGGCTGCACGGTCAGCGTCTCGTGGTCACTTCAAGATGGCGTGCCCCACGCTTCCGGTCGCCTCCACGGGTCTCAGCTTTGCAGGGACTGTGGATCGGGCTGTTAGAAGCTGGGCAGGCTTGATCTCGTCGATCTCAGTCGCTCGAGTTCCGGCGGGAACTGCAACTAAGTAGACGTCGAGGGCTGGATGGTGCCTGCGGCTGCAGGGTGGTCACTCCTTGACCACAAGGGAGATTCTTCGGGCTTCCACGTTGAGATGGAGGGCGAAGGGTCCAGAATATCGTTTCAAATGTTTCTTCCAGGAAATCTGATGTGCATTGGCACTGCTCCCACTCTTATTCGAATCTGGTGGGCGTGATTACCTGCTAGGTCCCCTCCTATGGGTGGGACCCAGGAAGTGGGTGGATACACCCCCTTCCTTTGATCCAGGCCGCCCTGGCACGAGGGCTGGAGTGCCCCAGAACCGGTTTGGCCGGATTATGCAAGGGGCAGCCTTGTGCGCCCCAGGCAGTGTCTGGTTTCTTTCAAACCTCCCTGCTACAATACACTATCTCCTGTCTGGAGGGCGGTGACACCCTCCTGTGACAGGAAACCCTTTGTCCAGGACCCCCTTGACTGGGTTTCGGTCAGCTCCAGGGGTCCAGACATTTGTCTGTGGCAGAGGCATCCATTTTGTGGATCTTAAGGCCTTTGGAGAAATCAACCGCATTAAAGTGAAGTAACATGTCTTACCCCTCTAGAGGGGTGGAATGCCATCCCCGTCGCCAGAACTGGCGAGGGGATGGTATTCCAAAGCGTATGACACCTTACACGACATGTTTTGATAAAGCCAAACCAGAGTTGCTAAATAACCGCGAGGATTATAAGGCACTTAATAGTATATGGTATGGCATTATCCTGAAACAGCTTAGGGATTTGTTCCCGACGGCTGCAGACAGGCTCAGCTCATGCTAGAGCTCCATCTCACATAAAAACCATGCACCCAGCCTCCAGGATTGGTGAGGCCTGTCTATAGGAGTGGCTCACAGGTTTACATGTGTCCAGATATAGGTTTAGACATAGGTATACTATATCTAAGCAAGGGGTGTGTACACCACCTTACCCCAGCTGAGTGATCAGCCAGTTGTGTCAATTTAAGAACCAGCCAGGGGTGGCAAAAGATATGCTGCAGCCCCTGGTAGGCCTTAGTGGCTCCTGTGCCCTGTGCACCTATAGTGCATTCTACAGGGGCTGACAAGGAGTCCATTTCCAATTGGTATGTACCTAGGGTACATGGAATCCATTTTACAGAGAGAGCAGATGGCCTGGGGCCCTGATTAGCAGGGAACCAGGTCAACTAAGTCAAAAAACCAGCTAAACACAGGCAAAAAATCTGGGGTAACCATAGTCAGGTAGCCACCTTCCTACATAACCCCCCCCCAAACGAAAGGAGATAAGGCTATCCTTGGCCAGGTAAGCCTATATTGCCTGAGTGGCCATATAAGGAAGTACCTGCACTAGCATGGGTACCCCCTGTCTCATGGTCCACTAAGCAGTCCCTCACCCTTTGGGTATTAGAGGGTCTCCACCATAGGGAATCACTACCTTGGGTGTGTTTATGCAAAGTTAAAGGCTGGTTTGGATATGGAGTATTGAAGCGAGGCTCTACTAATTTAGGGCTTAGCTTCCTCCAATTATCTTCCACCATGTGTGCCTTTCTCTCTTTAACTGAGTTGCACTGTGCTCTCAGGGTCAACCTCTGGCTACCTAAAGCTGGAGGCTGGGTCCCTCTGTTTGGCTTGCTGGAGGGACAGTTCAGGTTTGGGCCCCTTGGGTCCCAGGTTTGGCTGTGCCCAACAGAATCCATCTGTGGGAGGTCCCTAACTGTTTTTAAGGGGGCTCCCTCAGGAGTTTTTAAAGTTTTCACCTTACTAGGGCTACTAGTTTTGGTGCACCTAATCTTTTGATGGGGGTGCTTTATTTGACAGGGGGCCCTCTGGGTCTCACTGTCCTTCTTGTCCTCTGCAGCCCTGGGCTGGCTAAGGCAAGGTAGAGAGGGGCAGGTTACCTGCTCCAGACTGGGTCCCACCTGAGAAGGGTCCACTGACATCAGAGGTTCTGTCAGGCTAGGCCCAACCACCTCTGGGGCAGCTCCTTCATCAGGGGTAAGATCAGTTCCCTGAGGAGGCTGATCCTTTCCTAAAGTCTGGTGAGGGGGAGATTTCTCTTCCTCCTCCATGCTCTCAGTTTGTGTGGAGTTCTCCATCATTTCAGGCTTCACAACACACATATCAGTTTGAGTTTGGGCTGTGGCCATCACAGCCCCACCAACCTTTTCAGGAGGAGACTCAGTTTGGGTTTCTGCTGTTATCATAACAGCTTTGCTATTCTGTTCAGGAAGAGCTTTTACTAAAGATGGGGCAGAGAGTTTCTCAGCCCTACCAACCTTTTCAGGAAGGACATCTTGGATTGGGGCTGTAGCCAGTACAGCCTCACTAACCTTTCCATGGGAATTCACCATTCTAGAATGGGTTTCCTGTTCAACCTCAGCCCAGGCTGAGATTTCTAAATCATTACCCAGTAGACAGTCCACAGGCAAGTTTGGTGACACTGCCACTCTCTTTGGGCCAGTGACACCTCCCCAGCTGAGACTTACTACTGCCATGGGATGATTTGTTTGGATGCCATCAATGTTTATTACCTGGTATGTGGCACCAGGTAAAAGTTGCTTAGAGGGGACTATGCCATCAGCCACCATGGTGATGCTAGCCCCTGTGTCTCTAAAAGCTTCAACTCTTAAACCATTGATGATGGGTTCTTGTCTATACTTGCTCAAAGTATTTGGGCAAGCAGAGAAGTTGGCAAACCCCATGCCAGCCTCATAAACAAGATCATTGGGTGATGGGGACCTGGATAGGCCAGGGTCCACCTGATTTCCAAAAGTAAACCCACCCAGATTCCTGGGTGTGCTCCCACTTCCTGGGGGATTACTGCTGACAGTAACAGGAGGTGTTGAAGCTGGCTTTGGAGGTATATTTTCTTTATTGTTATTCTTGGGACAACAGCTGTCTGTTTTGTAATGCCCCACCTGTTTACAGGGATAACAATAGGGTTTTTTCTCAGTTGAAGAAGTGTCTTGGGACCCACCCCCATCCTTGGAGTTTTGGGGCCCTGGGGAAGTCTTTTCTTTACTTTTATCCCCACCCTTATCTTGAGGCTCGGTAGACTCCTTCTTCTGGTTACTGTCCTGATTCTTAGGCCTAATCCTGGTTCTGACCCATTTGTCTGCCTTCTTTCCCAATTCTTGGGGAGAGGTCAGATCAGAGTCTACCAGGTGCTGGTGTAAGAGCTGGTTCTGACAATTACTTAGGATCTGCTCCCTCATAATCAAATTATACAATCCTGTAAAGTCATGTACTTTGCTGCCATGTAGCCAACCCTCCAGAGCCTTAGTAGCACAATCTACAAAATCAGTCCAATCCTGAGTCTGTGTCTTCTGGGTATCTCTGAACTTCAACCTGTACTGTTCAGTGGTTAAGCCAAACCCATCTATCAGAACACTCTTCAGGACTTTGTAATTGTTTGCATCCTCATGTCTAACAGTGAGGAGCTTGTCTCTCCCTTTCTCTGAAAAGGAGTACCATAAGATTGCTGCCCACTGTTCCTCAGGAACCTGCTGTACCATGCAGGCTCTCTCAAGAGCAGTCATCCATTTGTGGATGTCATCCCCTTCTTTGAAGGGGGGCACAATCTTTGTCAGGTTTCTACTATCATAGGACCTGGGTTTCTCTTTAGGAATATTGCTGCCACCAGTGGCATCTAAGCCACACAATTTTTTCTCTCTTGCCAAGGCAAGTTTAGCTTGAGCTAAGGTAAGCTTAGCTTGACTCAGGGCTACCTCCTCTCTCTCTATTTGGAGTTGGACAGCCCTCATTCTGGCCCTATGCTCAGCTTTCTGAGAAGCACTCATGCCTCTCTCTGATTCTCTGGAGGCACTAGAAATATGAGAGTCCCCTGAGGGAGATCTCACTCTTCTGTTGCCTGGGAGAATCACATGTTGGGTTCTGGGGAGGTGCTGGCCCTCTCCATTCCCCAGTAGGTCCAAGTTGGCCTGGCTAAGCCTACCAACTGGAACCTGGCTACCCTGATCCTGTACTTCTAAGTCCTCAACCTCTGAGTCCTCATCCAAGTCATCATCATCCTCCTCTTCAGGGGGATCAACTACAGGGGGGTTCCCTGTGTCTAGGGAAGCTGCTTTTGCCTTCTCTAAGTCATCCTGTTCTAGGATTTCTACCAGGATTAGGCAGGTGGGGCTTCTGCCCCTTTTTAACCCTCTTGCTTTGCACAAGGCAATCAAGTCTCTGCGGGTTAGTTTGTCATATCCAAAAGTTGCCTGGGTAGGGTCAACTGTCACAGGAGCAGACCCTGAGGCTTTTCCTGTGTCAGACATGGTTACTAGTGAGGTGTAAGTGGTGCACTTACCTACACTAAGTGTTTTCCTACTGTACCTTGCTAGTTAGTTGTAGTCAGGGTGTGCTAATCCCTTCAACCTACAACTACTAAGTTCAGTAGAACTTAATATGCTAAGCTTTTGATTTTATATGTACCTAGAGGTACTTGATGTGATCTTTCAATTTGATATAAAGATTGCAATGGTAAAACAACAGCAAGCTCAAATCCGCACCGCTGCTCACCAATGTGAGAAGTTGGCCTGGTAGGGGATGTTTCCAATTCTGGAACCACCTACTACCTGACCAAACAATCCCCTTATGGTGTCTGGTTGTAAGTCAACCTTATTAGACAAGCTATCCTAGGGGTAGCATGGACTAAGCAGCCTAAAGGCTTAACTTAAGAGGTCGTGTTAAGCGAGCTGTTTTACCACATACAATCCTGTAATACCAAGTGAAAGGACACCACACAAGTATATATTATAAAAATATATGTGTTTATTACTAAAAACAATCCCCAGTATTCTTTATGAATAAAGGGGCACAAGCGTTAAATCAAAAGCACTGTTTAAACATACAAGTTGCACAATTATGGATGAGAGCGGGGGCCACTCAAACCATATACTAAACAAGTGGTATAAGAGAGGCCACTCGAACAGTGGTTAGGCCTAGGGCCTAGGGAATCGCTGGGAGCAGTCAGGACAAGCAATGCTGAAGTCGGGAATGGCCCTCGGGATTCGGGAGATGTGCGGAAAGCGCACGCATGCACCAATGTTAACCAATGGTGCGTAAAAGTCAAATAGTTAAAGTTTAAGGACACTTCCGCTGAACCTAGAGGAACAAAACTTAACACACAGACCCTAGAGGTGTGCACCAGTGTGGGAACACCGGCGGAGCAAAGTTACCTCACCCACAGGAAGTGGGTGCACAGGGTCGAAGTGGCGTCGGGTTAGACACGCAGGCTCTTGGTGCTTGGAGCTGAAAGGGCTGCAGGCAGGGGGAAGACGAAGTGTCCGGTGGAGTCCAAGGGTGGACTCAAGTTGTAGAGTACCTGAAAGCAGAGGGGACAGAGTCTGGGTCACTCAGCAGTGACCAGGGTGGAACCAGGACGGAACCAGGCAATGTCGGGCGCAATCAGGTGGTCGTCGAGGAGCTTCTCTCCGCTGTCACGTGGGCTCTGGGGCATCTGCGACGTCCAGGAGCAGGTCACGATCTGTCCCACGCAGGCTCTCACCGTCGGTGCAGTCGGCTTCAGGTTTGGAGCAAACAAGCCTTGGTAAGAGCAATCCACGCAGGATCGGAAGATTGCTTCTCACTCGGACCAGGAAGGTCAGAGTCGGGGCTCCTTTTCAGGGGAGCTGGTGTGGATCTGGAGCAACCAGATTCACGAGTCTTCTTCGGTAGTTCGTCGGCACAGGGACCACAAGCCAGCTGGCAAGTGACCGGGCCAACGCGTTGAGCCAAATCGTGCCAAAGGGCCCCACGCAGCACTCGTCGAGTGTGGAGGGCTGAACTTCGGCTCAGGAGTAGCTCAGGGTGGGGGCTTCTCAAACCCCGGTGCACAGCTTCGAGGGTCACTCGTGGGCTGCACGGTCAGCGTCTCGTGGTCACTTCAAGATGGCGTGCCCCACGCTTCCGGTCGCCTCCACGGGTCTCAGCTTTGCAGGGACTGTGGATCGGGCTGTTAGAAGCTGGGCAGGCTTGATCTCGTCGATCTCAGTCGCTCGAGTTCCGGCGGGAACTGCAACTAAGTAGACGTCGAGGGCTGGATGGTGCCTGCGGCTGCAGGGTGGTCACTCCTTGACCACAAGGGAGATTCTTCGGGCTTCCACGTTGAGATGGAGGGCGAAGGGTCCAGAATATCATTTCAAATGTTTCTTCCAGGAAATCTGATGTGCATTGGCACTGCTCCCACTCTTATTCGAATCTGGTGGGCGTGATTACCTGCTAGGTCCCCTCCTATGGGTGGGACCCAGGAAGTGGGTGGATACACCCCCTTCCTTTGATCCAGGCCGCCCTGGCACGAGGGCTGGAGTGCCCCAGAACCGGTTTGGCCGGATTATGCAAGGGGCAGCCTTGTGCGCCCCAGGCAGTGTCTGGTTTCTTTCAAACCTCCCTGCTACAATACACTATTGTGAGAAGTTGGCCTGGTAGGGGATGTTTCCAATTCTGGAACCACCTACTACCTGACCAAACAATCCCCTTATGGTGTCTGGTTGTAAGTCAACCTTATTAGACAAGCTATCCTAGGGGTAGCATGGACTAAGCAGCCTAAAGGCTTAACTTAAGAGGTCGTGTTAAGCGAGCTGTTTTACCACATACAATCCTGTAATACCAAATGAAAGGACACCACACAAGTATATATTATAAAAATATATGTGTTTATTACTAAAAACAATCCCCAGTATTCTTTATGAATAAAGGGGCACAAGCGTTAAATCAAAAGCACTGTTTAAACATACAAGTTGCACAATTATGGATGAGGGCGGGGGGCCACTCAAACCATATACTAAACAAGTGGTATAAGAGAGGCCACTCGAACAGTGGTTAGGCCTAGGGCCTAGGGAATCGCTGGGAGCAGTCAGGACAAGCAATGCTGAAGTCGGGAATGGCCCTCGGGATTCGGGAGATGTGCGGAAAGCGCACGCATGCACCAATGTTAACCAATGGTGCGTAAAAGTCAAATAGTTAAAGTTTAAGGACACTTCCGCTGAACCTAGAGGAACAAAACTTAACACACAGACCCTAGAGGTGTGCACCAGTGTGGGAACACCGGCGGAGCAAAGTTACCTCACCCACAGGAAGTGGGTGCACAGGGTCGAAGTGGCGTCGGGTTTTGACACGCAGGCTCTTGGTGCTTGAAGCTGAAAGGGCTGCAGGCAGGGTGAAGACGAAGTGTCCGGTGGAGTCCAAGGGTGGACTCAAGTTGTAGAGTACCTGAAAGCAGAGGGGACAGAGTCTGGGTCACTCAGCAGTGACCAGGGTGGAACCAGGACGGAACCAGGCAATGTCGGGCGCAATCAGGTGGTCGTCGAGGCGCTTCTCTTCGCTGTCACGTGGGCTCTGGGGCATCTGCGACGTCCAGGAGCAGGTCACGATCTGTCCCACGCAGGCTCTCACCGTCGGTGCAGTCGGCTTCCGGTTTGGAGCAAACAAG
This sequence comes from Lissotriton helveticus, assembly GCF_964261635.1. NCBI lineage: Eukaryota > Metazoa > Chordata > Amphibia > Caudata > Salamandridae > Lissotriton > Lissotriton helveticus. Next base: position 336,598 of record NW_027612032.1, on the reverse strand, counting down.
CCTTGGTAAGAGCAATCCACGCGGGATTGGAAGATGGCGTCTCACTCGGACCAGGAAGGTCAGAGTCGGGGCTCCCTTTCAGGGGAGCTGGTGTGGATCTGGAGCAACCAGAATCACGAGTCTTCTTTTGTAGTTCGTCGGCCCAGGGACCACAAGCCAGCTGGCAAGTGACCGGGCCAACGCGTTGAGCCAAATCGTGCCAAAGGGCCCCACGCAGCACTCGTCGAGTGTGGAGGGCTGAACTTCGGCTCAGGAGTAGCTCAGGGTGGGGGCTTCTCAAACCCCGGTGTACAGCTTCGAGGGTCACTCGTGGGCTGCACGGTCAGCGTCTCGTGGTCACTTCAAGATGGCGTGCCCCACGCTTCCGGTCGCCTCCACGGGTCTCAGCTTTGCATGGACTGTGGATCGGGCTGTTAGAAGCTGGGCAGGCTTGATCTCGTCGATCTCAGTCGCTCGAGTTCCGGCGGGAACTGCAACTAAGTAGACGTCGAGGGCTGGATGGTGCCTGCTGCTGCAGGGTGGTCACTCCTTGACCACAAGGGAGATTCTTCGGGCTTCCACGTTGAGATGGAGGGCGAAGGGTCCAGAATATCGTTTCAAATGTTTCTTCCAGGAAATCTGATGTGCATTGGCACTGCTCCCACTCTTATTCGAATCTGGTGGGCGTGATTACCTGCTAGGTCCCCTCCTATGGGTGGGACCCAGGAAGTGGGTGGTTACACCCCCTTCCTTTGATCCAGGCCGCCCTGGCACGAGGGCTGGAGTGCCCCAGAACCGGTTTGGCCGGATTATGCAAGGGGCAGCCTTGTGCGCCCCAGGCAGTGTCTGGTTTCTTTCAAACCTCCCTGCTACAATACACTATCTCCTGTCTGGAGGGCGGTGACACCCTCCTGTGACAGGAAACCCTTTGTCCAGGACCCCCTTGACTGGGTTTCGGTCAGCTCCAGGGGTCCAGACATTTGTCTGTGGCAGAGGCATCCATTTTGTGGATCTTAAGGCCTTTGGAGAAATCAACCGCATTAAAGTGAAGTAACATGTCTTACCCCTCTAGAGGGGTGGAATGCCATCCCCGTCGCCAGAACTGGCGAGGGGATGGTATTCCAAAGCGTATGACACCTTACACGACATGTTTTGATAAAGCCAAACCAAAGTTGCTAAATAACCGCGAGGATTATAAGGCACTTAATAGTATATGGTATGGCCTTATCCTGAAACAGCTTAGGGATTTGTTCCCGACGGCTGCAGACAGGCTCAGCTCATGCTAGAGCTCCATCTCACATAAAAACCATGCACCCAGCCTCCAGGATTGGTGAGGCCTGTCTATAGGAGTGGCTCACAGGTTTACATGTGTCCAGATATAGGTTTAGACATAGGTATACTATATCTAAGCAAGGGGTGTGTACACCACCTTACCCCAGCTGAGTGATCAGCCAGTTGTGTCAATTTAAGAACCAGCCAGGGGTGGCAAAAGACATGCTGCAGCCCCTGGTAGGCCTTAGTGGCTCCTGTGCCCTGTGCACCTATAGTGCATTCTACAGGGGCTGACAAGGAGTCCATTTCCAATTGGTATGTGCCTATAGCACATGTGTCATTAATTTAGTGAGAGAACAGCAGGCTGGGGGTCTGATCAGCAGGCCCACAGCCTCAGTAGTCGAAAACCAGTGAAGCAAAAAGCAAAAATTTGGGGTGACCATAGGATAGCAGACCCTACTCTCCTACAGTAATGATTTGGAGATCTCAGCCTGGGCTGAGGTTGAACAGGAAACCCATTCTAGAATGGTGAATTCCAATGGAAAGGTTAGTGGGGCTGTAATGGCTACAGCCCCAATTCAAGATGTCCTTCCTGAAAAGGTTGGTAGGGCTGAGAAACTCTCTGCCCCATCTTTAGAAAAAGCTCTTCCTGAACAGAATAGCAAAGCTGTTATGATAACAGCCGAAACCCAAACTGAGTCTCCTCCTGAAAAGGTTGGTGGGGCTGTGATGGCCACAGCCCAAACTCAAACTGACATGTGTGTTGTGAAACCTGAAATGATGGATAACTCCACACAAACTGAGAGCATGGAGGAGGAAGAGAAATCTCCCCCTCACCAGACTTTAGGACAGGATCAGCCTCCTCAGGGAACTGATCTCACCCCTGATGAAGGAACTGCCCCAGAGGTTGTTAGGCCTGGCCTGACAGAGCCTCTGATGGCGGTGGACCCTTCTCAGGTGGGACCCAGTCTGGAGCAGGTAACCTGCCCCTCTCTCCCTTGCATTAGCCAGCCCAGGGCTGCAGAGGACAAGAAGGACAGTGAGACCCAGAGGGCCCCCTGTCAAATAAAGCTCCCCCATCAACAGATTAGGGGCACCAAAACTAGTAGCCCTAGTGAGGTGAAAACTTTAAAAACTCCTGAGGGAGCCCCCTTAAAAACAGTTAGGGACCTCCCACAGATGGATTCTGTTGGGCACAGCCAAACCTGGGACCCAAAGGGCCCAAACCTGAACTGTCCCTCCAGCAAGCCAAACAGAGGGACCCAGCCTCCAGCTTTAGGTAGCCAGAGGTTGACCCTGAGAGCACAGTGCAACTCAGTTAAAGAAAGAAAGGCACACATGGTGGAAGATAATTGGAGGAAGCCAAGCCCTAACTTAGTAGAGCCTCACTTCAAAACTCCATATCCAAACCAGCCTTTAACTTTGCATAAACACACCCAAGGTAGTGATTCCCTATGGTGGAGACCCTCTAATACCCAAAGGGTGAGGGACTGCTTAGTGGACCATGAGACAGGGGGTACCCATGCTAGTGCAGGTACTTCCTTATATGGCCACTCAGGCAATATAGGCTTACCTGGCCAAGGATAGCCTTATCTCCTTTCGTTTGGGGGGGGTTATGTAGGAAGGTGGCTACCTGACTATGGTTACCCCGGATTTTTTGCCTGTGTTTAGCTGGTTTTTTGACTTAGTTGACCTGGTTCCCTGCTAATCAGGGCCCCAGGCCATCTGCTCTCTCTGTAAAATGGATTCCATGTACCCTAGGTACATACCACAAGTGGAAATGGACTCCTTGTCAGCCCCTGTAGAATGCACTATAGGTGCACAGGGCATAGGAGCCACTAAGGCCTACCAGGGGCTGCAGCATATCTTTTGCCACCCCTGGCTGGTTCTTAAATTGACACAACTGGCTGATCACTCAGCTGGGGTAAGGTGGTGTACACACCCCTTGCTTATATATAGTATACCTATGTCTAAACCTATATCTGGACACATGTAAACCTGTGAGCCACTCCTATAGTCCGGCCTCATCAATCCTGGAGGCTGAGTGCGTGGTTTTATGTGAGATGGAGCTCTAGCATGAGCTGAGCCTGTCTGCAGCCATCGGGAACAAATCCCTAAGCTGTTTCAGGATAATGCCATACCATATACTATTAAGTGCCTTATAATCCTCGCGGTTATTTAGCAACTTTGGTTTGGCTTTATCAAAACATGTCGTGTAAGGTGTCATACGCTTTGGAATACCATCCCCTCGCCAGTTCTGGCGACGGGGATGGCATTCCACCCCTCTAGAGGGGTAAGACATGTTACTTTGCTTTAATGCGGTTGATTTCTCCAAAGACCTTAAGATCCACAAAATGGATGCCTCTGCCACAGACAAATGTCTGGACCCCTGCAGTTGACTGAAACTCGACCAAATGGGTCCTGGACAAAGGGTTTCCTGTCACAGGAGGGTGTCACCGCCCTCCAGACAGGAGATAGTGTATTGTAGCAGGGAGGTTTGAAAGAAACCAGACAGTGCCTGGGGAGCACAAGGCTTCCCCTTGCATAATCCGGTCAAACCGGTTCTGGGGCAGCCCAGCCCCAGCTCCAGTGAGACCTGGACAAAGGAAAGGGGGTGTAACCACCCCCCTTCCTGGTCCCACCCATAGGGAGGGACCTAGCAGGAGATCCACCCCTCAGATTGGAATAAGAGTGGGAGCAGTGCCCTAGCACAGCAGATCATCCTGAAATCACCTTTAAACTAAGAAGACGACTGGACTTCGACATTCTGATGATAGAAGACTGAAGAGAATCTCCCTTGTGGCCTAGGAGGGGCCACCCTGTGAACACAGGCACCACCCAGCACCTCGACGTCTGCTTTGCTGCCGCCTCCCGCCGGAGCTCGAGTGCAGAGCCTGACAAGACCCAGCTTTCCAGACTTCTCCCAGCCCGATCCACAGTCCCTGCAAAGAAGGGACCCGTGGAGGCACCGAGAGACGTGGGAGCGGACATCTTGAAAGACCCCCGAGACGCTGACTGCGCAGCACCCGAGGCACCCTCGACTCTGTGCTTTGGGGTTTGAGAAGCCCCACAATCGAGCAGCATTTGCACCAAAGATCAGCCCTCCAGCATCTCCACGATCTGCGTGGGGCCCTTTTGCTTTGTGCCACTCGACTCGCCATCCTGGCCGCTTGTCACGTGGTCAGCGGCCATCTTGGCGACGAAACCTACGATTTACACTGTGGGTCTGGTTGCTCCAGACCTGCCCTCGCTCCTGTAGAAAGGAGTACCCGCTCTGACCTTGCTGGTCCGAGTAATAAGCCTTTTTTACTTTCCCCGTGGCTTGCATTAGCCAAGGCTTGTTTGCTTCAATCGAGTTGCCGATACCGCCAACAGCTAGAGCCTTAGAGGGACAGCTCGTGATCGACTCCTGGACGTCCTTGACCTCTTCGTGTCTACGTGGCTGCAGAGAGAAGCAACCCCTCATCACCTGTTTGCACCCGACTTTGCCTGGTTCCAATCTGGTTCCACGGTGGTCACTGGCCAGTGACTTTGAACACTGTCCCCTCTGCTTTCAGGTCTTCACCACTTCAGATCCACCCTTGGATCCACCGGACACTTCTCCTTCACATCGCCTGCAGCGTCTTCAGCTTCAAGCGCCAAGAACCTGCGTGTCAAAACCCGACGCCACTTCGACCCTGTGCACCCGCTTCCTGTGGGTGAGGTAACTTTGCTCCGCCGGTGTTCCCACACTGGTACACATCTCTAGGGTCTGTGTCTTAAGTTTTGTTCCTCTAGGTTCAGCGGAAGTGTCCTTAAACTTTAACTTTATGACTTTTACGCACCGTTGGTTAACATTGGTGCATGCGTGCGCTTTCCGCACATCTCCCGAATCCCGACGGCCATTCCCGACTTCAGCATTGCTTGTCCTGACTGCTCCCAGCGATTCCCTAGGCCCTAGGCCTAACCACTACTCGAGTGGCCTCTCTTATACCACTTGTTTAGTATATGGTTTGAGTGGCCCCCTGCCCTCATCCATAATTGTGCAACTTTGTATGTTTAAACAGTGCTTTTGATTTAACGCTTGTGCCCCTTTATTCATAAAGAATACTGGGGATTGTTTTTAGTAATAAACACATATATTTTTATAATATATACTTGTGTGGTGTCCTTTCATTTGGTATTACAGGATTGTATGTGGTAAAACAGCTCGCTTAACACGACCTCTTAAGTTAAGCCTTTAGGCTGCTTAGTCCATGCTACCCCTAGGATAGCTTGTCTAATAAGGTTGACTTACAACCAGACACCATAAGGGATTGTTTGGTCAGGTAGTAGGTGGTTCCAGAATTGGAAACATCCCCTACCAGGCCAACTTCTCACACCTTGTGCAAAGCAAGAGGGTTAAAAAGGGGCAGAAGCCCCACCTGCCTAATCCTGGTAGAAATCCTAGAACAGGATGACTTAGAGAAGGCAAAAGCAGCTTCCCTAGACACAGGGAACCCCCCTGTAGTTGATCCCCCTGAAGAGGAGGAGGATGATGAAGATGAGGACTCAGAGGTTGAGGACTTAGAAGTACAGGATCAGGGTAGCCAGGTTCCAGTTGGTAGGCTTAGCCAGGCCAACTTGGACCTACTGGGGAATGGAGAGGGCCAGCACCTCCCCAGAACCCAACATGTGATTCTCCCAGGCAACAGAAGAGTGAGATCTCCCTCAGGGGACTCTCATATTTCTAGTGCCTCCAGAGAATCAGAGAGAGGCATGACTGCTTCTCAAAAAGCTGAGCATAGGGCCAGAATGAGGGCTGTCCAACTCCAAATAGAGATGGAGGAGGTAGCCTTGGCTCAAGCTAAACTTAGCATGGCCCAAGCTAAACTTGCCTTGGCAAGAGAGAAAAAATTGTGTGGCTTAGATGCCACTGGTGGCAGCAATATTCCTAAAGAGAAACCCAGGTCCTATGATAGTAGAAACCTGACAAAGATTGTGCCCCCCTTCAAAGAAGGGGATGACATCCACAAATGGATGACTGCTCTTGAGAGAGCCTGCATGGTACAGCAGGTTCCTGAGGAACAGTGGGCAGCAATCTTATGGTACTCCTTTTCAGAGAAAGGGAGAGATAAGCTCCTCACTGTTAGACATGAGGATGCAAACAATTACAAAGTCCTGAAGAGTGTTCTGATAGATGGGTTTGGCTTAACCACTGAACAGTACAGGTTCAAGTTCAGAGACACCCAGAAGACACAGACTCAGGACTGGACTGATTTTGTAGATTGTGCTACTAAGGCTCTGGAGGGTTGGCTACATGGCAGCAAAGTACATGACTTTACAGGATTGTATAATTTGATTATGAGGGAGCAGATCCTAAGTAATTGTCAGAACCAGCTCTTACACCAGCACCTGGTAGACTCTGATCTGACCTCTCCCCAAGAATTGGGAAAGAAGGCAGACAAATGGGTCAGAACCAGGATTAGGCCTAAGAATCAGGACAGTAACCAGAAGAAGGAGTCTACCAAGCCTCAAGATAAGGGTGGGGATAAAAGTAAAGAAAAGACTTCCCCAGGGCCCCAAAACTCCAAGGATGGGGGTGGGTCCCAAGACACTTCTTCCACTGAGAAAAAACCCTATTGTTATCCCTGTAAACAGGTGGGGCATTACAAAACAGACAGCTGTTGTCCCAAGAATAACAATAAAGAAAATATACCTCCAAAGCCAGCTTCAACACCTCCTGTTACTGTCAGCAGTAATCCCCCAGGAAGTGGAAGCACACCCAGGAATCTGGGTGGGTTTACTGTTGGAAATCAGGTGGACCCTGGCCTATCCAGGTCCCCATCACCCAATGATCTTGTTTATGAGGCTGGCATGGGGTTTGCCAACTTCTCTGCTTGCCCAAATACTTTGAGCAAGTATAGACAAGAACCCATCATCAATGGTTTGAAAGTTGAGGCTTTTAGAGACACAGGGGCTAGCATCACCATGGTGGCTGATGGCATAGTCCCCTCTAAGCAACTTTTACCTGGTGCCACATACCAGGTTACAAACATTGATGGAATCCAAACAAATCATCCCATGGCAGTAGTAAGTCTCAGCTGGGGAGGTGTCATTGGCCCAAAGAGAGTGGCAGTGTCACCAAACTTGCCTGTAGACTGCCTACTTGGTAATGATTTGGAGATCTCAGCCTGGGCTGAGGTTGAACAGGAAACCCATTCTAGAATGGTGAATTCCAATGGAAAGGTTAGTGGAGCTGTAATGGCTACAGCCCCAATTCAAGATGTCCTTCCTGAAAAGGTTGGTAGGGCTGAGAAACTCTCTGCCCCATCTTTAGAAAAAGCTCTTCCTGAACAGAATAGCAAAGCTGTTATGATAACAGCAGAAACCCAAACTGAGTCTCCTCCTGAAAAGGTTGGTGGGGCTGTGATGGCCACAGCCCAAACTCAAACTGACATGTGTGTTGTGAAACCTGAAATGATGGATAACTCCACACAAACTGAGAGCATGGAGGAGGAAGAGAAATCTCCCCCTCACCAGACTTTAGGACAGGATCAGCCTCCTCAGGGAACTGATCTTACCCCTGATGAAGGAACTGCCCCAGAGGTTGTTAGGCCTGGCCTGACAGAGCCTCTGATGGCGGTGGACCCTTCTCAGGTGGGACCCAGTCTGGAGCAGGTAACCTGCCCCTCTCTCCCTTGCCTTAGCCAGCCCAGGGCTGCAGAGGACAAGAAGGACAGTGAGACCCAGAGGGACCCCTGTCAAATAAAGCTCCCCCATCAACAGATTAGGGGCACCAAAACTAGTAGCCCTAGTGAGGTGAAAACTTTAAAAACTCCTGAGGGAGCCCCCTTAAAAACAGTTAGGGACCTCCCACAGATGGATTCTGTTGGGCACAGCCAAACCTGGGACCCAAAGGGCCCAAACCTGAACTGTCCCTCCAGCAAGCCAAACAGAGGGACCCAGCCTCCAGCTTTAGGTAGCCAGAGGTTGACCCTGAGAGCACAGTGCAACTCAGTTAAAGAAAGAAAGGCACACATGGTGGAAGATAATTGGAGGAAGCCAAGCCCTAACTTAGTAGAGCCTCACTTCAAAACTCCATATCCAAACCAGCCTTTAACTTTGCATAAACACACCCAAGGTAGTGATTCCCTATGGTGGAGACCCTCTAATACCCAAAGGGTGAGGGACTGCTTAGTGGACCATGAGACAGGGGGTACCCATGCTAGTGCAGGTACTTCCTTATATGGCCACTCAGGCAATATAGGCTTACCTGGCCAAGGATAGCCTTATCTCCTTTCGTTTGGGGGGGGTTATGTAGGAAGGTGGCTACCTGACTATGGTTACCCCGGATTTTTTGCCTGTGTTTAGCTGGTTTTTTGACTTAGTTGACCTGGTTCCCTGCTAATCAGGGCCCCAGGCCATCTGCTCTCTCTGTAAAATGGATTCCATGTACCCTAGGTACATACCACAAGTGGAAATGGACTCCTTGTCAGCCCCTGTAGAATGCACTATAGGTGCACAGGGCATAGGAGCCACTAAGGCCTACCAGGGGCTGCAGCATATCTTTTGCCACCCCTGGCTGGTTCTTAAATTGACACAACTGGCTGATCACTCAGCTGGGGTAAGGTGGTGTACACACCCCTTGCTTATATATAGTATACCTATGTCTAAACCTATATCTGGACACATGTAAACCTGTGAGCCACTCCTATAGTCCGGCCTCATCAATCCTGGAGGCTGAGTGCGTGGTTTTATGTGAGATGGAGCTCTAGCATGAGCTGAGCCTGTCTGCAGCCATCGGGAACAAATCCCTAAGCTGTTTCAGGATAATGCCATACCATATACTATTAAGTGCCTTATAATCCTCGCGGTTATTTAGCAACTTTGGTTTGGCTTTATCAAAACATGTCGTGTAAGGTGTCATACGCTTTGGAATACCATCCCCTCGCCAGTTCTGGCGACGGGGATGGCATTCCACCCCTCTAGAGGGGTAAGACATGTTACTTTGCTTTAATGCGGTTGATTTTTCCAAAGACCTTAAGATCCACAAAATGGATGCCTCTGCCACAGACAAATGTCTGGACCCCTGCAGTTGACTGAAACTCGACCAAATGGGTCCTGGACAAAGGTTTTCCTGTCACAGGAGGGTGTCACCGCCCTCCAGACAGGAGATAGTGTATTGTAGCAGGGAGGTTTGAAAGAAACCAGACAGTGCCTGGGGAGCACAAGGCTTCCCCTTGCATAATCCGGTCAAACCGGTTCTGGGGCAGCCCAGCCCCAGCTCCAGTGAGACCTGGACAAAGGAAAGGGGGTGTAACCACCCCCCTTCCTGGTCCCACCCATAGGGAGGGACCTAGCAGGAGATCCACCCCTCAGATTGGAATAAGAGTGGGAGCAGTGCCCTAGCACAGCAGATCATCCTGAAATCACCTTTAAGCTAAGAAGACGACTGGACTTCGACATTCTGATGATAGAAGACTGAAGAGAATCTCCCTTGTGGCCTAGGAGGGGCCACCCTGTGAACACAGGCACCACCCAGCACCTCGACGTCTGCTTTGCCGCCGCCTCCCGCCGGAGCTCGAGTGCAGAGCCTGACAAGACCCAGCTTCCCACACTTCTCCCAGCCCGATCCACAGTCCCTGCAAAGAAGGGACCCGTGGAGGCACCGAGAGACGTGGGAGCGGACATCTTGAAAGACCCCCGAGACGCTTACTGCGCAGCACCCGAGGCACCCTCGACTCTGTGCTTTGGGGTTTGAGAAGCCCCACAATCGAGCAACATTTGCACCAAAGATCAGCCCTCCAGCATCTCCACGATCTGCGTGGGGCCCTTTTGCTTTGTGCCACTCGACTCACCATCCCGGCCGCTTGTCACGTGGTCAGCGGCCATCTTGGCGACGAAACCTACGATTTACACTGTGGGTCTGGTTGCTCCAGAACTGCCCTCGCTCCTGTAGAAAGGAGTACCCGCTCTGACCTTGCTGGTCCGAGTAATAAGCCTTTTTTACTTTCCCCATGGCTTGCATTAGCCAAGGCTTGTTTGCTTCAATCGAGTTGCCGATACCGCCAACAGCTAGAGCCTTCGAGGAACAGCTCGTGATCGACTCCTGGACGTTCTTGACCTCTTCGTGTCCACGTGGCTGCAGAGAGAAGCAACCCCTCATCACCTGTTTGCACCCGACTTTGCCTGGTTCCAATCTGGTTCCACGGTGGTCACTGGCCAGTGACTTTGAACACTGTCCCCTCTGCTTTCAGGTCTTCACCACTTCAGATCCACCCTTGGATCCACCGGACACTTCTCCTTCACATCGCCTGCAGCGTCTTCAGCTTCAAGCGCCAAGAACCTGCGTGTCAAAACCCGACGCCACTTCGACCCTGTGCACCCGCTTCCTGTGGGTGAGGTAACTTTGCTCCGCCGGTGTTCCCACACTGGTACACATCTCTAGGGTCTGTGTCTTAAGTTTTGTTCCTCTAGGTTCAGCGGAAGTGTCCTTAAACTTTAACTTTATGACTTTTACGCACCATTGGTTAACATTGGTGCATGCGTGCGCTTTCCGCACATCTCCCGAATCCCGACGGCCATTCCCGACTTCAGCATTGCTTGTCCTGACTGCTCCCAGCGATTCCCTAGGCCCTAGGCCTAACCACTACTCGAGTGGCCTCTCTTATACCACTTGTTTAGTATATGGTTTGAGTGGCCCCCTGCCCTCATCCATAATTGTGCAACTTTGTATGTTTAAACAGTGCTTTTGATTTAACGCTTGTGCCCCTTTATTCATAAAGAATACTGGGGATTGTTTTTAGTAATAAACACATATATTTTTATAATATATACTTGTGTGGTGTCCTTTCATTTGGTATTACAGGATTGTATGTGGTAAAACAGCTCGCTTAACACGACCTCTTAAGTTAAGCCTTTAGGCTGCTTAGTCCATGCTACCCCTAGGATAGCTTGTCTAATAAGGTTGACTTACAACCAGACACCATAAGGGATTGTTTGGTCAGGTAGTAGGTGGTTCCAGAATTGGAAACATCCCCTACCAGGCCAACTTCTCACACCTTGTGCAAAGCAAGAGGGTTAAAAAGGGGCAGAAGCCCCACCTGCCTAATCCTGGTAGAAATCCTAGAACAGGATGACTTAGAGAAGGCAAAAGCAGCTTCCCTAGACACAGGGAACCCCCCTGTAGTTGATCCCCCTGAAGAGGAGGAGGATGATGAAGATGAGGACTCAGAGGTTGAGGACTTAGAAGTACAGGATCAGGGTAGCCAGGTTCCAGTTGGCAGGCTTAGCCAGGCCAACTTGGACCTACTGGGGAATGGAGAGGGCCAGCACCTCCCCAGAACCCCACAAGGGATTCTCCCAGGCAACAGAAGAGTGAGATCTCCCTCAGGGGACTCTCATATTTCTAGTGCCTCCAGAGAATCAGAGAGAGGCATGACTGCTTCTCAAAAAGCTGAGCATAGGGCCAGAATGAGGGCTGTCCAACTCCAAATAGAGAGGGAGGAGGTAGCCTTGGCTCAAGCTAAACTTAGCATGGCCCAAGCTAAACTTGCCTTGGCAAGAGAGAAAAAATTGTGTGGCTTAGATGCCACTGGTGGCAGCAATATTCCTAAAGAGAAACCCAGGTCCTATGATAGTAGAAACCTGACAAAGATTGTGCCCCCCTTCAAAGAAGGGGATGACATCCACAAATGGATGACTGCTCTTGAGAGAGCCTGCATGGTACAGCAGGTTCCTGAGGAACAGTGGGCAGCAATCTTATGGTACTCCTTTTCAGAGAAAGGGAGGGACAAGCTCCTCACTGTCAGACATGAGGATGCAAACAATTACAAAGTCCTGAAGAGTGTTCTGATAGATGGGTTTGGCTTAACCACTGAACAGTACAGGTTCAAGTTCAGAGACACCCAGAAGACACAGACTCAGGACTGGACTGATTTTGTAGATTGTGCTACTAAGGCTCTGGAGGGTTGGCTACATGGCAGCAAAGTACATGACTTTACAGGATTGTATAATTTGATTATGAGGGAGCAGATCCTAAGTAATTGTCAGAACCAGCTCTTACACCAGCACCTGGTAGACTCTGATCTGACCTCTCCCCAAGAATTGGGAAAGAAGGCAGACAAATGGGTCAGAACCAGGATTAGGCCTAAGAATCAGGACAATAACCAGAAGAAGGAGTCTACCAAGCCTCAAGATAAGGGTGGGGATAAAAGTAAAGAAAAGACTTCCCCAGGGCCCCAAAACTCCAAGGATGGGGGTGGGTCCCAAGACACTTCTTCCACTGAGAAAAAACCCTATTGTTATCCCTGTAAACAGGTGGGGCATTACAAAACAGACAGCTGTTGTCCCAAGAATAACAATAAAGAAAATATACCTCCAAAGCCAGCTTCAACACCTCCTGTTACTGTCAGCAGTAATCCCCCAGGAAGTGGAAGCACACCCAGGAATCTGGGTGGGTTTACTTTTGGAAATCAGGTGGACCCTGGCCTATCCAGGTCCCCATCACCCAATGATCTTGTTTATGAGGCTGGCATGGGGTTTGCCAACTTCTCTGCTTGCCCAAATACTTTGAACAAGTATAGACAAGAACCCATCATCAATGGTTTGAAAGTTGAGGCTTTTAGAGACACAGGGGCTAGCATCACCATGGTGGCTGATGGCATAGTCCCCTCTAAGCAACTTTTACCTGGTGCCACATACCAGGTTACAAACATTGATGGAATCCAAACAAATCATCCCATGGCAGTAGTAAGTCTCAGCTGGGGAGGTGTCATTGGCCCAAAGAGAGTGGCAGTGTCACCAAACTTGCCTGTAGACTGCCTACTTGGTAATGATTTGGAGATCTCAGCCTGGGCTGAGGTTGAACAGGAAACCCATTCTAGAATGGTGAATTCCAATGGAAAGGTTAGTGGGGCTGTAATGGCTACAGCCCCAATTCAAGATGTCCTTCCTGAAAAGGTTGGTAGGGCTGAGAAACTCTCTGCCCCATCTTTAGCAAAAGCTCTTCCTGAACAGAATAGCAAAGCTGTTATGATAACAGCAGAAACCCAAACTGAGTCTCCTCCTGAAAAGGTTGGTGGGGCTGTGATGGCCACAGCCCAAACTCAAACTGACACGTGTGTTGTGAAACCTGAAATGATGGATAACTCCACACAAACTGAGAGCATGGAGGAGGAAGAGAAATCTCCCCCTCACCAGACTTTAGGACAGGATCAGCCTCCTCAGGGAACTGATCTTACCCCTGATGAAGGAACTGCCCCAGAGGTGGTTGGGCCTAGCCTGACAGAACCTCTGATGTCAGTGGACCCTTCTCAGGTGGGACCCAGTCTGGAGCAGGTAACCTGCCCCTCTCTACCTTGCCTTAGCCAGCCCAGGGCTGCAGAGGACAAGAAGGACAGTGAGACCCAGAGGGCCCCCTGTCAAATAAAGCACCCCCATCAAAAGATTAGGTGCACCAAAACTAGTAGCCCTAGTAAGGTGAAAACTTTAAAAACTCCTGAGGGAGCCCCCTTAAAAACAGTTAGGGACCTCCCACAGATGGATTCTGTTGGGCACAGCCAAACCTGGGACCCAAGGGGCCCAAACCTGAACTGTCCCTCCAGCAAGCCAAACAGAGGGACCCAGCCTCCAGCTTTAGGTAGCCAGAGGTTGACCCTGAGAGCACAGTGCAACTCAGTTAAAGAGAGAAAGGCACACATGGTGGAAGATAATTGGAGGAAGCTAAGCCCTAAATTAGTAGAGCCTCGCTTCAATACTCCATATCCAAACCAGCCTTTAACTTTGCATAAACACACCCAAGGTAGTGATTCCCTATGGTGGAGACCCTCTAATACCCAAAGGGTGAGGGACTGCTTAGTGGACCATGAGACAGGGGGTACCCATGCTAGTGCAGGTACTTCCTTATATGGCCACTCAGGCAATATAGGCTTACCTGGCCAAGGATAGCCTTATCTCCTTTCGTTTGGCGGGGGGTTATGTAGGAAGGTGGCTACCTGACTATGGTTACCCCAGATTTTTTGCCTGTGTTTAGCTGGTTTTTTTGACTTAGTTGACCTGGTTCCCTGCTAATCAGGGCCCCAGGCCATCTGCTCTCTCTGTAAAATGGATTCCATGTACCCTAGGTACATACCAATTGGAAATGGACTCCTTGTCAGCCCCTGTAGAATGCACTATAGGTGCACAGGGCAAAGGAGCCACTAAGGCCTACCAGGGGCTGCAGCATATCTTTTGCCACCCCTGGCTGGTTCTTAAATTGACACAACTGGCTGATCACTCAGCTGGGGTAAGGTGGTGTACACACCCCTTGCTTAGATATAGTATACCTATGTCTAAACCTATATCTGGACACATGTAAACCTGTGAGCCACTCCTATAGAAAGGCCTCATCAATCCTGGGGGCTGAGTGCGTGGTTTTATGTGAGATGGAGCTCTAGCATGAGCTGAGCCTGTCTGCAGCCGTCGGGAACAAATCCCTAAGCTGTTTCAGGATAATGCCATACCATATACTATTAAGTGCCTTATAATCCTCGCGGTTATTTAGCAACTTTGGTTTGGCTTTATCAAAACATGTCGTGTAAGGTGTCATACGCTTTGGAATACCATCCCCTCGCCAGTTCTGGCGACGGGGATGGCATTCCACCCCTCTAGAGGGGTAAGACATGTTACTTTACTTTAATGCGGTTGATTTCTCCAAAGACCTTAAGATCCACAAAATGGATGCCTCTGCCACAGACAAATGTCTGGACCCCTGGAGCTGACCGAAACTCAGTCAAGGGGGTCCTGGACAAAGGGTTTCCTGTCACAGGAGGGTGTCACCGCCCTCCAGACAGGAGATAGTGTATTGTAGCAGGGAGGTTTGAAAGAAACCAGACACTGCTTGGGGCGCACAAGGCTGCACCTTGCATAATCCGGCCAAACCGGTTCTGGGGCACTCCAGCCCTCGTGCCAGGGCGGCCTGGATCAAAGGAAGGGGGTGTATCCACCCACTTCCTGGGTCCCACCCATAGGAGGGGACCTAGCAGGTAATCACGCCCACCAGATTCGAATAAGAGTGGGAGCAGTGCCAATGCACTTCAGATTTCCTGGAAGAAACATTAGAAACGAAACTCTGGACCCTTGGACTCCCATTTCAACTTGGAAGCCCGAAGAATCTCCCTTGTGGTCAAGGAGTGACCACCCTGCAGCAGCAGGCACCATCCAGCCCTCGACGTCTACTTAGTTGCAGTTCCCGCCGGAACTCGAGCGACTGAGATCGACGAGATCAAGCCTGCCCAGCTTCTAACAGCCCGATCCACAGTCCCTGCAAAGCTGAGACCCGTGGAGGCGACCGGAAGCGTGGGGCACGCCATCTTGGATTGACCACGAGACGCTGACCGTGCAGCCCACGAGTGACCCTCGAAGCTGTGCACCGGGGTTTGAGAAGCCCCCACCCTGAGCTACTCCTGAGCCGAAGTTCAGCCCTCCACATTCGACGAGTGCTGCGTGGGGCCCGTTGGCACGAGTTGGCTCAACGCGTTGGCCCGGTCACTTGCCAGCTGGCTTGTGGTCCCTGTGCCGACGAACTACCGAAGAAGACTTGTGATTCTGGTTGCTCCAGATCCACAACAGCTCCCCTGAAAAGGAGCCCCGACTCTGACCTTCCTGGTCCGAGTGAGAAGCAATCTTCCGATCCCGCGTGGATTGCTCTTACCAAGGCTTGTTTGCTCCAAACCGGAAGCCGACTGCACCGACGGTGAGAGCCTGCGTGGGACAGATCGTGACCTGCTCCTGGACGTCGCAGATGCCCCAGAGCCCACGTGACAGCGGAGAGAAGCTCCTCGACGACCACCTGATTGCACCCGACATTGCCTGGTTCCGTCCTGGTTCCACCCTGGTCACTGCTGAGTGACCCAGACTCTGTCCCCTCTGCTTTCAGGTACTCTACAACTTGAGTCCACCCTTGGACTCCACCGGACACTTCATCTTCACCCCGCCTGCAGCCCTTTCAGCTTCAAGCACCAAGAGCCTGCGTGTCAAAACCCGACGCCACTTCGACCCTATGCACCCGCTTCCTGTGGGTGAGGTAACTTTGCTCCGCCGGTGTTCCCACGCTGGTGCCCACCTCTAGGGTCTGTGTGTTAAGTTTTGTATCTCTAGGTTCAGCGGAAGTGTCCTTTAACTTTAACTCTTTGACTTTTACGCACCATTGGTTAACATTGGTGCATGCGTGCGCTTTCCGCACATCTCCCGAATCCCGAGGGCCATTCCCGACTTCAGCATTGCTTGTCCTGACTGCTCCCAGCGATTCCCTAGGCCCTAGGCCTAACCACTGTTCGAGTGGCCTCTCTTATACCACTTGTTTAGTATATGGTTTGAGTGGCCACCCGCCCTCATCCATAATTGTGCAACTTGTATGTTTAAACAGTGCTTTTTGATTTAACGCTTGTGCCCCTTTATTCATAAAGAATACTGGGGATTGTTTTTAGTAATAAATACATATATTTTTATAATATATACTTGTGTGGTGTCCTTTCATTTGGTATTACAGGATTGTATGTGGTAAAACAGCTCGCTTAACACGACCTCTTAAGTTAAGCCTTTAGGCTGCTTAGTCCATGCTACCACTAGGATAGCTTGTCTAATAAGGTTGACTTACAACCAGACACCATAAGGGGATTGTTTGGTCAGGTAGTAGGTGGTTCCAGAATTGGAAACATCCCCTACCAGGCCAACTTCTCACATATGGTTTGAGTGGCCCCCTGCCCTCATCCATAATTGTGCAACTTTGTATGTTTAAACAGTGCTTTTGATTTAACGCTTGTGCCCCTTTATTCATAAAGAATACTGGGGATTGTTTTTAGTAATAAACACATATATTTTTATAATATATACTTGTGTGGTGTCCTTTCATTTGATATTACAGGATTGTATGTGGTAAAACAGCTCGCTTAACACGACCTCTTAAGTTAAGCCTTTAGGCTGCTTAGTCCATGCTACCCCTAGGATAGCTTGTCTAATAAGGTTGACTTACAACCAGACACCATAAGGGATTGTTTGGTCAGGTAGTAGGTGGTTCCAGAATTGGAAACATCCCCTACCAGGCCAACTTCTCACATTGGTGAGCAGCGGTGCGGATTTGAGCTTGCTGTTGTTTTACCATTGCAATCTTTGTATCAAATTGAAAGATCACATCAAGTACCTCTAGGTACATATAAAATCAAAAGCTTAGCATATTAAGTTCTACTGAACTTAGTAGTTGTAGGTTGAAGGGATTAGCACACCCTGACTACAACTCACTAGTAAGGTACAGTAGGAAAACACTTAGTGTAGGTAGGTGCATCACTTACACCACACTAGAGTCATGTCTGACACAGGAAAAGCCTCAGGGTCTGCTCCTGTGACAGTTGACCTTACCCAGGCAACTTCCAGCTATGACAAACTAACCCGAAGGGACTTGATTGCCTTGTGCAAATCAAGAGGGTTTGTAGGAAGGTGGCTACCTGACTATGGTTACCCCAGATTTTTTGCCTGTGTTTAGCTGGTTTTTTGACTTAGTTGACCTGGTTCCCTGCTAATCAGGGCCCCAGGCCATCTGCTCTCTCTGTAAAATGGATTCCATGTACCCTAGGTACATACCAATTGGAAATGGACTCCTTGTCAGCCCCTGTAGAATGCACTATAGGTGCACAGGGCACAGGAGCCACTAAGGCCTACCAGGGGCTGCAGCATATCTTTTGCCACCCCTGGCTGGTTCTTAAATTGACACAACTGGCTGATCACTCAGCTGGGGTAAGGTGGTGTACACACCCCTTGCTTAGATATAGTATACCTATGTCTAAACCTATATCTGGACACATGTAAACCTGTGAGCCACTCCTATAGACAGGCCTCACCAATCCTGGAGGCTGGGTGCTTGGTTTTTATGTGAGATGGAGCTCTAGCATGAGCTGAGCCTGTCTGCAGCCGTCGGGAACAAATCCCTAAGCTGTTTCAGGATAATGCCATACCATATACTATTAAGTGCCTTATAATCCTCGCGGTTATTTAGCAACTCTGGTTTGGCTTTATCAAAACATGTCGTGTAAGGTGTCATACGCTTTGGAATACCATCCCCTCGCCAGTTCTGGCGACGGGGATGGCATTCCACCCCTCTAGAGGGGTAAGACATGTTACTTCACTTTAATGCGGTTGATTTCTCCAAAGGCCTTAAGATCCACAAAATGGATGCCTCTGCCACAGACAAATGTCTGGACCCCTGGAGCTGACCGAAACCCAGTCAAGGGGGTCCTGGACAAAGGGTTTCCTGTCACAGGAGGGTGTCACCGCCCTCCAGACAGGAGATAGTGTATTGTAGCAGGGAGGTTTGAAAGAAACCAGACACTGCCTGGGGCGCACAAGGCTGCCCCTTGCATAATCCGGCCAAACCGGTTCTGGGGCACTCCAGCCCTCGTGCCAGGGCGGCCTGGATCAAAGGAAGGGGGTGTATCCACCCACTTCCTGGGTCCCACCCATAGGAGGGGACCTAGCAGGTAATCACGCCCACCAGATTCGAATAAGAGTGGGAGCAGTGCCAATGCACATCAGATTTCCTGGAAGAAACATTTGAAACGATATTCTGGACCCTTCGCCCTCCATCTCAACGTGGAAGCCCGAAGAATCTCCCTTGTGGCCAAGGAGTGACCACCCTGCAGCAGCAGGCACCATCCAGCCCTCGACGTCTACTTAGTTGCAGTTCCCGCCGGAACTCGAGCGACTGAGATCGACGAGATCAAGCCTGCCCAGCTTCTAACAGCCCGATCCACAGTCCCTGCAAAGCTGAGACCCGTGGAGGCGACCGGAAGCGTGGGGCACGCCATCTTGAAGTGACCACGAGACGCTGACCGTGCAGCCCACGAGTGACCCTCGAAGCTGTACACCGGGGTTTGAGAAGCCCCACCCTGAGCTACTCCTGAGCCGAAGTTCAGCCCTCCACACTCGACGAGTGCTGCGTGGGGCCCTTTGGCACGATTTGGCTCAACGCGTTGGCCCGGTCACTTGCCAGCTGGCTTGTGGTCCCTGTGCCGACGAACTACAAAAGAAGACTCGTGATTCTGGTTGCTCCAGATCCACACCAGCTCCCCTAAAAGGGAGCCCCGACTCTGACCTTCCTGGTCCGAGTGAGACGCCATCTTCCAATCCCGCGTGGATTGCTCTTACCAAGGCTTGTTTGCTCCAAACCGGAAGCCGACTGCACCGACGGTGAGAGCCTGCGTGGGACAGATCGTGACCTGCTCCTGGACGTCGCAGATGCCCCAGAGCCCACGTGACAGCGAAGAGAAGCGCCTCGACGACCACCTGATTGCGCCCGACATTGCCTGGTTCCGTCCTGGTTCCACCCTGGTCACTGCTGAGTGACCCAGACTCTGTCCCCTCTGCTTTCAGGTACTCTACAACTTGAGTCCACTCTTGGACTCCACCGGACACTTCGTCTTCACCCTGCCTGCAGCCCTTTCAGCTTCAAGCACCAAGAGCCTGCGTGTCAAAACCCGACGCCACTTCGACCCTGTGCACCCACTTCCTGTGGGTGAGGTAACTTTGCTCCGCCGGTGTTCCCACACTGGTGCACACCTCTAGGGTCTGTGTGTTAAGTTTTGTTCCTCTAGGTTCAGCGGAAGTGTCCTTAAACTTTAACTATTTGACTTTTACGCACCATTGGTTAACATTGGTGCATGCGTGCGCTTTCCGCACATCTCCCGAATCCCGAGGGCCATTCCCGACTTCAGCATTGCGTGTCCTGACTGCTCCCAGCGATTCCCTAGGCCCTAGGCCTAACCACTGTTCGAGTGGCCTCTCTTATACCACTTGTTTAGTATATGGTTTGAGTGGCCCCCTGCCCTCATCCATAATTGTGCAACTTTGTATGTTTAAACAGTGCTTTTGATTTAACGCTTGTGCCCCTTTATTCATAAAGAATACTGGGGATTGTTTTTAGTAATAAACACATATATTTTTATAATATATACTTGTGTGGTGTCCTTTCATTTGGTATTACAGGATTGTATGTGGTAAAACAGCTCGCTTAACACGACCTCTTAAGTTAAGCCTTTAGGCTGCTTAGTCCATGCTACCACTAGGATAGCTTGTCTAATAAGGTTGACTTACAACCAGACACCATAAGGGGATTGTTTGGTCAGGTAGTAGGTGGTTCCAGAATTGGAAACATCCCCTACCAGGCCAACTTCTCACATTGGTGGCAGCGGTGCGGATTTGAGCTTGCTGTTGTTTTACCATTGCAATCTTTATATCAAATTGAAAGATCACATCAAGTACCTCTAGGTACATATAAAATCAAAAGCTTAGCATATTAAGTTCTACTGAACTTAGTAGTTGTAGGTTGAAGGGAGTAGCACACCCCTGACTACAACTCACTAGCAAGGTCCAGTAGGAAAACACTTAGTGTAGGTAAGTGCACCACTTACACCTCACTAGTAACCATGTCTGACACAGGAAAGGCCTCAGGGTCTAGTCCTGTGACAGTTGACCCTACCCAGGCAACTTTTGGATATGACAAACTAACCCGCAGAGACTTGATTGCCTTGTGCAAAGCAAGAGGGTTAAAAAGGGGCAGAAGCCCCACCTGCCTAATCCTGGTAGAAATCCTAGAACAGGATGACTTAGAGAAGGCAAAAGCAGCTTCCCTAGATACAGGAACTGGAGGGAACCCCCCTGCAGTTGATCCCCTTGAAGAGGAGGATGATGATGACTTGGATGAGGACTCAGATGTTGAGGACTTAGGAGTACAGGATCAGGGTAGCCAGGTTCCAGTTGGTAGGCTTAGCCAGGCCAACTTGGACCTACTGGGGAATGGAGAGGGCCAGCACCTCCCCAGAACCCAACATGTGATTCTCCCAGGCAACAGAAGAGTGAGATCTCCCTCAGGGGACTCTCATCTTTCTAGTGCCTCCAGAGAATCAGAGAGAGGCATGAGTGCTTCTCAGAAAGCTGAGCATAGGGCTAGAATGAGGGCTGTCAGACTCCAGATAGAGAGAGAGGAGGTAGCCCTGAGTCAAGCTAAGCTTACCTTAGCCCAAGCTAAACTTGCCTTGGCAAGAGAGCAAAAATTGTGTGGCTTAGATGCCACTGGTGGCAGCAATATTCCTAAAGAGAAACCCAGGTCCTATGATAGTAGAAACCTGACAAAGATTGTGCCCCCCTACAAGGAAGGGGATGATATCCACAAATGGATAACTGCTCTTGAGAGAGCCTGCATGGTACAGCAGGTTCCTGAGGAACAGTGGGCAGCAATCTTATGGTACTCCTTTTCAGAGAAAGGGAGAGATAAGCTCCTCACTGTTAGACATGAGGATGCAAACAATTACAAAGTCCTGAAGAGTGTTCTGATAGATGGGTTTGGCTTAACCACTGAACAGTACAGGTTGAAGTTCAGAGACACCCAGAAGACACAGACTCAGGACTGGACTGATTTTGTTGATTGTGCAACTAAGGCTCTGGAGGGTTGGCTACATGGCAGCAAAGTACATGACTTTACAGGATTGTATAATTTGATTATGAGGGAGCAGATCCTAAGTAATTGTCAGAACCAGCTCTTACACCAGCACCTGGTAGACTCTGATCTGACCTCTCCCCAAGAATTGGGAAAGAAGGCAGACAAATGGGTCAGAACCAGGATTAGGCCTAAGAATCAGGACAGTAACCAGAAGAAGGAGTCTACCAAGCCTCAAGATAAGGGTGGGGATAAAAGTAAAGAAAAGACTTCCCCAGGGCCCCAAAACTCCAAGGATGGGGGTGGGTCCCAAGACACTTCTTCAACTGAGAAAAAGCCCTATTGTTATCCCTGTAAACAGGTGGGGCATTACAAAACAGACAGCTGTTGTCCCAAGAATAACAATAAAGAAAATATACCTCCAAAGCCAGCTTCAACACCTCCTGTTACTGTCAGCAGTAATCCCCCAGGAAGTGGAAGCACACCCAGGAATCTGGGTGGGTTTACTTTTGGAAATCAGGTGGACCCTGGCCTATCCAGGTCCCCATCACCCAATGATCTTGTTTATGAGGCTGGCATGGGGTTTGCCAACTTCTCTGCTTGCCCAAATACTTTGAGCAAGTATAGACAAGAACCCATCATCAATGGTTTAAGAGTTGAAGCTTTTAGAGACACAGGGGCTAGCATCACCATGGTGGCTGATGGCATAGTCCCCTCTAAGCAACTTTTACCTGGTGCCACATACCAGGTAATAAACATTGATGGCATCCAAACAAATCATCCCATGGCAGTAGTAAGTCTCAGCTGGGGAGGTGTCACTGGCCCAAAGAGAGTGGCAGTGTCCCCAAACTTGCCTGTAGACTGTCTACTGGGGAATGATTTAGAAATCTCAGCCTGGGCTGAGGTTGAACAGGAAACCCATTCTAGAATGGTGAATTCCCATGGAAAGGTTAGTGAGGCTGTACTGGCTACAGCCCCAATCCAAGATGTCCTTCCTGAAAAGGTTGGTAGGGCGGAGATACTCCCTGCCCCATCTTTAGCAAAAGCTCTTCCTGAACAGAATAGCAAAGCTGTTATGATAACAGCAGAAACCCAAACTGAGTCTCCTCCTGAAAAGGTTGGTGGGGCTGTGATGGCCACAGCCCAAACTCAAACTGACATGTGTGTTGTGAAACCTGAAATGATGGATAACTCCACACAAACTGAGAGCATGGAGGAGGAAGAGAAATCTCCCCCTCACCAGACTTTAGGACAGGATCAGCCTCCTCAGGGAACTGATCTTACCCCTGATGAAGGAGCTGCCCCAGAGGTGGTTGGGCCTAGCCTGACAGAACCTCTGATGTCAGTGGACCCTTCTCAGGTGGGACCCAGTCTGGAGCAGGTAACCTGCCCCTCTCTACCTTGCCTTAGCCAGCCCAGGGCTGCAGAGGACAAGAAGGACAGTGAGACCCAGAGGGCCCCCGGTCAAATAAAGCACCCCCATCAAAAGATTAGGTGCACCAAAAC
The DNA here is from genome assembly GCF_964261635.1 of Lissotriton helveticus. Classification (NCBI taxonomy): domain Eukaryota; kingdom Metazoa; phylum Chordata; class Amphibia; order Caudata; family Salamandridae; genus Lissotriton; species Lissotriton helveticus. The sequence goes on along the minus strand of NW_027612032.1, from coordinate 313,416 downwards.
TAGTAGCCCTAGTAAGGTGAAAACTTTAAAAACTCCTGAGGGAGCCCCCTTAAAAACAGTTAGGGACCTCCCACAGATGGATTCTGTTGGGCACAGCCAAACCTGGGACCCAAGGGGCCCAAACCTGAACTGTCCCTCCAGCAAGCCAAACAGAGGGGCCCAGCCTCCAGCTTTAGGTAGCCAGAGGTTGACCCTGAGAGCACAGTGCAACTCAGTTAAAGAGAGAAAGGCACACATGGTGGAAGATAATGGGAGGAAGCTAAGCCCTAAATTAGTAGAGCCTCGCTTCAATACTCCATATCCAAACCAGCCTTTAACTTTGCATAAACACACCCAAGGTAGTGATTCCCTATGGTGGAGACCCTCTAATACCCAAAGGGTGAGGGACTGCTTAGTGGACCATGAGACAGGGGGTACCCATGCTAGTGCAGGTACTTCCTTATATGGCCACTCAGGCAATATAGGCTTACCTGGCCAAGGATAGCCTTATCTCCTTTCGTTTGGGGGGGGGTTATGTAGGAAGGTGGCTACCTGACTATGGTTACCCCAGATTTTTTGCCTGTGTTTAGCTGGTTTTTTGACTTAGTTGACCTGGTTCCCTGCTAATCAGGGCCCCAGGCCATCTGCTCTCTCTGTAAAATGGATTCCATGTACCCTAGGTACATACCAATTGGAAATGGACTCCTTGTCAGCCCCTGTAGAATGCACTATAGGTGCACAGGGCACAGGAGCCACTAAGGCCTACCAGGGGCTGCAGCATATCTTTTGCCACCCCTGGCTGGTTCTTAAATTGACACAACTGGCTGATCACTCAGCTGGGGTAAGGTGGTGTACACACCCCTTGCTTAGATATAGTATACCTATGTCTAAACCTATATCTGGACACATGTAAACCTGTGAGCCACTCCTATAGACAGGCCTCACCAATCCTGGAGGCTGGGTGCTTGGTTTTTATGTGAGATGGAGCTCTAGCATGAGCTGAGCCTGTCTGCAGCCGTCGGGAACAAATCCCTAAGCTGTTTCAGGATAATGCCATACCATATACTATTAAGTGCCTTATAATCCTCGCGGTTATTTAGCAACTCTGGTTTGGCTTTATCAAAACATGTCGTGTAAGGTGTCATACGCTTTGGAATACCATCCCCTCGCCAGTTCTGGCGACGGGGATGGCATTCCACCCCTCTAGAGGGGTAAGACATGTTACTTCACTTTAATGCGGTTGATTTCTCCAAAGGCCTTAAGATCCACAAAATGGATGCCTCTGCCACAGACAAATGTCTGGACCCCTGGAGCTGACCGAAACCCAGTCAAGGGGGTCCTGGACAAAGGGTTTCCTGTCACAGGAGGGTGTCACCGCCCTCCAGACAGGAGATAGTGTATTGTAGCAGGGAGGTTTGAAAGAAACCAGACACTGCCTGGGGCGCACAAGGCTGCCCCTTGCATAATCCGGCCAAACCGGTTCTGGGGCACTCCAGCCCTCGTGCCAGGGCGGCCTGGATCAAAGGAAGGGGGTGTATCCACCCACTTCCTGGGTCCCACCCATAGGAGGGGACCTAGCAGGTAATCACGCCCACCAGATTCGAATAAGAGTGGGAGCAGTGCCAATGCACATCAGATTTCCTGGAAGAAACATTTGAAACGATATTCTGGACCCTTCGCCCTCCATCTCAACGTGGAAGCCCGAAGAATCTCCCTTGTGGCCAAGGAGTGACCACCCTGCAGCAGCAGGCACCATCCAGCCCTCGACGTCTACTTAGTTGCAGTTCCCGCCGGAACTCGAGCGACTGAGATCGACGAGATCAAGCCTGCCCAGCTTCTAACAGCCCGATCCACAGTCCCTGCAAAGCTGAGACCCGTGGAGGCGACCGGAAGCGTGGGGCACGCCATCTTGAAGTGACCACGAGACGCTGACCGTGCAGCCCACGAGTGACCCTCGAAGCTGTACACCGGGGTTTGAGAAGCCCCACCCTGAGCTACTCCTGAGCCGAAGTTCAGCCCTCCACACTCGACGAGTGCTGCGTGGGGCCCTTTGGCACGATTTGGCTCAACGCGTTGGCCCGGTCACTTGCCAGCTGGCTTGTGGTCCCTGTGCCGACGAACTACAAAAGAAGACTCGTGATTCTGGTTGCTCCAGATCCACACCAGCTCCCCTAAAAGGGAGCCCCGACTCTGACCTTCCTGGTCCGAGTGAGACGCCATCTTCCAATCCCGCGTGGATTGCTCTTACCAAGGCTTGTTTGCTCCAAACCGGAAGCCGACTGCACCGACGGTGAGAGCCTGCGTGGGACAGATCGTGACCTGCTCCTGGACGTCGCAGATGCCCCAGAGCCCACGTGACAGCGAAGAGAAGCGCCTCGACGACCACCTGATTGCGCCCGACATTGCCTGGTTCCGTCCTGGTTCCACCCTGGTCACTGCTGAGTGACCCAGACTCTGTCCCCTCTGCTTTCAGGTACTCTACAACTTGAGTCCACTCTTGGACTCCACCGGACACTTCGTCTTCACCCTGCCTGCAGCCCTTTCAGCTTCAAGCACCAAGAGCCTGCGTGTCAAAACCCGACGCCACTTCGACCCTGTGCACCCACTTCCTGTGGGTGAGGTAACTTTGCTCCGCCGGTGTTCCCACACTGGTGCACACCTCTAGGGTCTGTGTGTTAAGTTTTGTTCCTCTAGGTTCAGCGGAAGTGTCCTTAAACTTTAACTATTTGACTTTTACGCACCATTGGTTAACATTGGTGCATGCGTGCGCTTTCCGCACATCTCCCGAATCCCGAGGGCCATTCCCGACTTCAGCATTGCGTGTCCTGACTGCTCCCAGCGATTCCCTAGGCCCTAGGCCTAACCACTGTTCGAGTGGCCTCTCTTATACCACTTGTTTAGTATATGGTTTGAGTGGCCCCCTGCCCTCATCCATAATTGTGCAACTTTGTATGTTTAAACAGTGCTTTTGATTTAACGCTTGTGCCCCTTTATTCATAAAGAATACTGGGGATTGTTTTTAGTAATAAACACATATATTTTTATAATATATACTTGTGTGGTGTCCTTTCATTTGGTATTACAGGATTGTATGTGGTAAAACAGCTCGCTTAACACGACCTCTTAAGTTAAGCCTTTAGGCTGCTTAGTCCATGCTACCACTAGGATAGCTTGTCTAATAAGGTTGACTTACAACCAGACACCATAAGGGGATTGTTTGGTCAGGTAGTAGGTGGTTCCAGAATTGGAAACATCCCCTACCAGGCCAACTTCTCACAGGGTTAAAAAGGGGCAGAAGTCCCACCTGCCAAATCCTGATAGACATCCTAGAACAGGATGACTTAGAGAAGGTGAATGGAATTCCCTTACAGTCAGGAAGTGGAGAGAAACCCCCTGTAACTGACACCCCTCAGGAGGAAGATGGAGAGGAGGGGGAGGAGGACTCAGATGTTGAGGACACCGAAGATCAGGATCAGAGGGGTAGCCAGGTCCTAGTTGCCAGGCTTAACCAGGCCAACTTAGACCTACTGGGAAATGGAGAGGGCCAGCACCTCCCCAGATCCCACAGTCTTATTCTCCCAGGCAACAGAAGAGTGAGATCTCCCTCAGGGGACTCTCATATTTCTAGTGCCTCCAGAGAATCTGAGAGAGGTATGACTGCCTCTCAAAAGACTGAGCATAGGGCCAGAATGAGGGCTGTCAGACTCCAAATAGAGAGGGAGGAGGTAGCCCTGGCTCAAGCTAAACTTACCTTGGCTCAAGCTAGATTTACCTTGGCAAGAGAGCAGAAATTAAGTGGCTTAGATGCCACTGGTGGCAGCAATTTTCCAAGAGAAAAAGACAGGGGCTATGACAATAGAAACCTGACAAAAATTGTGCCCCCCTTTAAAGAAGGGGATGACATCCACAAATGGATGACTGCTCTGGAGAGAGCCTGCATGGTACAGCAGGTTCCTCAAGATCAGTGGGCTGCAATTTTATGGTACTCCTTTTCTGAGAAAGGGAGGGACAGGCTCCTCACAGTTAGACCTGAGGATGACAAAAACGACTCTGTTTTGAAGAGTGCTCTTATTGAAGGGTTTGGCCTAACCACTGAGCAATACAGGTTGTTGTTCAGAGACACCCAAAAAGCACAGACTCAAGACTGGACTGATTTCGTTGAGTGTGCCACTAAGGCTTTGGAGGGTTGGTTGCAGGGAAGTAAAGTTTCAGACTATACAGGATTGTACAATCTTATAATGAGAGAACAGATCCTTAATAACTGTACAAACCAGCTGTTGCATCAATACCTTATTGACTCTGATCTGACCTCTCCCCAAGAATTGGGAAAGAAGGCGGACAAATGGGTCAGAACAAGGATTAAGCAGAAACCCCAGAACCAAGGTGGTGACCAGAAGAAAACAGACCAGAAGGGTGGTAATCAGAAAGATAAAGAAAAAGACCAGAAGTCTTCAGGCCCCCAAACTAATAGTAAGGAGGGTGGTTCCCAAAATGGAAACAAGAAGAAGAAGAACAAAGGTCCAAAGACACCTTGGTGTAATACCTGCAAATCAGTTTCACACTGGGGCAGTGAATGCACCAAGGCAAATCCAGTCCCCACCACTCCAGCTCCTAAAGCAACTGCAACCCCAAGTACAGTAAGCAGTGGTGGAACACAGTCCAAGGGTGTAGCTGGGTTGACCCTGGGTATTGAAGTAGGATCTGGCCTAGTCAGAATCCCTACACAGGCAGTTCTCCTGTATGATGTGGACATTGAGTTGCCCACTGCAGTAAGCCCCAGTAACCTGGGCAAATACAGACAGACTCCCTTAATTAATGAGAAACTGGCTCAAGCTTACAGGGACACATGTGCCAGTGTCACAATGGTGACACCTGACTTTGTGGACCCTGGACAGATTGTACTAGGTGAGAGCTACCTAGTAACCAATGCAAGCAACTCCACTACTTCCCATAGTGTGGCAGTTGTGAACTTCTCCTGGGGAGGGGTTGATGGCCTAAAGAAGGTTGTGGTGAGTGCAGACCTACCAGTAGACTGTCTGTTAGGAAATGACCTTGAAAGCTCAGCATGGTCAGAAGTGGAGTACAGGACTCATGCAGAAATGCTAGGGATTTCAGAGCATGTCCTTGCCATGACAAGGGCTCAGGCTAAGAAGTGCCTTCCTGAACCAGTGGTGGATCTTGAAACAATAGACCAGCCACAACCCAAGAGAAGGAGCAAGAGAGGAAAGGCTCAGCCTTCCACCTTGCCCCAGGTTGAGGATCAGGTTTCAGAGGAAACTGATTCTGCAGTCCAAGAGGAGACTGTCTCTGAGGAGCTTGAACCTGACCAGGTTGAGTTTCTGGGGACAGGGGGACCCTCAAGGGCAGACCTGAGGCAGGCTCAATTAGATTGCCCTTCCCTTGAACCCCTCAGACAGCAGGCTGCTGCTGAGGCTGCTGGGGATGCCCAAGGTACCCATACTGTGTATTGGGATGATGGACTCCTTTACTCAGAGGCTAGAGCCCCCAAGCCTGGCATGACCAGGAGGTTGGTTATACCTCTGCAGTTTAGGGGGTTCCTCCTTACCTTGGCCCATGATATTCCCCTTGCAGGACACTTAGGCCAGAACAAGACGTGGGACAGGCTTGTTTCACACTTTCACTGGCCTCACATGTCAGAGGATGTCAAGGAGTTTTGTCGCTCCTGTGTCACTTGCCAAGCCAGTGGTAGGTCAGGTGGCACAACAAAGGCCCCCCTAATACCACTACCTGTGGTGGGAGTTCCCTTTGAAAGAGTTGGAATTGATATTGTGGGTCCAATGGACCCCCAAACAGCATCTGGGAACAGATTCATACTGGTGGTAGTGGATCATGCCACCAGGTATCCAGAGGCTATTCCCCTAAGGACCACCACAGCCCCTGTGGTGGCAAAGGCCCTCATTGCAGTTTTCTCAAGAGTGGGCTTTCCTAAGGAGGTACTATCAGATAGAGGCACGAATTTTATGTCTAGCTATCTGAAAGCAATGTGGAAGGAATGTGGAGTAAACTATAAGTTTACCACCCCATATCATCCACAATGCAATGGGCTTGTGGAGAGATTTAACAAGACCCTAAAAGGCATGATAAAAGGATTACCAGAGAAGCTCAGGCGGAAATGGGACATTCTTTTACCCTGCCTGGTCTTTGCTTACAGAGAGGTCCCACAGAAGGGGGTTGGCTACAGCCCTTTTGAACTTGTTGAACCTGTTTACAGACATGACAATAAGGCTTTTTCTCTGTTGAAGAAGTGTCTTGGGACCCACCCCCATTCTTGGAGTTTTGGGGCCCTGTGGAAGTCTTTTCTTTATTTTTATCCCCACCCTTATCTTGAGGCTTGGTAGACTCCTTCTTCTGGTTACTGTCCTGATTCTTATGCCTAATCCTGGTTCTGACCCACTTGTCTGCCTTCTTTCCCAATTCTTGGGGAGAGGTCAGATCAGAGTCCACCAGGTGCTGGTGTAAGAGCTGGTTCTGACAATTACTTAGGATCTGCTCCCTCATAATCAAATTATACAATCCTGTAAAGTCATGTTCTTTGCTGCCATGTAGCCAACCCTCCAGAGCCTTAGTTGCACAATCAACAAAATCAGTCCAGTCCTGAGTCTGTGTCTTCTGGGTGTCTCTGAACTTCAACCTGTACTGTTCAGTGGTTAAGCCAAACCCATCTATTAGGACACTCTTCAGGACTGTAAGAAGTTGGCCTGATAGGTGATGTTTCCAATTCTGGAACCACCGGTTATCAGACCAAACAATCCCTTATGGTGTCTGGTTGCAAGTCAACCTTATTAGACAAGCTATCCTAGGGGTAGCATGGACTAAGCAGCCTAAAGGCTTAACTTAAGAGGTCGTGTTAAGCGAGCTGTTTTACCACATACAATCCTGTAATATCAAATGAAAGGACACCACACAAGTATATATTATAAAAATATATGTATTTATTACTAAAAACAATCCCCAGTATTCTTTATGAATAAAGGGGCACAAGCGTTAAATCAAAAGCACAGTTTAAACATACAAAGTTGACAATTATGGATGAGGGCGGGGGGCCACTCAAACCATGTACTAAACAAGTGGTATAAGAGATACCAATCGAACAGTGGTTAGGCCTAGGGCCTAGGGAATCGCTGGGAGCAGTCGGGACAAGCAGTGCTGAAGTCGGGAAAAGCCCGCGGGATTCGGGTGCAGTGCGGAAAGCGCACGCATGCACCAATGTTAACCAATGGTGCGTAAAAGTTGTAGAGTTAAAGTTTAAGGACACTTCCGCTGAACCTAGAGGAACAAAACTTAAGACACAGACCCTAGAGATGTGTACCAGTGTGGGAACACCGGCGGAGCAAAGTTACCTCACCCACAGGAAGCGGGTGCACAGGGTCGAAGTTGAGTCGGGTTTCGTCACGCAGGCTCTTGGTGCTTGAAGCTGAAAGGGCTGCAGGCGGGGTGAAAGAGAAGTGTCCGGTGGAGTCCAAGGGTGGACTCGAGTCGAAAAGTACCTGAAAGCAGAGGGGACAGAGTCTGGGTCACTCAGCAGTGACCAGGGTGGAACCAGGACGGAACCAGGCAATGTCGGGCGCAATCAGGTGGTCGTCGAGGAGCTTCTCTCTGCTGTCACGTGGGCTCTGGGGCATCTGCGACGTCCAGGAGCGGGTCACGATCTGTCCCACGAGGGCTCTCACCGTCGGCGCAGCCGGCTTCAAGTTTGGAGCAAACAACACTTGGCAAGAGCAATCCACGCGGAACCGGGAGATTGCTTCTCACTCGAACCAGGAGGGTCAGAGTGGGGGCTCCTTTTCAGGGGAGCTGGTGCAGATCTGGAGTGTAGGAGAGTAGGGTCTGCTATCCTATGGTCACCCCAAATTTTTGCTTTTTGCTTCACTGGTTTTCGACTACTGAGGCTGTGGGCCTGCTAATCAGACCCCCAGCCTGCTGTTCTCTCACTAAATTAATGACACATGTGCTATAGGCACATACCAATTGGAAATGGACTCCTTGTCAGCCCCTGTAGAATGCACTATAGGTGCACAGGGCACAGGAGCCACTAAGGCCTACCAGGGGCTGCAGCATATCTTTTGCCACCCCTGGCTGGTTCTTAAATTGACACAACTGGCTGATCACTCAGCTGGGGTAAGGTGGTGTACACACCCCTTGCTTAGATATAGTATACCTATGTCTAAACCTATATCTGGACACATGTAAACCTGTGAGCCACTCCTATAGACAGGCCTCACCAATCCTGGAGGCTGGGTGCATGGTTTTTGTGTGAGATGGAGCTCTAGCATGAGCTGAGCCTGTCTGCAGCCGTCGGGAACAAATCCCTAAGCTGTTTCAGGATAATGCCATACCATATACTATTAAGTGCCTTATAATCCTCGCGGTTATTTAGCAACTCTGGTTTGGCTTTATCAAAACATGTCGTGTAAGGTGTCATACGCTTTGGAATACCATCCCCTCGCCAGTTCTGGCGACGGGGATGGCATTCCACCCCTCTAGAGGGGTAAGACATGTTACTTCACTTTAATGCGGTTGATTTCTCCAAAGGCCTTAAGATCCACAAAATGGATGCCTCTGCCACAGACAAATGTCTGGACCCCTGGAGCTGACCGAAACCCAGTCAAGGGGGTCCTGGACAAAGGGTTTCCTGTCACAGGAGGGTGTCACCGCCCTCCAGACAGGAGATAGTGTATTGTAGCAGGGAGGTTTGAAAGAAACCAGACACTGCCTGGGGCGCACAAGGCTGCCCCTTGCATAATCCGGCCAAACCGGTTCTGGGGCACTCCAGCCCTCGTGCCAGGGCGGCCTGGATCAAAGGAAGGGGGTGTATCCACCCACTTCCTGGGTCCCACCCATAGGAGGGGACCTAGCAGGTAATCACGCCCACCAGATTCGAATAAGAGTGGGAGCAGTGCCAATGCACATCAGATTTCCTGGAAGAAACATTTGAAACGATATTCTGGACCCTTTGCCCTCCATCTCAACGTGGAAGCCCGAAGAATCTCCCTTGTGGTCAAGGAGTGACCACCCTGCAGCAGCAGGCACCATCCAGCCCTCGACGTCTACTTAGTTGCAGTTCCCGCCGGAACTCGAGCGACTGAGATCGACGAGATCAAGCCTGCCCAGCTTCTAACAGCCCGATCCACAGACCCTGCAAAGCTGAGACCCGTGGAGGCGACCGGAAGCGTGGGGCACGCCATCTTGAAGTGACCACGAGACGCTGACCGTGCAGCCCACGAGTGACCCTCGAAGCTGTACACCGGGGTTTGAGAAGCCCCCACCCTGAGCTACTCCTGAGCCGAAGTTCAGCCCTCCACACTCGACGAGTGCTGCGTGGGGCCCTTTGGCACGATTTGGCTCAACGCGTTGGCCCGGTCACTTGCCAGCTGGCTTGTGGTCCCTGTGCCGACGAACTACAAAAGAAGACTCGTGATTCTGGTTGCTCCAGATCCACACCAGCTCCCCTGAAAGGGAGCCCCGACTCTGACCTTCCTGGTCCGAGTGAGACGCCATCTTCCAATCCCGCGTGGATTGCTCTTACCAAGGCTTGTTTGCTCCAAACCGGAAGCCGACTGCACCGACGGTGAGAGCCTGCGTGGGACAGATCGTGACCTGCTCCTGGACGTCGCAGATGCCCCAGAGCCCACGTGACAGCGAAGAGAAGCGCCTCGACGACCACCTGATTGCGCCCGACATTGCCTGGTTCCGTCCTGGTTCCACCCTGGTCACTGCTGAGTGACCCAGACTCTGTCCCCTCTGCTTTCAGGTACTCTACAACTTGAGTCCACCCTTGGACTCCACCGGACACTTCGTCTTCACCCTGCCTGCAGCCCTTTCAGCTTCAAGCACCAAGAGCCTGCGTGTCAAAACCCGACGCCACTTCGACCCTGTGCACCCACTTCCTGTGGGTGAGGTAACTTTGCTCCGCCGGTGTTCCCACACTGGTGCACACCTCTAGGGTCTGTGTGTTAAGTTTTGTTCCTCTAGGTTCAGCGGAAGTGTCCTTAAACTTTAACTATTTGACTTTTACGCACCATTGGTTAACATTGGTGCATGCGTGCGCTTTCCGCACATCTCCCGAATCCCGAGGGCCATTCCCGACTTCAGCATTGCTTGTCTTGACTGCTCCCAGCGATTCCCTAGGCCCTAGGCCTAACCACTGTTCGAGTGGCCTCTCTTATACCACTTGTTTAGTATATGGTTTGAGTGGCCCCCTGCCCTCATCCATAATTGTGCAACTTTATATGTTTAAACAGTGCTTTTGATTTAACGCTTGTGCCCCTTTATTCATAAAGAATACTGGGGATTGTTTTTAGTAATAAACACATATATTTTTATAATATATACTTGTGTGGTGTCCTTTCATTTGGTAGTACAGGATTGTATGTGGTAAAACAGCTCGCTTAACACGACCTCTTAAGTTAAGCCTTTAGGCTGCTTAGTCCATGCTACCACTAGGATAGCTTGTCTAATAAGGTTGACTTACAACCAGACACCATAAGGGGATTGTTTGGTCAGGTAGTAGGTGGTTCCAGAATTGGAAACATCCCCTACCAGGCCAACTTCTCACATGGAGCAACCAGAGTTGCAGGTCGAATTTCAAAGTTCGTCGGTACAGGGGCCACTAGCCGGCTGGCAAGTGACCGGGCCAACGTGTTGAGCCAAATGGAGCAGAAGGGCCCCACGCAGCACTCGTCGAGTGTGGAGGGCTGAACTTCGGTGCAAGAGTGGCTCAGGGTTGGGGCTTCTCAAACCCCGGTGTACAGCTTCAAGGGTCACTCGTGGGCTGCACGGTCAGCGTCTTGTGGTCAATTCATGATGGCATGCCCCACGCTTCTGGTCGCCTCCACGGGTCTCAGCTCTGCAGGGACTGTGGATCGGGCTGTTGGAAGGCAGGCAAGCTTGATCTCGTCGATCGCTGTCGCTTGAGTTCCGGCAGGAACTGCGACAAAGCAGACGTCGATGGCTGGATGGTGCCTGTTTGCACAGGGTGGTCACTCCTTGACCACAAGGGAGATTCTTCAGTCTTCTACGTTGAGTAGGATGTCGAAGGGTCCAGAGTTTCGTTTCTTATGTTTCATCAGGAAATCTGAAGTGCATTGGCACTGCTCCCAGTCTTATACTAATTTTGGGGGCTGGATTACCTGCTAGGTCCCCTCCTATGGGTGGGACCCAGGAAGTGGGTGGATACACCCCCTTCCTTTGATCCAGGCCACCCTGGCATGAGGGCTGGAGTGCCCCAGAACCGGTTTGGCCTGATTATACAAGGGGCAGCCTTGTGCGCCCCAGGCAGTGTCTGGTTTCTTTCAGACCTCCCTGCTACAATCCACTATCTCCTGTCTGGAGGGTGGTAACACCCCCCTGCGACAGGAAACCCTTTGTCCAGGCCCCATTTGGCTGAGTTTCGGTCAGCTTCAGGGGGTCAGACTCTTGTCTGTAGCAGAGGCATCCATTTTGTGGATCTAAGGTCCTTTTAGAAATTAACCGCATTTAAGTAAAGTAACATGTCTTACCCCTCTAGAGGGGTGGAATGCTATCCCCATCGCCAGAACTGGCGAGGGGATAGTATTCCAAATCGTATTACACCTTACACGACATGTTTTGATAAAGCCAAACCAGAGTTGCTATATAACCGCAAGGATTATAATGCACTTAAGAGTATATGGTATGGCATTATCCTGAAACAGCTTAGGGAGTTGTTCCCGACAGCTGCAGACAGGCTCAGCTCATGCTAGAGCTCCATCTCACATTAAACCACGCACTCTGCCTCCAGGATTGATGAGGCCTTCCATAGGAGTGGCTCACAGGTTTATATGTGTCCAGATATAGGTTTAGATATAGGTATACTATATCTAAGTAAGGGGTGATTACACCACCTTACCCCAGCTGAGTGATCAGCCAGTTGTGTCAATTTAAGAACCAGCCAGGGGTGGCAAAATATATGCTGCAGCCCCTGGTAGGCCTTGGTGGCCCCTATGCCCTGGGCACCTATAGTGCATTATACAGGGGCTGACAAGGAGTCCATTTCCAATTGTGGTATGTACCTAGGGTACATGGAATCCATTTTACAGAGAGAGCAGATGGCCTGGGGCCCTGATTAGCAGGGAACCAGGTCAACTAAGTCAAAAAACCAGCTAAACACAGGCAAAAAATCTGGGGTAACCATAGTCAGGTAGCCACCTTCCTACAAGGACTTTGTAATTGTTTGCATCCTCATGTCTAACAGTGAGGAGCTTATCTCTCCCTTTCTCTGAAAAGGAGTACCATAAGATTGCTGCCCACTGTTCCTCAGGAACCTGCTGTACCATGCAGGCTCTCTCAAGAGCAGTTATCCACTTGTGGATGTCATCCCCTTCCTTGTAGGGGGGCACAATCTTTGTCAGGTTTCTACTATCATAGGACCTGGGTTTCTCTTTAGGAATATTGCTGCCACCAGTGGCATCTAAGCCACACAATTTTTGCTCTCTTGCCAAGGCAAGTCTAGCTTGAGCCAAGGCTACCTCCTCCCTCTCTATTTGGAGTTTGACAGCCCTCATTCTGGACCTATGCTCTATCTTCTGAGAGGCAGTCATACCTCTCTGAGATTCTCTTGAGGCACTAGAAATATGAGAGTCCCCTGAGGGAGATCTCACTCTTCTGTTGCCTGGGAGAATGATATGGTGGGATCTGGGGAGGTGCTGGCCCTCTCCATTTCCCAGTAGGTCTAAGTTGGCCTGGTTAAGCCTGGCAACTAGGACCTGGCTACCCCTCTGATCCTGATCTTCTGGGTCCTCTACATCTGAGTCCTCCTCCTCCTCTTCTTCCTCCTCTTCTCCTTCCTCTGGAGGGGTATCAGTTACAGGGGGGTTCACTCCATCTCCTGACTCTAAGGGAACTTCATTCGCCTTCTCTAAGTCATCCTGTTCTAGAATGGCTATCAGGATAGGACATGTGGGACTTCTGCCCCTTTTTAACCCTCTTGATATGCACAAGGCAATCAAGTCCTTTCGGGTTAATTTGTCATAGCTGGAAGTTGCCTTGGTAAGGTCAACTGTCACAGGAGCAGACCCTGAGGCTTTTCCTGTGTCAGACATGACTACTAGTGAGGTGTAAGTGGTGCACTTACCTACACTAAGTGTTTTCCTACTGTACCTTGCTAGTGAGTTGTAGTCAGGGTGTGCTAATCCCTTTAATCTACAACTACTAAGTTCAGTAGAACTTAAATATGCTAAGCTTTTGATTTATATGTACCTTGAGGTACTTGATGTGATCTTTCAATTTGATAAAAGATTGCAATGGTAAAACAACAGCAAGCTCAAATCCCACCGCTGCCACCAATGTGAGAAGTTGGCCTGATAGGTGATGTTTCCAATTCTGGAACCACCGGTTATCAGACCAAACAATCCCTTATGGTGTCTGGTTGTAAGTCAACCTTGTTAGACAAGCTATCCTAGGGGTAGCATGGACTAAGCAGCCTAAAGGCTTAACTTAAGAGGTCGTGTTAAGCGAGCTGTTTTACCACATACAATCCTGTAATATCAAATGAAAGGACACCACACAAGTATATATTATAAAAATATATGTATTTATTACTAAAAACAATCCCCAGTATTCTTTATGAATAAAGGGGCACAAGCGTTAAATCAAAAGCACAGTTTAAACATACAAAGTTGCACAATTATGGATGAGGGCGGGGGGCCACTCTAACCATATACTAAACAAGTGGTATAAGAGATACCAATCGAACAGTGGTTAGGCCTAGGGCCTAGGGAATCGCTGGGAGCAGTCGAGACAAGCAATGCTGAAGTCGGGAGAGGCCCACGGGATTCGGGAGCAGTGCGGAAAGCGCACGCGTGCACCAATGTTAACCAATGGTGCGTAAAAGTTGTAAAGTTAAAGTTTAAGGACACTTCCGCTGAACCTAGAGGAACAAAACTTAAGACACAGACCCTAGAGATGTGTACCAGTGTGGGAACACCGGCGGAGCAAAGTTACCTCACCCACAGGAAGCGGGTGCACAGGGTCGAAGTTGAGTCGGGTTTCGTCACGCAGGCTCTTGGTGCTTGGAGCTGAAAGGGCTGCAGGCGGGGTGAAAGAGAAGTGTCCGGTGGAGTCCAAGGGTGGACTCGAGTCGAAAAGTACCTGAAAGCAGAGGGGACAGAGTCTGGGTCACTCAGCAGTGACCAGGGTGGAACCAGGACGGAACCAGGCAATGTCGGGCGCAATCAGGTGGTCGTCGAGGAGCTTCTCTCCGCTGTCACGTGGGCTCTGGGGCATCTGCGACGTCCAGGAGCGGGTCACGATCTGTCCCACAAGGGCTCTCACCGTCGGCGCAGTCGGCTTCAAGTTTGGAGCAAACAACACTTGGCAAGAGCAATCCATGCGGAACCGGGAGATTGCTTCTCACTCGAACCAGGAGGGTCAGAGTGGGGGCTCCTTTTCAGGGGAGCTGGTGCAGATCTGGAGCAACCAGATTTGCAGGTCGAATTTCAAAGTTCGTCGGTACAGGGGCCACTAGCCGGCTGGCAAGTGACCGGGCCAACGCGTTGAGCCAAATGGAGCAGAAGGGCCCCACGCAGCACTCGTCGAGTGTGGAGGGCTGAACTTCAGTGCAAGAGTGGCTCAGGGTTGGGGCTTCTCAAACCCCGGTGTACAGCTTCGAGGGTTACTCACGGGCTGCACGGTCAGCGTCTCGTGGTCAATTAAAGATGGCGTGCCCCACGCTTCCGGTCGCCTCCACGGGTCTCTGCTCTGCAGGGACTGTGGATCGGGCTGTTGGAAGGCAGGCAAGCTTGATCTCGTCGATCTCTGTCGCTCGGGTTCCGGCGGGAACTGCGACAAAGCAGATGTCGATGGCTGGATGGTGCCTGTTTGCACAGGGTGGTCACTCCTTGACCACAAGGGAGATTCTTCAGTCTTCTACGTTGAGTAGGATGTCGAAGGGTCCAGAGTTTCGTTTCTTATGTTTCATCAGGAAATCTAAAGTGCATTGGCACTGCTCCCAGTCTTATACTAATTTGGGGGGCTGGATTACCTGCTAGGTCCCCTCCTATGGGTGGGACCCAGGAAGTGGGTGGATACACCCCCTTCCTTTGATCCAGGCCGCCCTGGCACGAGGGCTGGAGTGCCCCAGAACTGGTTTGACCGGATTATGCAAGGGGCAGCCTTGTGCGCCCCAAGCAGTGTCTGGTTTCTTTCAAACCTCCCTGCTACAATCCACTATCTCCTGTCTGGAGGGTGGTAACACCCCCCTGCGACAGGAAACCCTTTGTCCAGGCCCCATTTGGCTGAGTTTCGGTCAGCTGCAGGGGGTCAGACTCTTGTCTGTGGCAGAGGCATCCATTTTGTGGATCTAAGGTCCTTTTAGAAATTAACCGCATTTAAGTAAAGTAACATGTCTTACCCCTCTAGAGGGGTGGAATGCTATCCCCGTCGCCAGAACACCTTACACAACATGTTTTGATAAAGCCAAACCAGAGTTGCTATATAACCGCGAGGATTATAAGGCACTTAAGAGTATATGGTATGGCATTATCCTGAAACAGCTTAGGGAGTTGTTCCCGACAGCTGCAGACAGGCTCAGCTCATGCTAGAGCTCCATCTCACATTAAACCACGCACTCTGCCTCCAGGATTGATGAGGCCTTCCATAGGAGTGGCTCACAGGTTTATATGTGTCCAGATATAGGTTTAGATATAGGTATACTATATCTAAGTAAGGGGTGATTACACCACCTTACCCCAGCTGAGTGATCAGCCAGTTGTGTAAATTTAAGAACCAGCCAGGGGTGGCAAAAGATATGCTGCAGCCCCTGGTAGGCCTTGGTGGCTCCTATGCCCTGGGCACCTATAGTGCATTATACAGGGGCTGACAAGGAGTCCATTTTCAATTGTGGTATGTACCTAGGGTACATGGAATCCATTTTACAGAGAGAGCAGATGGCCTGGGGCCCTGATTAGCAGGGAACCAGGTCAACTAAGTCAAAAAACCAGCTAAACACAGGCAACAAATCTGGGGTAACCATAGTCAGGTAGCCACCTTCCTACAGTGTCTAGTGGGGAAGTACCACTTCTAGACATGGCTGTACGTGTGCTGTTATGTTATGTTATGTTGTTATGTTAAGTAGCTTTTATATAGCGTACGGCTACATCCAGCAATTTGGCCGCAACAGGGTCGTCCGCCGTGTCAAGGTGGAAGTTGAAATCACCGGCCACAACACAATGCTGTGTGGTCAGCGCCAGCTCAGAGACGGCTGTCTGCAGATCCTCCAAAAAGGAACCCACCGGGCCTGGTGGTCTATAAACCAACAACCCCTTCAAGGCCTGACCTGAGGACAGTCTGAGCGTGAAGGCGAGCGACTCGGCATTCCCAATGGAGTTCAGGGGAAGCACCGAGCAGGAGACGCTCTTTTTCACCACAACCGCCACTCCCCCTCCCCTGCCCTTAACTCTGTCCTGCCGGAAGATATTGTACGCAGGAGGAATGGCTGAGAAGACGTCCGGATTGGAAGCCTCTCCCAGCCAAGTTTCGGTCAGTAGCAAGCACAGGGGATTTTCCCTGACCAGAAGATCGTAAATGTGCAGGGCGTGGCGCCCTACCGACCTCGTGTTCAGCAGCAGGCAAAGATGCTTCACGCCAGCTGTTGCCGGGTGAGGAACCGTAGCACAAATCCAGGAAGGCGTCCAACCACAGCCCGGACAGCGTCGTTTGCCCCTAAACCGCCCCGGGAAAATGGAGCGGCAAGAGCTAGAATGGCCCCGCATGTCCCGCAATGACGCAGAGGAATAGCAAATCATCTCAGCCAGAGTATTGCCGGACCGGGGTCCCACGCCGCCCCGACGCCTCCGGGACGCTGACGGGCGCAGACGGGCAGGACTCCGGCACGACTCAGGCTAAGCGAGGGCGTCCACCTGCGAGTCACGCTGCGCGTGAGGGAGCGACTTTAAGTAGGCGCTCCAATCAAGCCTGAGCGTGCGAGTCCGCTCCAAGATGGCGGCCGCCGCTGGCTGAAGTAGCCCAAACAAAGATGGCGCCCAAAATGACCCCCAGGACCCGGACCCACCAAAGTGGTGGTGCTTGGCAGGCAGAAAATGCCGTTTTTAAGGTGCAGGTAAGGGGAGAAGGGGGCGCTGGCAGCAAGCAGGCAGGCTAAAATCAGGGAAGAATGAAACAGAAAAACGAACCCAAATGCAAAACAGGATGTTTTAAAAAGTACTCGGCGCTAGTAGCAGCGCGAGCGCGGCGAAGTGGTAGATGGTCTAACCAGCACCATGCTAGAGCCTGCCTTAAGTAGGCGCTCCAATCAAGCCTGAGCGTGCGAGTCCGCTCCAAGATGGCGGCCGCCGCTGGCTGAAGTAGCCCAAACAAAGATGGCGCCCAAAATGACCCCCAGGACCCGGACCCACCAAAGTGGTGGTGCTTGGCAGGCAGAAAATGCCGTTTTTAAGGTGCAGGTAAGGGGAGAAGGGGGCGCTGGCAGCAAGCAGGCAGGCTAAAATCAGGGAAGAATGAAACAGAAAAACGAACCCAAATGCAAAACAGGAAGTTTTAAAAAGTACTCGGCGCTAGTAGCAGCGCGAGCGCGGCGAAGTGGTAGATGGTCTAACCAGCACCACGCTAGAGCCCGCCTTAAGTAGGCGCTCCAATCAAGCCTGAGCGTGCGAGTCCGCTCCAAGATGGCGGCCGCCGCTGGCTGAAGTAGCCCAAACAAATATGGCGCCCAAAATGACCCCCAGGACCCGGACCCACCAAAGTGGTGGTGCTTGGCAGGCAGAAAATGCCGTTTTTAAGGTGCAGGTAAGGGGAGAAGGGGGCGCTGGCAGCAAGCAGGCAGGCTAAAATCAGGGAAGAATGAAACAGAAAAACGAACCCAAATGCAAAACAGGAAGTTTTAAAAAGTACTCGGCGCTAGTAGCAGCGCGAGCGCGGCGAAGTGGTAGATGGTCTAACCAGCACCACGCTAGAGCCCGCCTTCAGTAGGCGCTCCAATCAAGCCTGAGCGTGCGAGTCCGCTCCAAGATGGCGGCCGCCGCTGGCTGAAGTAGCCCAAACAAAGATGGCGCCCAAAATGACCCCCAGGACCCGGACCCACCAAAGTGGTGGTGCTTGGCAGGCAGAAAATGCCGTTTTTAAGGTGCAGGTAAGGGGAGAAGGGGGCGCTGGCAGCAAGCAGGCAGGCTAAAATCAGGGAAGAATGAAACCGAAAAACGAACCCAAATGCAAAACAGGAAGTTTTAAAAAGTACTCGGCGCTAGTAGCAGCGCTAGTAGCAGCGCCAGCGCGGCGAAGTGGTAGATGGCTGTGAGGGTGCTGGTGTGTGATTGGCTGGAGTTGGCTGGGATACCAGGATCCAGGATGTCTGGATGGGTCTGCCCAGTGGTGAGTGCTCAGATCAGCATGCTGATGTGAGGGGAGGGCTGCACCTGGTTCCTGATGGGGCTGGGCTTTCCCCACACAATGCTGGCCCCGCCCCCTGTGGTGCGTCTAACGACCCTAGCCCTGCCAGTGAATAGAGTGAGGTGATGAGCACATCAAGGGTGCTCCAAAACCAGCTGTGACTGTTTTCTCCCCCACCCTGCACCTACAGACAAAGGAATGTGGTGCATAAAAATGGGGCTGTGTCGCCACACAAACTGTTCTCTGCCAGGATCCTGCCTGAAGGGGGTGCTGCTGTTGCTGGGGCCAGGAAGACCGCCACTTGGATTATCTCCCTGCCTGGAGACCCAGTGAGCTGGCTCTGGGCCCAGCCTTGCCCCCTGCCTGCTTTAAGGAACTTTGCTGTGCCCCTAGCGCTTGGGAGCGCTGTGCCTGCACCCCTAGCGCTGAGAGCGCTGCGAATCGTCTTTGAGCGCTGGGAGCGCTTTACTTTCCCTTTTCGTGGCTGCCCACGCCACTTTTTGCCGATTTGACAGTCCCCTGGCAGGTGCCCACCCTGCCAAGGACCTTGTGCTTTACCCTGTCACGAGCGCTTTGGGAGCGCTTTATTGAGCTTAAGGCCGGTGCCCACCCGGCATTGCCCTGTGAAGTTTTCCCCGTCGCCGCCCGGCCGTACAGGAAGTCAGGCAGGCCGTGACCTCATTCCCCAGGCCGCGCTCTGATTGGCTGCCAGCCCGGGACAGGAAGGAGGGAGCCGGAAGCTACCGGGAGCCGACCCTGGGATCCGGTGCACTCACCCAGGAGAGAGAGAAGCCTTCTGTCCAGCAGCGGGGCAACCGTGGTGTGGGGAGAGCCCCGCAGCTGCCGAGGAAGAGAAGGAGCCTGGAGACCCTGGGAGCGCCCACCAGAAACCGGGTAAGTGGGGCTCGGTGTTCCCGTCTAGGGAGGAGGGCGTCGGGGCACATTGCCGGCGCCCGCCCTCCCCTCCAGTACCAGGGCTTTGTTGTCAAAGAGCCTGAGAGGCCCCGGGGGGGCCTCCCTGCAGATTTGAGCCCTGGGCGGGCTCCTACGTTACTGGGGCATTTCTTCAGGGCCGCGAGAGGCTCTGGGTGGCATCATTTCCTTTCGAGTCCCCCGAAGAGGGACTCCAACGCCCAGAGCCATTTGTTCTCTTGAGTCCCGGAGGGACTCCAACGGCCGTATTTTGTGTATGAGCCTGAAAGGCTCAAGGGGGCATTTTGATTTACTGAGAGCCCACGAGGGGCTCAGGCGCCACAACTATCTTTGAGAGCCCAGAGATTCTCAGGGGCCATTTGTTTATTCAGAGCCCAGCGAGGCTCCAAAAAGGGGACAGTCATTTCTACAGAGCCTGTGACACTCAGTAACACCAGCAAGTAGCAAACACAGTAAAACATTTTGGCCTGTATCTTTCCGCCGTCTTTGTAAGCCTGTGACACTGTGAGTTTCAGGAATTCCACAAGCAGCACTATAGGTGGACTCACTACTAGTACATACATAGTCAGATAGTACTAAAAAATGCCTTTTTACTTTTTTCTCTTGTTTTGCAAAAGAAATTACTGGTACGTGAACTTGTGGTAGCCGCCATAATGGCAGCTCACTCAGCTTTAACCCAAGAAATACAGACACAGGCCTTGATGATGCAGACTCGCAGTACTTTAAGCAGTACATGCAGGTGGTAATAGGAATGTCTTACTTTTCTATAGGGGTGGCACTGCCACTGGCCATACTTCATCCACTCAGCGTCTGCGCTACTACATCATACACCTCTGCTATCGACGAGGAGGATAAAGAAGATAACATCCAGGCTTACAAAGTACGTCTATGATTCTTCTTAATGTCTCAAATGTACCAAAATTTCTTTTTGTTAACAACCAACTTACACCCTTTTCATTATATTTTGGAAACCGCTGTATTCTTTCTTATGTTGAATTGCATTCAACAAAACCATTTTTTACAGTCATAAATAAATATTAAGACTCGCTCGTCCTTCGTTTCACTCTTCTTTAGCTTTTCGTTCTTCACATCCCTAAACTACATCTGATCTGATATGACTTGGCTTTAAAATAAAAATTGGCCAGCTGAGTTCAAGTGAAATAGAGGGGACCATTGGTTACCAGAGAAGTACAGCCACTAATGCTATTACAAGTCAAGGTTGACTGTCTTCTCCGTGATAGCCCAAAAAGTAGTTATAAATTAGTAAATGTTCTTGACAGTACAGTGTACTTATACTAGTGTACTGTGTACTACTGTACAGTACATCATACACTCCTTTACGAGCCTACTCAAAAAAAATATAATAAGTAAGTAGTATAATAACTTACCACCATCCGCCGCCGCTGAGCCTTCCCCCCCAGCTCCTCCTGTTGGCACCGCCGCATCCAGAGTGGACCCCTCCGCACTGCTGGCCCCAGCACGGATGGTCATCTGTGCCGCATCAGATGTTGTGACGTCTAGGAAAAACATGTCATATTTTCAGATGCCATACACAACCCCCTATTTTGTCTCGTAATGGAAGGAAATGTTACATAACACATTTTGTATTACTGGGATTGAAAAAATGTTACGGTTTTGGGGAGGGTGTTAACCTTTTAGATGCTTATTCCATTAAATGCTACACTTCTTCTTTTGACAACTGATTAATGCTTGCTTAACGTGCACCATTTTTCTCATTACAGAAAGAAGATTCCATTGCCCTTCAGCCAGACGATTTACCAACTACTACTGAGTCACCACCAGCAGTACTTAAGTACTTTAAAGAAGGTGGGGGCTCACACACAGTTATTCTACTAATTTCCTGTGTCTGTTAGTGTTAACTATTTTTAAGTTTGAGTCATACTAATTTCATTCATGGGAATGTTGTTTAAAGTAAACTTTAACGTCATCTTCATCCATAAGAATACTACGCTATTAAAAAAAAAGAAATAATGTTTTCATTTCTCAATTGAAAATAAAAATTAAAAACTAACAAACACTGTGTGGTTTTTGTTCACGAGTGAGTGAGCGGAATGGTTTGAACTACTGCACTTGGCAGTCATGTTTCAGTAACTCAGATAGGCCAGGACTCGGAGGTAGTCTCTCTTCTTCTGTTCTTCTGGGTCGTAAAATCATTGGTCAGACATTCTAGATAGTCGGTCAGGGGAATGGGGGTTCAACTTCTGTTCAGACTGAGGTATGTCGAAAGTCGAACTGCACCTATCATCAACAATGTCCTATTTATCTTGTTCATACTTCTTTGTGTGAAGAATAGTCCCTGAAACAGTAGCGGTATGGGATGTGCTCCTCTCAAATCAAAAAGGCAACTGCTACCTTTTACTTGGTGTAAACAATGACATTTTGTTGTTGGAAATTGTCAAAGCACTTACATTAAGAAGACTGGAATAGACAGCAAGGGCAACCCAGAGGACTGCACTCAGTGCCTAGAGCTATTGCTGTATCAGAGTTTTGTTTCACACCGTTTGCCGAATGGACAAGCTTAGCTACCTACACAGACCGACTCATAATTGTAAATAGTAGTAGCACAGAGAGTGATGGTAGAGGCAGGATAAGAATGTAGAAAGTAGTCCACATTAGAAGAAGATCAAAGACTATTTTGTAAAACATAGAATTATTAGGAACCAGTTTGTAATGAATAGGAGCTGTAAAAGTTAGGGAAGTATAAGTATTAATATAACAATAGAACAACTTACTGGGGCCAGCAGAAGAGCCTGCAAGGGACTGCTCCTGTTCACCTTCTGCCACCGGAGTCTCTGTCGCCGTCGCCTTGCCCCTGGGAGGTCCTGGTGATCATGAAATAATGAAACACAACATGGATGATTGTTTTTTGGGAAATATTTGATTTCTTTGTACTCAATCTAAAATTATGTCAGGGAAACAAATTGCATCTGATCTGGTCAAGTCCCCCATTCACACCTTCATTCATACTACCGTGCTTCCCATTAGACTCACAGACATTCCGCACCCCGCTCCAGATAGGGGCGGTGCCAGAGTTCTTGGAGCGAAAGGCAAAATTCAATTTGCCTGCAAAGAGAACCCCAGGAATTGCTATTAAAAGTTGTTTACTGCAACTACACGGAACCTCATAAGGCCTTCCCACACCTTATGGAAAGCTCCGTCCCCCCCACCTCAAAGTGCATCTCTCTGGTGGTCTGCGAGGTGCTGCCTGTTTTCTCCCACTGAACAACCAAACAACACATGGCAGAGGCCTTGAGAGGCAGAACTGCCGCGGCCATCCTGTGAGTCTGATGTTAGCTCAGTGCCCCCAAGTCCCCCATTCACACCTTCATTCATACTACCGTGCTTCCCATTAGACCCACAGACATTCCGCACCCAGCTCCAGATAGGGGCGGTGCCAAAGTTCCTGGCGCTCAAGGCAAAATTCAATTCACCTGCAAAGAGAACCCCAGGAATTGCTATTAAAAGCTGTTTACTGCAACGACAAGGAACCTCATAAGCCCTTACCACACCTTATGGAAGGCTCCGCCCCCACCTCAAAGTGCATCTCTCTGGCGGTCTGCGAGGTGCTGCCTGTTTTCTCCCACTGAATGACCAAACAACACATGGCAGAGGCCACGAGAAGCAAAACTGCCGCGGCCATCCTGTGAGTCTGATGTTAGCTCGGTGCCCCCAAGTCCCCCATTCACCCCTCTTTCACACCATTCATAGCCCAGTCCACAGACTGCACACACACTGCAGGCATCCCCGACTATGCCTCTATATATAGCAAAGAGGTGAATGATGTCATAAAGCCTGCGAGACCCAGGGGTGTGATGTAGTACATGATGTCACAAACCTGCCAGGGTCAGGGGTGTGGTGTAGGAGATGACATCACAACCGATTGATGGGAAATGCTGATAACACTCAAGGCTGCCTTTGGGGACCAGTGATACATTATGTTGGTAGATATAGGTCCATCTGTCGCATAACATCACGGAAGCAGAAGATTGAGCGAAGGAAGTCAGTTACAATAATCGTATTATTAAGGTTTCCTGTTTTCTCTTTATTGCATACATGTTAACAGAATCTGTAAAGGCGATGGTGAGATGGGCCTAGTGTACTGCACAGGAATGCACAGCTTGTCATTCTGTTTCTTCCTATCTGCTCTGCCCATTTCACAGGTGTGATTCAGGTATTCAAATGGCAGGGTGGCATCTAAGGGTTAGAAGACACCTTACATCAGTCTTCTGCACTGACTAGCAGAGCCTGGCAGCGGTCTTATGGCTGGGCTCTGAGTCTTCGTCTGTGTTAGCCTGTCTGCTGGCCTGGCCTCCCATAGACTCCTTCTTGTGTAACTATGCACGGCTTCAAGAGCATTGCACACACACATGCATTCAATAGAAGGTAGTTCTGGATACCCTGGGGGGTCAAGGTGCACAAGGAATATGTAGTCTTGGGATGTACTGTTTTCTACTCCCAAAATCAAGATACCACACAAAGCTGCTGGTTGCTTCAACCTTAAAAAAATGAATGTTTTGTGCAAGAGGCATTCCAAATGTAGAATTTGCATTCCATACATAGTTCGAACGTTCCAAATTAGAAGCGCTGTTCCAATCTACATTCTAAAGGAATTCTTTCAATTCCAAATTAGAACTCTCATTCCAAACTTAGAACATCCTTTACAAAATAGAACTGTCAATCTTAGAACTCAAATGTTATTTGAGCAAAAAGCCTGGACATTACATCATGCCTTCATTGTGACACCAAAAACACCTTCATTAACTCTATATATACCAAAGAGGTGAATGATGTCATAAAGCCTGCCAGACCCAGGGGTGTGATGTAGTACATGATGTCACAAACCTGCCAGGGTCAGGGGTGTGGTGTAGGAGATGACATCACAACCGATTGATGGGAAATGCTGATAACACTCAAGGCTGCCTTTGGGGACCAGTGATACATTATGTTGGTAGATATAGGTCCATCTTTCGCATAACATCACGGAAGCAGAAGATTGAGCGAAGGAAGTCAGTTACAATAATCGTATTATTAAGGTTTCCTGTTTTCTCTTTATTGCATACATGTTAACAGAATCTGTAAAGGCGATGGTGAGATGGGCCTAGTGTACTGCATAGGAATGCACAGCTTGTCATTCTGTTTCTTCCTATCTGCTCTGCCCATTTCACAGGTGTGATTCAGGTATTCAAATGGCAGGGTGGGATCTAAGGGTTAGAAGACACCTTACATCAGTCTTCTGCACAGACTAGCAGAGCCTGGCAACGGTCTTATGGCTGGGCTCTGAGTCTTCGTCTGTGTTAGCCTTTCTGCTGGCCTGGCCTCCCATAGACTCCTTCTTGTGTAACTACACACGGCTTCAAGAGCATTGCACACACACATCCATTCAATAGAAGGTAGTTCTGGGTACCCTGGGGGGTCATGGTGCCCAAGGAATATGTAGTCTTGGGATGTACTGTTTCCTACTCCCAAAATTAAGATATCACACATAGCTGCTGGCTGCTTCAACCTTAAAACAACATGTATGTTTTGTGCAAGAGGCATTCCAAATGTAGAATTTGCATTCCATACATAGTTCGAACGTTCCAAATTAGAAGCGGTGTTCCAATCTACATTCTAAAGGAATTCTTTCAATTCTAAATTAGAACTCTCATTCCAAACTTAGAACATCCTTTACAAAATAGAACTGTCAATCTTAGAACTCAAATGTTATTTGAGCAGAAAGCCTTGACATTACATCATGCCTTCATTGTGACACCAAAAACACCTTCATTACAAGTTTGTAAATTCGATTTTGCGCAGAAACTGGAGTTTCTGATCTAAGGGGTGTTGCAAAAAGAGTAACAGTACTGCACTTTGTGGGTTTCTCATGGACACATTTGGTCAGGTAAAACCTTATGAAACTTGTCCATGGAAAACAGCTCTGTGCTTGGGAAAAACCCAACAAAATCTGGGCAGAAAGGTGGACATCAGCTATAATTCTCCCGTGCTGAGAGGTAATTGCCTAGCAGTGCAATATTCTGCAACGTTGAATGTTTAAACACTACAGTATCGTCGATTGAAGTTATGACATTTCTGATGAGCTGGGCCTTCCTGCGTGCTGTCTGGGCAAGACTGGTCTAGAGCCAGGCATGAGCACCAACATCATATTTAACCTTGACAGCCTCCATGCTCAATAATGGACCCCATAATATATCTCAAATTATATAAGAAGAGTGGCTAGGGCTCATTTCCAGCCTCCAGGTACATGTCTGACTCCTATTTGTGACATTTTGAGGTGTTTGGTGTCAAATTCTTTTTTTTCCATTATAGCTTCTAGATATCAGAGTCACATCAGATTTCTAGTTCTGGACCCAAGAAGACCATAGTATACCTCAGATGACATACCAAGAGTGTCTAAGACCCATTTCTGGCCTCCAGGGGTGACTTTTTGATGTTTTTGGGTTTAAGGGGGCAAAGTGACTTTTTCCACCCAGCCCAATGTTCTCAAAATCGGGTACGATATCAGGTGTTTCCCTTGGCTGGTAGCGGAAAAAAAACTTTATATAATATCAAAGTTATATATATCACATGAAAGCATCAGAGCTGACCTTTCTAACAAGTGTATTCGTATCTTGCGCACTCAAACAGTGTCTCTGATATCCATTCTGAGCTATTTGGAAAATTAGCAAATCTTGTCAAAAAAATGTTTTGGACGATTTTTGCTAATTTTCAGTATCAACCCACCTGACTGTTTTTGGGTCCCTGTGGCCACCAGGACCCTATATTATATCTCAGGTGATATAGCAAGAGTGTCTAGGGCTCATTTCCAGCCTCCAGGTACATGTCTGAGTCCTATTTCAGACATTTTGAGGTGTTTGGTGTTAAATTCATTTTTTCCATTATAGGCCTTAGATATCAGAGTCACATCACATTTCTAGTTCTGGACCCAAGAACACCATAGTATACCTCAGATGACATACCAAGAGTGTCTAAGACCCATTTCTGGCCTCCAGGGGTGACTTTTTGAAGTTTTTGGGTTTAAGGGGGCAAAGTCACTTTTTCCACCCGAGGTCGTGGAACTCGGAGCTGCGTAAAAGTTTAGCTTGAGTGCCCTCCCCATGGAGGTCAAAAATGTTATTGCATCAAAATCATTTAAAAACTATATAGGTGTAATTGTAGTGCCCTGAATTCTATATGGCTGCATTTGCACCGTTCTAGGTATTTACAAAATGAATTTCTAACACTTTTGAAGTCTCCATGAAGTGAAAAATGACCAAGTCCTAAAACTTCACTGGTGCATCAAAGTGGTCAAAAAAGGTCAACATTGGGTTAAAATTAACAAAACATAGTGCTGCAGTGGTCCAATAGCAGGCTAAAGACATAACGAATGACACAGAATGAACAGTTTTACTAAACACTTTGAAAATTCGATTTTCAATTTCAGGGGGACAAGGTCATGGAAGTCATGGAACTCCGAGCTGGGTAAAAGTTCAGCTTAAGGGCCCTCCCCATGGAGGTAAAAAATGTTATTACATCAAAATCTTTTAAAAACTATATAGGTGTGATTGGAGTGTCCTGATTGCTATATAGGTGCATTTGCACTGTCCTGTGTGCCTCCAAAGTGACTTTCTAACACTTTTGAAGTCTCCATGAAGCAAAAAGTGACTAAGTCCAAAGACCATTTGGAGCATCAAAGTGTTCAAAAACGGTCAAAAATGCATAAAAACGAAAAAAAACAAGTGCTACAGTGGCCCAATAGCATGCTAAACACACAATGAATGACACAGAATGAATAGTTGTACACATTACTTTGAAAATGCAATTTTAAATTTCAGGGGGACAAGGTCACGAAAGTCATGGAACTCCGAGCGGGGTAAAAGTTCAACCTTTCCCCCCTTAAGGAGGTCAAAATTTTAATACATCAAAATCATTTAAAAACTATATAGGTGTGATTGCAGTGTCTTGGATACATCCCACATGAATTTTAAACACATTAGGAGCATCTCTGATCAAAATAACCATAAAAATCCCAAAGCTGCATCAGTGCTTCAAAGTGCTCCAAAACGGTCAAAAATGGACGAAAATGAAAAATATTCTCCATATCTGAGTTTTTATAACATTCCTTAGATAATGTATATCTTGAATTAGTTTTAAATCCTTTTATTAAAAAGTTTCTTTTCTATGCTGCACTGGTGCAACGCCTCAAGTCTGAGAAGCTGCACCAGTGCAGCCGAAGCAGCACTGGTGCAGCCGAAGCAGCACTGGTGCAACAAGAGTCAAGCTGGTAGCCTGACCTTTGACCAATCCGAGAAAAAAAAAGGTGTTTTTTTCCCTGGGCCCCTCCCCCAAACGAAAACACATTGACCTGAAGCCTAAGTGTATTCTGAGTCATAAAAAGTTTATTAGATGAAAAAATATTGTACAGGCACTTTTTTGCACAAAAAGTCACTTTTTGGCACTTTTTTGAGAGAAATAAAATAGTTCGCAGATTTTTTTTAAATCGACCGAATTAAAAAAAAATGCTCTTGTTGGATGGCTTTGGACATAAGGCCGCATAAACAAAAGGAATTTTTCAAATATCTGTTTTTCTCACTTTTTTATTGCTGTTTGAAATTTCTGACTTGACTTTTTGCATCATTGGTGATGCATGTGTTTAACATTGAGCTTGGGAAAATTGAAAAAAAAATAGACTTTGGGGATTGTTTACTAGGGCAAGTGATACATCAAATTAAGACTCATATTAAACTGAACCTCAAGCTGAAAAAAAAAACAAAATAGCATTTACGATCACTTTTTTATAAGCGACTTTAACAATTGTTTTTTAGCTATATTAAAAAACAAGGTAACGCCGTAAATTTTAGAAAAGAGATTTTTTCAAAGTAAAACATAGGTGTGACCTGCCTTCACATTAGGCTTCATAAACAAAAGAAAAAACATCTCTATGTGTTATATTCACTTTTTAATAACACATTTTCGTTTTAGGCACAAGCAAAAAGCAGCATTGGTGATGCATGTGTTTTTCAATGGGGTTTTTTAAAGTCTACCAAAATACGGTTTACCAATACATTTTCATTATTTTCTCTTTGGTATCTCATTATGCACATGTTAATAAACAGGTTCATGCATTATTAGCTAAATAGCATAAAAACACACTGAATTATTAACAATAATCTTTGAGATTCGGGTGACCAGATGGCCGGAAATCGAAAATCGCCTCGTATGGATTCAACTTCCATTTCGTGCACTTTCTATGTGGGCCACATGCATAAGAATTGGTACAATAATGCATACGAATCTTAGCTAGAATCTGCAATTGAAATTAAGTCTTTAACTTATATGCTTCAAGAATTATAGGGCACATTCTGCTATGTATAATATCCTATCCATTTCAATGGGACGACCAGATGGCCTCAAATTGAAAATCGCGTTGTATGGAAAGAAAATTTAGCTTGAAACAACCTGGAAAGAAAGGAATGGGAAACGAAATCAGTAAGCCACTGATGAACACAAACTTTTAATTAACATAACAAGCAAGGAACAATAACGCTAGAAACAAGAACGGTAAACTGTAGAAAATGAAAGTCAACAGAACATTCCTCCCCCCCCCCACCCCCCCCCCCACATTCTGGAACCTTCCAAAGTAGGGCAGGGTTACGGCTACGCCCAACTGGCGGCAACCCATATAAGGCAGGCCCTGCTGCCAACACTTGGTCAGGAAATCTTAACATATGGGGGAGCCGGAGGAGAGGCAGGGGCCAGCGGAGTCCAGCCGCAGCGGCCCTGGGTAGTTGCAGGTAGTCCCGCCACATGTCCACCCGGTCCGACCACCCATGGCCAGGGACCGACGGGGGGCCAACTGAGGCCGGCTGCAGCCGATAACCTAAGGAAGCCCGGTCCAGAGAAGAACGAGACACCTCTTCCTTTTCCCCTCCGTGACAGCCGCAGCAGCTCTGGGCGGCGGGATGTCCTGTCCATACCTCTGCAGAAATTTGTCCAAGTTGGGCTGGGAGGGAGAGGCGACGCGGACGAGCCTCTCCCACCTCCACGGATAGGAGGTCTCCCAGCCCCCGGCCCAACGCCGAACTCCCCCAGCCAGGCGGTGGTGCCATATTTTCGTAGCACCGAACATACCATGGTGGTGCCCCAGTACTTGCGCAGCACCGAACGTGCAACGGTGCCCATATTTTCGGAGCACCGAATATGCAATGACTGCACCGATACTTGCGCAGCACCGAACGTGCGCCGCAGGTGGCCATACCTCCGTAGCACTGGGCATGGGCCTTGTGGAGCACAGGGTGTGGAGAGACCATCGTGCATGCCCATGAAAGAGAACGGCCTAGAGTGCACCGGGAGAAGGAGACGGCGCGAACGAGTCTCCCTTGCCCCCCCCAGGCGGGGGCATCACAGCCGCACCCCAGCCGAATGTCCCGCTTCCACAACACAGAGTTCTGCTCCCTATTTTGTCCTCAGAAAGGTCTCTTCCACTCTTGCAGACTCGATGAGAGGGGACTGCTGCAGGGCCTCAAAATGGCGTCTGGGTCCGCTGGAAGGCGGGTCTCGGCCGCTAGAGTAACTTTGAACAGCAATGTAACTCGGTCGCTTGCCCACCGGGACACGAGCCCCCACCTCCGACAACATCTCCACAGCCTTGAAGAGTCTGCAAAGGTACCCGGCGGAGCCCTCGGCCCCTGCAGGCTTCCGGTAAGGGACAACTGCCTTGATCGCCAACAAAATAAACATGACATTGCCACTCCTTCTGTTAGCATGAATTCTTGAACTGCCGAAAAGGACTCTGGTCCAACTGCCGGTTGTAGGAAACTTTTTCCTGATGCTACTTCCGGACTGATCCGGCCCCGCCCAAAATGGCGCCGGTATCAATAGGAACTTACGAACACCTCGTGGTGTTTCTTTTTGCTAAATAAAAAAAAACTTGATGTTCTGAGACATGTATATGATCCTTTGTACACTTGACAAGAAGAAAGGAGAGCTCACTCGACGAACATGTAAAAAGGATCCCGTTAAAAATGATGATTACAAATGTACAATGTATTATATTTTTTATATATATATAGCTGATGTATAACCTCGCTTATGACGCACGCACACGGTATGCATATAGGAAATCTGATTGCAACTAGTCTGACTATGCTTCTAAATTATGAAATAAATGCCCCCGAACCCCCCCAGCCAGTTGATAGACGTTTTAGTTTGCTACAAATGAATTGATAAAACTTTCTAATGTTTTTTATTGCTGCAAAACAACACCCCCCACTGTACGCACTTTAGCCATTGCCGTGTCCGGCCAAATACGACTGCACCCTCATAAATCCACGTACTATGATTTTGCAAAAATAAAGGTTTTCGAAATTATGAACGGGTATTGCATGCTTTATTTGAAATATGGGATCGGCGGGAGAGTTCTTTTCTGTGCACCCTACCCTGCTCTCTCTTTAAGGTTATTAGAAGATGGTTGCCCAGCCCCGGAGGAAGGATCGGATCTACGACACGATACTCTGCCTTCAAGGTACGCGACTGACTCATGAACTCTCGCGTGGAGAAAAGACCTCGACTTCTGAGGATGGGTAAAACGAAACGGTATAAATAATGGAATGTAAAAGAAGGGTAAAATAAAACGATGTAAATGTTATAAAGTACGACGCTCAAAGGTATTAGGGAACAGAGCTGACCAAAGAACTGAAGAACCTTAGAACGTCACAGCATTGAAGGAGATTTAAGGATCCCGATAGTGAGATACATCTACTAACTAGATACCTCGCACTAGGTACCTCTGGTTTCCTTTTTACGTTTCCCTGCACACGACCTATAAGGACACACTGCCCCCCCCCGACTCCAGAAACCATAGCCCAGGGATTCTACCCCGAGGAGGAAAGACGAGTATGAGGTAAGTAAAGGACTCTCGAATCCATGTATTTGATATGCGCGAATGTTGTCCCCCTCCCTTCCCCTCTTTTCCCTCCCTCTACAGGTTACATCAGGGGCCGCAACCGAGGTATGGCGAAGATCTGAAGCCTTGCCCCGTCTGATACGCGAAGCGGACCAACGCTGCAAGGTGGCGCCTAAGCACGCCCACAAACTACTCACGTAGCAAACAAGCCCATAAATTTAGTATGATCTGATGAAAAATGATCACCCTTAACCCATGCTGCACGAATGAACCCATGTCACGTATGATTCGAAACTATGAGAGAATGTGTGTGTGTGACTGAAGCGTTGACTCAACTGGTCGAAGGACCAAGAATGCAAGAAAGTGCGACACAGTGGTACCCGTTTTCCTTTTTCTCAAAGCATGTCCCCTCTACCCTGTCTAATGCTCGTCCACCTCAAACTGCATGCTTTCAAGATTCTAACGCAGACCCGTAAATGTCCTTTGCTGTGTAATGCACTAAATAGCCTTTCTTAAATACACTGCCACTCTCCATGTCGCACGTGTACTATTTTGCCTGCTGTTGCACTCTCTCTCTCTCTCTCTCTCTCCTTCACACTCCCACTCTTCCGAGCGATTAGCTCCGAAATTGGCAGACTGCCACCCCTAGCGCACCACCCAATTGGCTCCAAATACCGCCAGTATTTGCACAAAACTTGTCTTTAATAAAATCACCATGAGACCGTGTCACTACCTCTCCTTTCTGCTAAATTGACGAAACCGAGAATTGGCCATAAGGGAAAGGACAGGTAAGACGACTGAGGTTCCCTAATCTGACCCGTAATGAGGGAACTACATGTCAGCGGCTCCTATTATGAGATAAAATGCCTCAGATGACGCGACCTTCCCCGTTCCGAATTGTCGCAATACCCAAACCGTAAAGGTAATCGAAACCTCCCCATCTTCCCAGGACGCACCCAGTATTGCGTTCAGTTGCCCCCGATAAGAGTTTTTAACTATCCTTCACCCCCCGATCGTAAGAGATGGGTCGACTTGCGACTAACGCAGGCCAGCTGTGAAGATTCTACAAAAGTCTTGGGGGCCCTCGACTCCTGCAGGCTGCCGGTGGGGAGCGGCTGCCATGATTGCTCGCGGAATGACCATGACGGAGCCACAAGATGGTGGTGCTTTCATGCTGACGCCAGCTTCAGTCTGAAACATCCAGAAACAAGGTGGGGCTTTCATCGTTTGGGAAAAAAAAATGTTCTAAACCAATGAAAAGTGTTATTTTTAGGTCATATGACCAAGCCTTCCATCATTAGGAAACCAAAAGTAAAATGAACCAATGAAAAGTTTTATAAACAAGTCACATGACCTGTTATGCGGCATAGGGCTACAAAAAGCGTAGAAAATCCGTTGGCACGTGAGGCGGCGTCAGTAGCGGACCGATGTGCGAATAGGCCGAAGGCAGCACAACGCGCCGAGATCCGGATGGCACCGAGTTGGTGTCCAGCAAGTTGCTGCACTGGTGTGGCTATCCTACAATGCTGCGCCGAAAGTCGGCGTGGGGCGCCCCGTTGGCCTGTGAGGTCGCGTCAGTCAGTGGGGGCTGTGCGTCTCCCCCAAGATGGAGGCTCCTCGGCTGCAGTGGGGTGCCCCTTAGCGTTTCACTTGCAGTCCAACTGAGTTGCGTCCGCACTTGCGGCTACAGTAGGCCGAAGGCAGCACAGCGCGCCGAGATCCGGATGGCACCGAGGTGGTGTCCAGCAAGTTGCCGCACTGGTGTGGCCATCCTACAATGCTGCGCCGAAAGACGGCGTGTCCAGCTGAGTTCCGGTCACTCTTGCGGTACAGTGACTCGAACGCGGCGAGATCCGGATGGCACCGAGGTTGTGTCCAGCAAGTTGCCGCACTGGTGTGGCCATCCTACAATGCTGCGCCGAAAGTCGGCGTGGGGTGCCCCGTTGGCTTATGAGGTGATGTCAGTAGTGGACCGATGTGTGAATAGGTCGGAACCAGCACAAGGCGCCAAGATCCGGATGGCAAGTCCTGGATGTTGAGTGCCATAGTTGAGAGTTCTGAGCAGTGTTTGTAACACTGACTGAAGCTTATTTGCACCTGCTGCAGCTTCACTATTGCCCTGGTGTGGCCAAAGATCGCCCATGACATAGGCGGCCGGCTCCCGAGGTCTGGCGGAACTTTTTTCCTTTTCCTTTCTGCATCTTGTCCCACAATCCGTTTGACCTGAAGACACGACCAGGTCCCTGAATGTGTGCAGGGGGACGTTATTGATTGAATCAAAATGGCGGCTTCACACAAAGCTGACTCAAGCGTTGCTGTTGATGCTATACAGACAAAAATTGGTTTTCAGTTTGTACATTCTTCAGGATTTTTTTTTCCATCCAAGGCTGATTGAGAGTTTGTAGAACAATGGCTTCAGATTTTCAACATACTACTCTTCAACATTCTTCCTAAATGTAACAATGTGAGACTCACTAGGAGAACGGCTGTTTATCTTTCCTTTCAAAATGCTGCCAACAATATTTTCTGAATGGAAGACACCATCTTGTAGCATAAAGGGCCGAAAGGGGTTCTGGTCTGGCCGATGGTTGGTGGAGACATTTTGACTATATCTTGGACCTGCCCGGCCTCGCCCAAAATGGCGCCGGTATAAATGGGACTCGTAACTCCTTGTTGTGTACTGGTTGAACAACCTTGATATCACGAGATATGAATGCAGTTTTGATGCTCATGGCGGGCGGGGACGAGAATTGATTGAATATTTCGACATCCCTATTGATATTAAGTTCTGATGTGTTATTGATTACTGTACTATTGAAAGTTCGAATTAACGTCACCCATGGTACTTGCCCGCAAATGTATATCTAGATAATTTTTTTGTAAGTGGCCCTGTCGTATTTTAATTACAAAATGTACGTCCACCGATTCCGCAACTGTTAGACACCTTAGTTCTTGCAACCTAATGGCCCGCTCGTTACGTTCCTCTACAATGTAAATGTCTCCTCATCATATACGAGTTCAGTTTGCTCCGTGGCCGGCCCACGTGGTTATAGGCCCGTATTTGTATACTGACATTTTCACAATAAAGGTTTTTAAAACAAAACATGGTAGTAGTATTTACATTGGTAAAGTTTTTACTTTTAGTCACTGTTTTCGAATCAGTAAAAGGCAAGTAAAATAAAGCAGTCCAATTACATGACGGATAAAAGGTATAATACGTAGGAACGCAGTAAAGATAAATGGTCAAGGGCAGTTGTGTTTTCCTCTCCTGCAACATAAAGTGATCGATAAGAATCTGATAATCAGGCGTATCGGCGACTAAGACAGCAGGCCGAGCCTCTTTTACTCAACGGCTCCGTCATGGGACGAAGAAACGCCCTTTTTCTCGAAAAAGGAATATATTTTACTTGCAGGGCAGTTGTAAATTTTCCGGGAAAGTACATTAGCCTGGAACATTATAACATATATGTTTAAAAAAAAATAATGTTCGAAACCAATAAAAAGCGTAATTTTTAGGTCATATGACCAAGCTTTTCATCATTAAAATAACAAAAGTAAAATGAACCAATGAAAAGTTTTATTAGCAAGTCACATGACCTGTTATGCTTACGTTACGCGCTGCGCGCCGCGCCCCGGATCGCTTCCGGGAAGCTCTGCTTCGCGCATCGGAGCACTTCCGGGTGCGCTAACGCGGCGTGTCATATAACGCATTACGCGACAACGTAGGTCAAGAATATAGTCAAAATGTCTCCACCAACCAGCGTTCGGAACACAACCCCTTTCAGCAGTCCAAAAAGTTCTGTTAAATGACAACAGAGGGGACAGGCAACAAGAACCATCAGTCAAAGAGGGGAGGGCAAGTTCTTCTCTACCGGGTCATGTTGGGGCGCTACCGGAACTGATCGAAGTGGTAGTCTACAGTGTTTCTGGATGTTTCAGACTGAAGCTGGCGTCAGCATGAGAGCACCACCATCTCGTAGCTCCGTCGTGGCCATTCCACGAGCAATCATGGCAGCCGCTCCCCACCAGAAGCCTGCGGGAGTCGGGGGCCCCCAAGAC
Organism: Lissotriton helveticus; assembly: GCF_964261635.1. Classification (NCBI taxonomy): domain Eukaryota; kingdom Metazoa; phylum Chordata; class Amphibia; order Caudata; family Salamandridae; genus Lissotriton; species Lissotriton helveticus. Next base: position 278,162 of record NW_027612032.1, on the reverse strand, counting down.
TTTTGTAGAATCTTCACGGCTGAGGGGACGCTTTCGAGAATGGGACCCAAGCCCTATCAGGCAAGCGTCCGAGTTCCAAGGTGTCCCAGGGCCATTTTAGTGGACCACGCCCAAATCTGAAGAGCCGGCCGCCATTTTGAGAGTCCTGTGGCAGCCGCCTATCGTTGCATCGCAAGAGCGGGAGCAACTCAACTACATGGTGAGCGAGACGCTGTAGTCGCAAGAGCGGGCGGTATACAGCTGAATGGCGGAAGAGGCACAGTGTAGCAAAAGCTGGCGGAATGGCAACTCAAACGGTAAAGGGGCGCTCCACTACAGCGTGTCTTCAGGTCAAACGGATTGTGGGACAAGGTCCAGAATAGAAGAGTCATCAAAAGGCAAAAAGTTCCGCCGGACCCCGGGAGCCGGCCGCCTATGTCGGGGGCGATCTCAGGCTACACCAGTGCTATAAGACTTGGGGAGGGGGTCGGAGCCAAGCGTCTTCTCCGAGTCCGTGCCATCACACCGCCCCTCGGGGGCCTCCGTCAAGAGGTTTAGGGAGGTACCACATCACATTGTTTTCCAATGCAGTAAGGTCCACAAACAGCCCCCACTTACTTTGAGAATAGTGAAGCTGCAGCAGGTGCAAATAAGCTTCAGACAGTGTTACAAGCGCTGCTCAGAACTCTGAACTATGGCACCCAACATCCAGAACTTATGCCATTTGAGAATGGCAGTGACATCGAAGCAACTCAGGGACCAAAACCATGAACGTACTTTCACGTATGAAAATCTTACTTGGGGAGGGGGCAGGAGCCAAGCGCCCCCTCCCAGTCCGCGCCACCACACCGTATGTTTGTAAATCTGAAGCCATCGTTCTACAAACTCAACCAACCTTGGATGAAAAAAACTAGAAGAATGTACAAACTGAAAACCAGTTTTGGTCTGCATAGCATCAGCAACAACGCTTACTATCAGAGTGCATGAGTTTCATGCTCAATCGATTGAGCTAGCCGGATCGGGCAACAAAAAGTATAAAATAGTTATGTAAATAGTTATTTAATAAAATGTTTTACCCTGTTACTTTGCTGGTGTGTTGTATATATTTTTAATATTTGCATAGGGTTTGTCGTTATTTTGGGCGGGGTGGGTGACGGAGCCGAGCTGTCTTGCAGCCATCATGGTGTGGAGCTCAGTTCATCTCACTATTTTCGTATTTCTCATGAAGGGTTGTTCCTAATGTTTCTATTTTAGCGAGGTCAAAAAGAGATCCAATTAGTGGCCTACTGATTTTGCTCGATTACTTTTATTTTTTTACACGATTTTTCACGATTTTTCACTATCTGCAAAGACTAAACAGAGTATTGCGACTTTGTGCTTGTTTGTAAATAGAGAATGAACCAAAGAGAATCAATTGTAAAACAGTAAATGCTTGGATAACAATCAATCAAATGGAGAGACAAGCAGGCACGACGGATTACAACGGGGGTAAAGGCCTGCGTTAACTACCCTTCACTATCTGCAAAGAGAGAGTACTACTAAGAGAAAAGAGGGGAGGGGGGGCAGCGTTCAAAGCACATCAGCGTGCATAAACACGAAAAAGTTTTTACCTATCACGTACATGACATTTGACAGCTTTTGATATTTGCTATTGAAAAACCATTGAAATTCACAGAAAAAAACATAGGTTTTAGGCCATATATAGTTAGGAATTTGCATTTACAAAACCTTGAAAATTCACTGAAAAAAACATTGGTTATAGACCATATATAGTTAGGGATTAGCCTTTTCAAAACCTTATTTTACTCACACAAAACCATTGAAATTCCATATATAGTTAGTTGCACTAACTATATATCGCGCACCCGCAGTCCACTGCTGATGATGTCACATATTACATCATTCATGACATGGTCAGTGACATCACTGATGACATCACTGATGACATCTCAAATGACATCACTGATGACATCACTGATGACAACATCCAGTGACTGTATGTTTCTGTAAAGTTAAAATATGTCTTACATATTGAAGAATGAGTGGATGTATAAGTGTCTGGATGAAGGATTTAGTAGGTGCATGACTGACTGTATGAGTGAGTGATTAAATGTGTCTCACTGAGTGCATGGGTTAGTGACTAAACTGTCTTAATTTGTGCATCATTATGTCTGTTGTTCTGTAAACTGTTGCATGTGTTGATAAGTAGCTATATGAGTAACTATATGGGTTATTGATTGGTTGCCCAAGTATTTGTATGGGAGACTGAGTGTGTGTGTGGGTGGCTGGGAGGTGTATGACTCTGTGCATAGATGTGTGAGCAGTTGATTCACTAGATGTATGGTTTCAAAAGTGCATTTGGAAACAGCTGTATGGGCAGTTGACTGTGTGCATGAGTGTATTGGTGAGTGAATGGATATCTCAGTGCTACATGTCAAAGTAAGTACATATGTAAAACACAGTACATGTGAGAGTTGACATATATAAATAACTGTGCATAAGAGCCAGTGAATGTGTGAGTGGCTGTATGGATCATTGTAAACTTGTATCAGGGATTGTATAAGAGAGTAAATATGTGTTAGTATATGTTTGAATAAGTAAAGTTTGTATAACTGTATAGTTGAGGAAATGGAGGTGTGATTGATTCTTTGCATGACTGACTAGGTGTGTGAGTAACTCCATGGATGAGTGACAGTCTGTGAGTGTCTGTTTACACTGATTGTATCTCAGGTTATATTAGAGTCTGAAGAGGTTCATCGTATTATCACATGAATGATATCATCAGTGATGTGATCAGTAATGTCAAATGAGATGTCATCAGTAATTTCATCAGTGATGTCATTGGAGATGTCATCAGAGATGTCATTTGAGATGTCATCAGTGATGTCATCAGTGATGTCACTGACCATGTCATGAATGATGTAATATGTGACATCATCAGCAGTGGATTGCGGGTGCGCGATATATAGTTAGTGCAACTAACTATATATGGAATTTCAATGGTTTTGTGTGAGTAAAATAAGGTTTTGTAAATGCGAATTCCTAACTATATATGGTCTATAACCTATGGTTTTTTCAGTGAAATATATATATATATATATATATATATATATATATATATATATATATATATATACATTTATACAGACACATTTTTCAGTATCACATACAAGAAAATATAGGCCTCTGTAACTTAGCAACTTACAACATCTTTCAGTATAATTGGAACGCAGGTCACCCATATCATTCATATCTTAGTTCAATACTTGCATTGTTCTCATGGTGGGCAGAGAGTCAATATGTTCAAATGCATACTCTAAGGACTAGCACTTGAAACAGGGACAATACTTATCAATGCACTGAAATAACCTGATGTACAGAAATGAAACAACTCTGCATGTCTTTAATATTTCTGCTGTAGACTGTTCTCCTGAAAGTGATGCTGTGCAGGGCCCTCTGGCTACCTCCCTTCAATTGCGTAACCTGACCGTTAAGCAAATGTTTGCCTCCTTACCCTAACTTCTTTCTTATTCCAGCACTTAGTCGTTGGTGTAAACAGCACCCTTCTGCTGTTCATGGGCCCAGATTTGACCGGCAGGAGGGTCCTATGTTCCCCCTGCTTTTTAATTAAGTAGCTTTTTTGCGCAATGTAAGGTAATCTTTTGTTCGTTAAAACAGAAAATGTCTCCTGTTGTAACTGGCTCTGGGAGATGCCATCACTCTGGCCCTCACAATGTCAACTGACAAGACACATACCATGAAGCAAAACACAAAACAGACACGTACGACAAACATCTTTTCTCTGACGTTCTTGCATCTGAAAATGTTGCACCAAAACTTATTAAAGTGCATATACACAACATAACACTTCCCTTCATCAATCTTTAAATGAACTTTAAACAACTATAAATTGTAACAGTTATTTAATCCTATTTTGGAAGGGTATTTGCATTCCCTTCCATTCTCCGCTGCGAAGAATACATTTCTTTTTTTAACCAGTTCTGTTCATACCCACAGAAAACTGTTCTAGTGTGTGGTTTAGTCTTGGGGCAATGCCCAGAATCTGTGGCCAGTCCACGATTGTTATTCCAAAGCCAGTCCAAAAGAGTTTTCTTTAACCCTTAATGTATCATATCATCAAAGGCCGTGCTGGCCATTTCTCAGTAACTGTTGTTTTTTTCGCTCTTTGTACTCTACGAAATTATCAGGCGTTCCCTTCCACCTATTTGTCTCCCTTCCTGTCTCATTAGTTCTGTGTACCCTCGTCTTTGTTCTACACGTAATTTCAGAAAGTCGTTGATAAAGGACATAAGATCTGCTCTGGACCATGGGACATGTTCAAATGCCACTTTATTTTCCTTCTCTCCATGTGTAGGGGGCACATTTCACAGGGTCATTATCAATTAGGGGTGGGCAGAAGTCGCATAAGGGACTTTCGCGGAGAGGCACGGAGAATGAACCAATCTCCGTGCCTCTTTGCAGATTTCCGTTACGTGACACCCACCTACCGCCTGCCCGCCGGCCTCCCGCCCACCTCCCACCCGCAATATTAAACATTAACCCCTTCAACGCTCATGACGAGCTCAGCTCAGCTTGTCATGAGTTACGCCTGTCGTATGCTCATGACGAACTGAGCTCGTCATGAACCGCGGCTTTTTGAAAAAGTCAGCGCACAGCGGGAAAACCCGCAGCGCACATGGGGTTAAAGCCTAAAATAAGATTTATTAACACTTACCTTATCGCGGGGTCATCTTCCTGGTCTATAGCGCCTTCTTCTTGAAACTGCGCATGCGGGGGAGCCTGCGCATGCGCATTCCTCGCCATTCCTCGTATTTAAACCCGGAGGGGATGCTAATAACCAAGGTCCTAAAGGGGCTCATCAGCCCACTCATGACTGAGTTCCCTCAGAACTTTGGCTAGCCGATAGGGGTGCTCTAACTTCGATTGCACCCTGATCTTCCCTTTTTTGTCCCCTCGGGAAAAAACAGATACAGGTCCCCTCTGGACCAGAAAAGAAAACTTGGCAAAGAATACCCACGCATAGGGCAGTAAAAATAATACACAGAGCCACTGTGGAGACATAGGCAGCAGGTGAAGTGAACGGAGAAAAAAATATATAATCGTGTAAAAATCTTACCAAGGAGTTGACCAGCCAGTGCTGAGTGGAGCATCCGTCCCCCCAAGCCTGCTAGGATAGTTACTGCAGGCAGGAGGAGCAGCATTTTTCCCCACTGTGAATCGTCTTCATAGTGTCACTACAGGCTGAAACAGGGTGTGGGGGCAGAAATCCGCCCTCTAATATGGGGGGCCTGGAAGCGAAGGTCAGCAGCAGATGACCAAGGCCCAAGGGACCACAAAATCAATGGGGTCTGTGACCCAACAGTTGCCCAGTGGCAACGACAGCAGACGGAAAAAGAAAAGGAATAAACAGAGGACAGCACAAGCAGAGGATACACGAGAGGAAACCCAAAACCGAGACCAAAACAAATACTCCTCCCCCTTGTAACTGGCCCACCGCCAGGGACAACCGCAGGGAAATACGCAGGGAGACAACAACTGTGTCTGCCAGAAGCTAGAGGCAACATGCTGGTGCAGCACTGGCCCAGTGCCAGAAGTGCACACCAGAGAGAGACGCAGCCACTAACAGTGCCTTCAGTGACACAGTGGCAAAACACCTAAAAATACACCGTAGGGAAGCGCAGCAGGAAGGCCCGCTGTGCTTCCCTATGGCAAAACCTCATAACTGAGGCCCAGCGTGTCATGCTTAGCAAAAAACTTTAGTTTTTCAATGTTTTGATTTCTTCTCCTCTTATTTAGAATGCTTTTGAGCGTAGATGTGTCATCTAACATTGCTATTTTTTTCTATAAGTCACCTCAAAGAGACACGCATAAATCAAACCAAATCTAGCAATTTTATAGCTCTTAAAGCTGATCTCAAGTCTAAAAACTGTTTTTTTCTGTCATCCGTCACCTTGGCCACATCTTAGGAGAAGAAAAGCTTGTCACCACAACAAGAGACATTTTTTTTACTTTTCCGCATTCATCACTTTTAGTATGTCAACATATTCCAGAAATATGATTATAACTCCTTTAGGATTTGTAGGTACTTTCTGCCCCAAACTGTTTACTCTTTGGTTTGGCTGTGGCATTTTGAAATGCCATAAAACATACTGAGATGCAAACTACTGTTTATTGGAATTGTGATTTCAGAACATAAACAAACAATTAAATGTAGACACACACAAGTTGCAGCACAATATGCACAATTTTTAAACATAATTTGAAAACTGTGGGCATATTTACAAGCATAGATTTAAATTCCTGTGGCAATAGGGGCTTCACCTTATTTACAAGGCAACACTAAGCCACTGACAGGTACATGCATCAAGCGTTTTAGGAATCGCAAACGGTGCGATTCGCAAAAATCGTCCGTTTGCGATTCCTAAATCGCTTTTTGGGATGCATCATCTATATTAATAGAAATCGCTATTTATTGCGACTTCTTAAAATGCGATTGCATTTAAGGAATCGCATTTTTGCGATTCCTTAAATGAAATGCATGAATGTTTAAAGAATTGCGATTTTTAAATTAGAGGGTGCAAATTACCATGAGGTTGGACCTCGTGTTAATTTGCGAAAAATTACAAAAATGCACAAAAATGCATTTTTGAAACTTTCATGTTACACACACACATGTCCTTGGGACATGTGTGTGTGAAGCTTGTACTTACAAATACATTTCAGGGGTGCAGGGGGGGTCCTTTGGATCCCCCCTACACCCTTGAAATGCATTAACAAATTGCCATTCGCAAAAAGAAAATCGCAATTTGTAAATGCCTTCCCATTGATTCCTATGGGCCTTTTGGCCCATAGGAATCAATGGAAAGGTTTTCCTTAATTGCGATTCGCAAATTGTGAATCGCAATTAAGGAAAAATACCGAATCGCAAATAATTATGCGATTTTTTAATGCATAGGCATTTGCGATTCCTTAAAAATCGCAATTAAGGAATCGCAAATGCCGAGAATGATGCATGTGGATGTGAATGTGGCTTTACGCTGCCTTGTAAATAAGGCCCCCTTTCATGCTATACTTAGCGTGAAAGGGGTGGGCAATAGGTGTTGTGGTGGGGGTTCCACCGCAGTTCCTATTGATTTTGATTCTCCTTCATATTTACAAGGGTGGTGTAAATATAGGGCAGCGCCAAAATTAGGACCAGGGAAAATGCTTTATTTCTCCTTGTTTTTTTGTTGTTTCTATGTGTTCTGCGTTGTGTAGCTCACATAAAAAGAGCAACACTCCATGCATGATTGATTATGTGCAGGAAGGTGCACTAATCCTGGGCTTAGGAGCCCCCCACTAAGACACACAGCAAAGGTAGGTCACAGCAAAAGATGCACCATTTTGGGCAACATATGAAAGGAAATCATCACAAAAAGATAAATGAGAATTCATCAGACATTATGAGAGTAACGCCATTACACTTTAACAAGTGCTTAGTTAGAGAGTTATCAGAAGATACTGCCAGTGTGAGAAAACAACAGTAATGATATAGAAGTAACAGCAAGTGCAGAAAAGGAAACCAAAATCATCTGTGCAATATGCCTACTAGGCAAGACTAGGAGCCCCTGAAGAAGGCACTAAGGCTGGTTGCAGGTCTGAGTAGGCCATGTAACCCACTCAGGTATATACAAGAAAAGAGAAAACAAACCTGCTCTGTAATGTGGTACAAAAGGGGGTGGTGATGGACGGAGCATCTAAACCAATCGAACACTCACACCCAGCCAACATATCTGGGTTTAATCCATCACCGTTCTTTAGCCCACTCTGCCACCCCAGTTCAGACATGGCTATATGCAAATCAGTCTGGCCCTGTGCCTCATGGGAACAGTCCAGCCCGAACTGCCAAGCCATGCCTTCCCTGGACCGGAAACAAGCTTCCGAGGACCGGTTTCTGGCATTCCACCCGTCTTCAGCCCGGCTTGCATGAATCCAGTGGCAAAGTGAGCAAGGGACTCACGTCTGAGCATACCCTGCCACACTTATGGCGGCCAAAAGCGGTACAAAAGGGGGTGGTGATGGACGGAGCATCTGAACCAATCAAACACTCACACCCAGTCAACAGATCTGGGTTTAATCCATTACCGTTCTTTAGCCCACTCTGCCACCCCAGTTCAGACATGGCCATATGCAAATCAGTCTGACCCTGTGCCTCATGGGAACAGTCCAGCCCGAACTGCCAAGCCATGGGTTCCCTGGACCGGAAACAAACTTCCGAGGACTGGTTTCTGGCATTGCAGCCGTCTTCAGCATGGCTTGCTTGAATCCAGTGACAAAGTGAGCAAGAGACTGACGTCTGAGCATACCCTGCCACACTTACGGCGGCCAAAAGCGGTACAAAAGGGGGTGGTGATGGACGGAGCATCTGAATCAATCAAACACTCACACCCAGTCAACAGATCTGGGTTTAATCTATCACCGTTCTTTAGCTCACTCAGCCACCCCAGTTCAGACATGGCTATATGCAAATCAGTCTGACCCTGCGCCTCATGGGAACAGACCAGCCCAAACTGCCAAGCCATGGGTTCCCTGGACCGGAAACAAACTTCCGAGGACTGGTTTCTGGCATTGCAGCCGTCTTCAGCACGGCTTGCTTGAATCCAGTGACAAAGTGAGCAAGAGACTGACGTCTGAGCATACCCTGCCACACTTACGGCGGCCAAAAGCGGTACAAAAGGGGGTGGTGATGGACGGAGCATCTGAATCAATCAAACACTCACACCCAGTCAACAGATCTGGGTTTAATCTATCACCGTTCTTTAGCTCACTCAACCACCCCAGTTCAGACATGGCTATATGCAAATCAGTCTGACCCTGCGCCTCATGGGAACAGACCAGCCCGAACTGTAGTGTGGAGCATAAAAGGTGCATCTCCAGCAGAGGCTTAGACATCAGAAGGGGCCCTAGAGACCCTAAGAAATATAAAAAAAGAGAGAGAGAGACACTGGTAAAGTGAGGAAGAGCCCCAGAGTGAAAGAGGGGGAGGAGAGGGAAATAAGCTTCAGAAAGGAAGGGCAAGGAGAACATGGCCTGAGTAACTGTGGGAAACACCAAACCTGCTGACGGATGGACTGATACGAAAGCAGAAAGAAGAGCCAGCAAGACACAGCTTCCAAAGCTAGAGATGGGTCTGAGAATCTAAGCAGCATTCACACGACAGGGTCTGTGGCTCTAAACAGTGACTGTTGAGTTGAGAGAGTGAGGCAATGTGGTGATAAATATTAACTAATAAGAGAAGACTACGTCAAGATGACGTCAGATCCCAGGAGAGGGTCCCTGGGGGCCCAGTACTCTCCTCCAGGCCTGTCCTCACCCAGCCAGAATCTGCTCTCCTGGTCAACACTCCTAACAGACTGCAGACACCTCACCACCTCTAGTTACAGAATGACATAAGATATCCTCCTAGCCAAGGCACAGAGGCCAGCTGATTCTAGGCCTTCCACAGTGCCCTGAAGCCACAACTCCAGATGTAGCTCCCATCTCTATGGGCACCTGACATCAATTGCTTCAAAATAATTCACCAAAATAGCTGCAGCTCATAAAAAAGAAGACAAGACATACAAATGCACTGCTCTGACAGACAATCCAGACACCCTAAGAACACCTGCAGCATGCTTCTGGCACCTGTACATTCCAGGAGTTCAAAGTTCAAACACAGAGCCAGCCCTCACCATCCTGAATGTAGCTGCTCGAGTCACAGGGCTCATGAAGGAAGAAGCAGGGACAGAGCTCTGAGGTCCCAGCTCATCAGCTGTGCTTTCCACTCCCTGCCTTATCTTAACCCCTTAGCAGGAAGCAGGAAAGATTAAGGGTGGTATATGTGCATTATTGCCTCCCAGGGCTCTGATGTCATCATCACATGGTGCATAAATGTTGCAAGAACCACAAGATGTCAATGCAGGACTATAATACATGTTACATGTTATGTATTTTTATGCTGCATGCTTATTTTGGGGAAGCTCTGTTCTTCATAATGCAGCTAACAAAGGTCACTGATTGGAATTAGAATGTCTGGGCTTTGTTTATCTTCTTGTTATATATTTTTATACAGCATGCTTATTTTGAGGAAGCTCTGTTCTTCATAATGCAGCTAACAAAGGTCACTGATTGGAATTAGAATGTCTGGTCTTTGTTTATCTTCTTGTTATATATTTTTATGCTGCATGCTTATTGTTGGGGAAGCTCTGTTCTTCATAATGCAGCTAACAAAGATCACTGATTGGAATTAGAATGTGTGGGCTTTGTTTATCTTCTTGTTATATATTTTTATACAGCATGCTTATTTTGGGGAAGCTCTGTTCTTCATAATGCAGCTAACAAAGATCACTGATTGGAATTAGAATGTCTGGGCTTTGTTTATCTTATTGTTATATATTTTTATGCTGCATGCTTATTTTGGGGAAGCTCTGTTCTTCATAATGCAGCTAACAGGGGTAACTGATTGGAATTAGAATGTCTGGGCTTTGTTTATCTTCTTGTTATATATTTTTATACTGAATGCTTATTTTGGGGGAGCTCTGTTCATTATAAATCAGCTAACAAAGGTCACTGATTGGAATTCGAATGTCTGGGCTTTGTTTATCTTCTTGTTATATATTTTTATGCTGCATGCTTATTTTGGGGAAGCTCTGTTTTTCATAATGCAGCTAACAAAGGTCCCTGATTGGAATGTGAATGTTTGGGCTTCGTTTAACTTTCATCCATACTCTTTTGATGAAACTATGGTCAATGGTGAGGGCCAGTGCTTTTATGTGTAAGTAAGTTAGTAAGTAATATTTTATTTGTATATGAATAGTTAAAATCTTTACAAAATTGTAAAACGTCCAATAATTGTTGTTACTTAAACATAACAAAATTAGGATGCATAAAATTACAGTATTGTTAACAGTTCTATGATTACCCTCGAGGGATTTAAAAAAATCATCCTGCATGGTTAAGTCTCTTTCTTATTAGGTCAAAGAACTTCACAACTTGACAGTTCAATTTAATGTCGTTACTAGAGAAGCACAGTTTGACTGCCTGTCTACAGGTCTGAACGGCATGTAGTTTGAAGAAAGGACGTAGGAGATTGTACCTCAAGTCCTTTACGCTAGGGCAGATGCAAATCATGTGAACTATGTCCTCCTTGCCGGTTTTGCACATGCGACACTGTTGTGAAGGGTTGTTTCTCTCCTAAGGCGGAAGATGTGGAAGTATGGGAGTTACCCCGAGATGTAATTTTAAGAATTTTTCGTTAACATTTATTTTCATGCCGATGCTGAAGTACGCTTGTAACCGCAGTTTTACATAGTCACCCACCGTTAGCCATCCATGTGCTCTATTTGCTAGGTCCTTCTTGTCTTCTATCGCTGAAATGATACTAGCTGATTTTTTGGCTACTTTTTTAAAAGACCAGAGATCTATTGATGTTTCCCAGGTGTCAGTCAGGCCTAGAACTTTGAGTGATTCGTGTAAGTAGGCTCTCGGCGCGAAGTTGCGGTGCCGAATTAATTCTTCACATACATTTGCACATAAAGATCCAGCCTCTGCATTGCGTTTCTTGTGCCAGTTTGTTGCATACACACTCCGCCTCGCTAGGGTTTGTTTCAGGATGCCGAATTCTAGTCGAATCTGAGCCGGGGAGACATATTTGGGAAGATTAAAGATAGCCCTGTATGAGTTGGCTATGAGTGTGTCCAGCAACGTCGCGTCCTTACCGTGGTGTGATTCACTCCCGTAAGTGAGAGTCGGTTTTAATTTGGCACGCAATATTTCAAGAAGAGGTTTAAGTGTAAGGTCAGGTAGTTTGACCTTCAATGATTTTAGTGCCAAATAAGTCATTGTAGCCTTCCCTCGCAAGGACTTGAACTGCGCCCTAGAGGTATTATTTGAGTCCAGGATTACTCCCAGGTACTTATATGTGGTGACCTGGTCGAGCTTTTCGCCATTCAAGTGCCAGCAAGGATTCTTTTTTTTCCTGTGATTCACAGCCATCACCTTTGACTTATTGAAGTTTATTTGTAGGGCACTCTTTACTCAAAAAGCATGGGTTGTGTTCAAAAGGTGTTGGAGGCCCATTGGAGTCCGACTTATCAGCAGCAGATCATCCGCATATAACAGGTTTGAGAGGGTAATTTTCCCTAATTTCAGTGCATGATTGGAATATTTTTCTAGTTGCCCAGGTAGATCGGTTAGAAAAAGATTGACTAGGATTGGTGCAAGTAGGCATCCCTGTTTTAATCCTTTTGTTGTCCTTATGGGTTTTGAAAGGTGTGTTCCAGCTCCAAGTTTGATTTTGATCCAGGTGTTTGAGTGGAGCAGTATTAGGACGTCTAATAGGTGCTTTTATGTGATTCTGTGGCTTCGGCATTTATTACCTAATTATGAACTTGCCATATCTGCTGCGTAAATTGCATTCGGGGAGAACAAAACCAGAGACAGCCACGCCACCTCTTGTCCCTTGTTAGCTCTGCCACCAGGGGAGTAACAAAGGTGCCAGACAGCCAACGATTTCCTGGCAAGGTATGGGCACTGAAGGGTGATTGGCAGGTCGTAGGGTTAGCGCCAACACATGTAGCGGTAGTGCTAGGGCCCTTCATGCCTGGTATATGCTTATCAAGGCAGAAGCTTACACCCTTTAATATAATTTAAAAAAATAATTTTAATAACCTTTTACAAAGAGCTTTATAACGCACATTTGCCATCTCTAGGTGCTACAAATACGGGTGTTTGGATTCATTGGCACTAAGTGGAGTATGTTATCTGTTTTCCTGTCATGGGGTCCCCTTCCTAGCACCCCCCTCTCCAGTGTATGACCCATGTCAACCTGTACAGTGACCGCCTGTCCTTTGCATCCGAGCGGCTCTGCCTGCCTCTGGTGTATTCAAAACCGGAGAGAGGCCGCCGGAGCTTTGCATTGTGTCTATAGATCGAGCTTTACAAGAGCCCAGGTGGATGACGTCAGCAGGGCTGTTCACGCAATTAAGGATATTTGTCCTTGTACTTCCTCCTTCTGGTGGAAAAGTGGCTGAGGGATGAGCCCTGGGGTACGCCGCAGATGAGGTTGGTAGCTTTGGAACGGTGGGGTGGGAGGCGGACACTCTGGGTTCTGTCGGAGAGGAAGGAGGTGGTCCAGTCTAAGGCTTTTTCCCGGATTCCGGCTTCTTGGAGGCGTGTTCTTAGTGTTCGGTGGCATACCGTGTCGAAGGCGGCTGACAGGTCCAGGAGGATGAGGGCTGAGGTTTTGCAGTTGTCTAGTTGGGTCGGATGTCGTCTGTGGCGGGAATGAGGGCTGTCTCGGTGCTGTGGTTCCGTCTGAATCCGGATTGCAACGGGTCTATGATGTTGTTGTCCTCAAGGTGGCGGGTCAGCTGTATGTTGGCGATTTTCTCAATGACCTTTGCCGGGAAGGGGAGCAGGGAGATGGGGCGGAAGTTCTTGAGGTCGTTGGGGTTCGCCTTGGGCTTCTTGAGGAGGGCGTTGATTTCAGCATGCTTCCAGCTTTCCTGGAATGTCGCTGAGTCGAAGGAGATGTTGATGACCTTTCGTAGTTGGGGTGCCATGGTGGCGTCTGCTTTGTTGAACACATGGTGTGGGCAGGGGTCTGCTGGTGATCCCGAGTGGATGGAGTTCATGATCTTTCGCGTCTCGTCGTCGTTGACGTGGGCCCAGGATGTCAGCTGGTTGGTGCTGGTGGTGTTCGGGTGGGATCAGTCGTGGCTGGGGCTGGTGGTGCGTTGAAGCTGTCGTGGATGTCTATGATCTTGCGGTGGAAGAAAGTGGCCAGAGAGTCGCACAGTTCTTGCGAGGGTGGGATGTCGTTGGTGTTGGCGCTGGAGTTGGAGAGTTCCTTGACAATGCTGAAGAGCTCTTTGCAATCGTGTGCGTTGTTGTCCAGTCGGGCTTTGAAGGAGGATCTCTTGGTTGTTCTGATGAGTTGGTAGTGTCTGCGAATGGCGTCCTTGTGGGCAGCGTGGTTGTCTGACGTGCGGTCTTGGAGCCATTTTTCATCTAGCATCCGGCATTAGTGTTTGGAGATCTGGAGATCTTCGGTGAACCAGACGGCTTTCTTGCTGGAGTGGTTGATGGAGGGCTTCTTTAGCGGGGCGAGAGTGTTGGCGTAGTCTTCGATCCACTGTCTGAAGTTTCGGGCGGTGGTGTCGGGCTCAGTGAGGTCGGTTGGAGGGTCCAGTGCGAGGGCGGAGATAAGTTGGTTCTCTGTGATTTTGCCCCAGCAGCGGCGCGGTAACTGTTGAGTGTGGTGGTGTGTGGTTGCCTTCTTGAATGTGAAGTGGATGCAGTGGTGGTCGGTCCAGTGGAGTTCGGGGGTGTGGTTGAAGGCGACGTGGGTGCTTGTGGAGAAGATGGGGTTGAGCGTGTGGCTGGCAGCGTGGGTGGGTTCGGTGACGAGTTGTCGGAGGCCGAGGTTGGCGAGGTTGACGATCAGGGTGGCGGAGTGTCATGATTCCCCTCACCCCTGACATCCCGCTGACTGCAGCATGATCCGACACGGACTGATCGGCGCCCTCACAGGACCAGGATTACAATGACCAGCCTACCTAGCGAGAGGCTCACGGACCGGAAACGCCTTCATAAGTGTTTCACAGCGAGGACGCAGCGTTGGATATTCTGATCCATTGCCAACGTCTGAATCAACCACAGAACCCAGCTTCGTTGGATTCCGTTCTGAGAGGCGAACCGGAGGTGAATTGGAGGTAAGCGTGAGCGACGTCTCCCTGCCCCCGATTCACGATCTTTGTAGACTAGCTGAGACGCACACCACAGAGGTGTTTGCCGCGTCTCAGCTGAAGAGAGCTTTTGGTACAACTCTGTTGATTGTGTAACGTAGGCGAGATTGAGCGGCTGCTCTCCGCCCCCACTTTGACAACCTGTTGTTCTCTATCTGAGATGCACACCACAGAGGTGTTTGCCGCGTCTCAGCCATGGAGCCCATAGAAGAGTTTGTGCCATAAGGAGCCGGAGTAGAGAAGAGGAGGCAAGATCGAGCGGCTGCTCTCTGCCCCACTCCTTCCGTAACATTGCTAACAGAGACGCACGCCACGGAGGTGTTTGCCGCGTCTCTGTTACACGACACCAGAGGCTGAACACAGGACCGCCTTACTACCAAGTGGGTGTGCTCTTTTGGTGGAGTAGTTTGAGCGGCTGTTCCCTGGCTCCAGTCGCGGGCTGCATGGTCGAGTGCCCGGCTGGGCATTCCCAAGTTCGTGACAGCACCAAGAGCACCCACACCACCGACAGTACTCCCTTAGCAGCTGTCGAACGGTATTGTCGGCCGTTGCTTAGCACTGTGCCCTCCGTTGGCGTACACCGGGACCGGTGTACATGCGGAGGACGGTAAGAGCCCCGGGTGCTGCAAAAAGGGTATCGTTGACATTGCTTTGTTTTCATTATCCTGTATTATTTCCTATTCGGCTAATCAAGCCAATTGTCTTCATACTCCATTAAATACATTATTAGCCACTTGCCGTCTGCTTCTCTTGTTGTATCCTGGCCTTCCCCGATCCCGGGAACATAAAGTGTTACACTGAGTTGGTGTCGTTGTTGTTTTCGAGGTGGTAGTTCAGGTCCCCGAGGAGAATGTAGTCCGAGGAGGTGAGTGCGTAGGTGCTGGCGAGGTCGGCGATGGAGTTGCTGAACATGGCCCGGGGTCCAGGAGGTCTGTAGATGAGTGTTCCTCTGAGAGTGGTGTTGGGGTCGGTGTGGATCTGGAAGTGGAGGTGTTCGGCAGAGTTCGGAGAGTCGTCTGCGAGGGTGTGTACCTGGAATGTGGCCTTGTGGACGATGGCTATTCCTGCTCCGATTCCGTTTGCGTGATCCCTGCGGGTGATCTTGTAGCCGTCCGGGATGGCTATTGTGATGTCCGGTGCAGAGGATTCGTTCCACCAGGTCTCGGTCAGGAATGCTGCGTCTGGGGCCGTTGTGTCGAGTAGGTCCCAAAGCTCGATGGCGTGTTTGCGTGCGGAGCAGGTGTTAAGGAGTATGCAGCGGAGGTGGTTGGGTCCGGTCCTTGGAGTCTTAGTGGTTTTGTCACAGGAGAAGTTGCTGGTGTGGCAGGAGAAGGGTCCGTGGGTGCGTTTCGGGGCGGCCTGGAAGCAGCGGCGGTCCCGGCCGGAGTTGAGAGCGAGGAGGGTGTTGGCGCTGTATTGTAGTCTGGCGTTGCGGGGGGAGGGCGCAGGGTCCAGGGGGTCCGGTGCTGGGCGTGGTCCAGGCGAGGACGGGCGCAGACGGGCTTGCCTTTGGCGCACCAGCGGAGCGCCCGCTGGGCACATCCGATGCGCTTTCGCACGCCGTCCTCCATAAGAGGCCAAGTGGGAGGGAGGAGCAGCTGGGAGGCGGGAGTGGGGCAGCCAGTGGGCATCGGAGGACAGGGACGGGACGGAACACAAAAGGCAGAGGGGGTGGGGCTACACGGGAGCAGCGGCGGGAAGCGGGGAACGGGGGCTACAGAGGGCAAGGGGCGCTAAGGGCACCTACAGAAACAGCAGTCTATATTAAAATACAAATAAAATAAAATGCAATGCAATGACAGACGAGAAAAGGCACAAAGCAGTCACCAGGTCACGGGGGTACACAGAACCACGGGAGTACACCGGTGGCGATCTCTCGGCAGTGGCAGCGGCAGCAGGGGGCAGGAATCACCGGTGCACAGGTGGAGCCGTGCGGCGTGGGGGGCGACCTGAGCTGCAAGCAGGGTCAAGGGTCACCTTGTATATTTTTTATGTTCATGAGGCTGATTATGTCACTTTTTTATTGCGTTAGCGCTTTTGAATTTTGGAACTTAGTGATTTTGGCAGGTCCAAAACAGACATAAAAGTTTCTGTATATTCATGATCCTGTTAAACAACCATTATCCTTGACTCAGTGTGTTTAACAGTTTACCTCTCTCCATTTAAATATGGCCGGGGATTTTCGTCGGGAAATTCAGTCCCTTTCCTCTTTTTATGCCGATGATGTCAGCGCGTGTTAGTCCATTTTCTATGACACCGACTACACGCTTCGTAACCGGCTGCAAGCAATCTTGGGGATTATATAAAGAGGCACGCTGAAAGGGCAGTTACCGATCTGCTTTTTCGGTTTCGGCCTAGCGTACACTGCGCAGCAGTGTCGCGCAGCCGAGATTTAATGTTTTCCCAGAGTGGGGCTTGAACCCGCCCCTCTTCTCCATTGGCTGGCTTCCTAAACGGAGGCCAGCCATTGGAGGAGAGGGGCATCACTCCGTTCAAGCCCTGTCTTTTTGGGATTCGGGGGTGTGTTTTTAACTTTCTTTCTCTTTTCTTTCTCTCCTCTTCCCATTGGCTGGAATTTTACCTTCCAGCCAATGGGAAGAGGAGAGAACGAAAACCACGCCCCGAATACCAAAATAACGATGTTTTCTCCGAGGCATTTCTGCTTCACCTCGGAGAAAGATGGTGGTGTCATGGCATTGTCTGGCTGCGCAACAGACAAAGACTCCCCCATCCCGACCAGGTATGTTTTTTGGCATCTGTTCCCTCGTGCTTTCCGTCCCCCCTCATTGTGCGTTTGTTCCCTCATTCTTTCCGCCCCCCTCGTTGTGCGTCTGTTCCCTCGTGTTTTCCTCCCCCCTCGTTGTGCGTCTGCTCCCTCGTGTTTTCCACCCCCCTCATTGTGCGTCTGTTCCCTCGTGCTTTCCGCCCCCCTCATTGTGCGTCTGTTCCCTCGTGCTTTCCGCTCCCCCTCGTTGTGTGTCTGTTCCCTGTGCTTTCCACCCCCCCTCGTTGTGCGCCTGTTCCCTTGTGCTTTCTGCCCCCCTCGTTGTGCGTCTGTTCCCTCGTGCTTTCCGCCCCCTCGTTGTGCGTCTGTTCCCTCGTGCTGCCCCCTTGTTGTGCTTGCTTTCCAGCCCCAGACTGCTGCTGAAGGCCGAGGTGCGACTGGAAGCGGCGTTGAGGAAAATCAAGAGGCCTGCGGACAGAGCACTACCGGCGGAGGGTGAAAGCTGCTGAAGCGAGGTAAGCATAGACCGCTTTCCCCCTGGAGGCCTCGTGGTGACAGGGACCGCCGGTGAGCCTGGGTGGCTGGCTGGGAACGCCAAGGCGGGCTGGCTGCCAGCACTGGCTGCTACACTTCGAGGCCGCAGGCCCTGCCCTTTCGCTTTGCTGGCTGCGCAGGTGGCTTGAGGATCGGGCCTCCATGGCTGTAGGGGTAGGCCGATGTCCCCGGGGGCTGTAGAAGCTGGGAGACAACGCGCGCACCAGTAGGGGAGAAGTCCCCCTCCAATATTGGACCTGCGCGGGCTGGCGTGGCCTCCTCCCCTTTCAGGGACTCAGCAACTGCTGTTGGCATACTGTGCCGGAGCGCAAACATTGAGCTTCGGGGGTCGCACACTGCATCAACAAATTGCCCCAGCTGCAAAGCAACTGCTGAGAGCACAGTGGGGTCCAGTTGGGGCAGGAGGGAACTGTGATTGCTTTCCTGCGCCCCCTCATTGTGCTTGCTTTCCTGCCCCCCCTCGTTGTACTTGCTTTCCTGCCCCCCTCGTTGTGCTTGCTTTCCTGCCCCTCTCGTTGTGCTTGCTTTCCTGCCCCCCCGTTGTGCTTGCTTTCCTGCCCCCCCCTCATTGTGCTTGCTTTCCTGCCCCCCTCGTTGTGCTGGCTCTCCTGCCCCCTCGTTGTGCTGGCTCTCCTGCCCCCTCGTTGGTTGTGCTTGCTCTCCTGCCCCCTTGTTGGTTGTGCTAGCTTCCCTGCCCCCTCATTGGCTGTGCTTGCTCCCCTGCCCCCTCGTTGGTTGTGCGTGCTCTCCTGCCCCTGCCCCCTCTTTGGTTGTGCTTGCTCTCCTGCCCCCTCGTTGGTTGTGCTTTCTCTCCTGCCCCCTCGTTGGGTGTGCTTACTCCCCTGCCCCCTCGATGGTTGTGCTTGCTACCCTGCCCCCTCGTTGGTTGTGCGTGCTCTCCTGCCCCCTCGTTGGTTGTGCTTTCTCTCCTGCCCCCTCGTTGGGTGTGCTTACTCCCCTGCCCCCTCGATGGTTGTGCTTGCTACCCTGCCCCCTCGTTGGTTGTGCGTGCTCTCCTGCCCCTGCCCCCTCGTTGGTTGTGCTTTCTCTCCTGCCCCCGCCCCCTTGTTGGTTGTGCTTGCTCTCCTTCCCCGCCCCATAGTTGGTTGAGCTTGCTCTCCTGCCCCCGCACCCTCGTTGGTTGTGCTTGCTCTCCTGCCCCCGCCCCCTCAGTGCTTGCTCTCCTGCCACCTCCTTGGTTGTGCTTGCTCTCCTGCTCCCTCGTTGGTTGTGCTTGCTCCCCTGCCCCCGTGTTGGTTGTGCTTGCTCCCTTGCCCCCTTGTTAGTTGTGCTTGCTCTACTGCCCCTGCCCCTCGTTGGTTGTGCTTGCTCTCCTGCCCCTGCCCCCTCGTTGGTTGTGCTTGCTCTCCTGCCCCCGCCTCCTCGTTGGTTGTGCTTGCTCTCCTGCCCCCGCCCCTCGTTGGTTGTGCTTGCTCTCCTGCCCTCTCGTTGGTTGTGCTTGCTCTCTTGCCCCCTCTTTGGTTGTTCTTGCTCTCCTGCCCTGCTATTGGCATTGTAAATGACAATGCCATTTATTTATGTTTTAAAAACAAAAACATAAATAAAAATAATGTCATGAGCAATTCCAATAGCTCTAACTTTAAGAATGCCGAGACCATTGCATTTTAAAAGGTTGTTACAGAAGGTGTTGAGACAGGCTCGCCGTTTGGGGGATCTGCATATCCCGTTATTCTGGTAAGTGGCACTCGTGTGACTGAATTGGGGACATAGAGGTTGGTTGCTTATCGTAGTGGGTTGCTGGCAGTAACATCAAGTTTTTTACTAGCGAGGTGTTATAGTAATTTGAGTTACATATTGCCCCATATTTGGATTTAGAATTCGAGTACGGTCCTCATTTTCTAAAGTAGGATTGTGATTCCTCTAATATTTCCCAATTAAAAATGCCAGTTATAGTTGGCCTCAGAAGCAGCACTATATAAAATGGGTGCAAGAGAAACCTAGGGTCAATTGTAACGGGAAACATATAGTAACAAGCGTTTCCAATGCAATAGGTCTCGCATTGGGAAAGTTTGAGCTATTGGTATTGTAAATGACAATTTTTTTTATTTATGTGTTGGTTTTGAAAGTAGCGAAATTAATAGCTTTGTCATTTACAATGCCAATAGTTTTAACTTTCTCAAATGTGACACCTATAGCATTAGTAATGCAATATGTTTTGTATTTACGTGACTTAGATGTATTGATATTACAAATACGTTTTTTTTTAAAATAATTAATACTTAAATAAAAGTTATTGTAATTTATAGTGGCAATATATATGTGTGTGTTTGCATGTATGTACTCATACTGGCCTATAACATGTATGTATATATGTGTGTATGACATCATGTATGTCTGCTAGAGAGCAGCGGAGCACCGAGCTGTGCACCTTCCAGGGGGCACTGCTGAGGATGATGGCAGAGTGAGCCTGTCCCTGACCCTTCACCTTTCAGAGACAGCGGCGGGGAGGCTGTGCAGCGCCGGGGATTGCGTGCAGGGCGGGGGATACTGTGAAGCGCTGGGGATTGCGTGCAGGGCCGGGGATGCTGTGCAGCACCGGGGATTGCGTGCCGTGCCGGGGATGCTATGCAGCACCGGGGATTGCGTGCAGGGCGGGGGATGCTGTGCAGCGCCGCGGATTGCGTGCAGTGCCAGGGATGCTGTGCAGCGCCGGGGATTGCGAGCAGGGCGGGGGATACTGTGCAGCGCCGGGAATGCTGTGCAGCGCCGGGGATTGTGTGCAGGGCGGGGGATGCTGTGCAGCGCCGGGGATGGCGTGCAGTGCCGGGGAGGCTGTGCAGCGCTGGGGATGGCGTGTAGCGCCGGGAGGCTGTGCAGCGCCGGTAATGTTCTCAGTGGGTGCTCTGCCCAAGTGTGCAAACACAACTGAGAGGGTTTTTAGGTATTCCAGAACAGCTGGGCGCACAACCTTAGTGACCGCAAGGTGAACGTATCATACAATAGTTAGTATAGGCAATGAGGCGAACGGTAATCCCTCACAACCGCTCTGAGATGGACCCAGGAGATCCACACAATATATAAAAACAACAGAGCCCCTGCACTATACAATGTCAATCAATACTTGATAGTACGGTTGTCGATTGAAGTGGTGGTTAGTTGAGCACATCAGGAATATCAGGTAAAGCTTCGAGAATGAAACAACATATAAATGACATAAATCAGTTCAAGGAAACGTTCTGTTCTTGGTGTAGTGTTTTCAGTTTATTGTTCCTTTGCATGGGCCAACACGTGTTTCATCGCAGGGAACAGACTGCGAATCTTCAGGGCTGGATAAAAACATACAAAGTGCATTTGCGAAAATGTTCTCTTCATGAGCATATTGTGATGGTGACTTAGTCGTGTAAACCATGGTGATAACAAAAAGGCATGCCATTCAGTGACTCTGTGTCAGTGTGACTCGAGATCACTACCTTGGTGACATAAGTGAGTTTAAGAAAAAGTTTTATGCGGTAGGATAAAACTTTACAAAAAAAATATATATACATATGCACTGGCCGGAATGAAGGTAAAGTGACAAAGTGAAAAAAAGGGGGTGTTGTGTGTTTTGAAAGACGGTATCCCAAGTGACTCAAGTGACATACAGAAACATCTTAAGAAAGCATGGCAATTGTGACTTGTATTTTATGTATATCGACATTGTGCTCATGCTTAAAAGGATAACTCTTTCTATTCGACTTGAGAGTATAGTCGTATGCTCTAAACGCTTATTTAGAATGCTAAAGTCATTGTTTCTATTTAGAGAGAATCATTTGACAGGGATATAATTAGAACTTTGATTTATAGATCCCTAGATTAAACTAAGGTTTAAATTGGATATCTATAGTACCGTTGTACTCTGTTGAATAGGGTATAGAAAACAAGCCGGTCAGTGAGTAGACTCTGTTAGCTGTCTACCTTGGATTTTAAAAAACACGTAACTGAAAAAATGTAGCTGAAAAAAAGGGTGGGGGGGAAAGGACAAAGGAGGAAGAATCCAAGAATGCAAGCTTGATAGAAATGCCCAGGTGTATGACCCACAAACTCTGGAGTTTTTGAAATGAAATGGACAATCTAATGGGTGTTTAAGTTACATGTGTGCTCAGTTGGCTTCAAGTTTTTAAAGATACAAAGTTTTGTATAACAAGACTCACCCTCATAAGTGTTTGGGCGAAGTACGTTATTAAGAGCACCCGGTTGGTGCGAAGTATGAAATCCTGTATTCGGATTTTCAAAAAACGTACATATTCCACTTCTGCTTGATTTGAAGATTCTATATAGTGTATATAATTATGAGGACATAACGTTTATACTTTCAAAATTAGAGTAGTACACAATCTGAAAGGGGAAGCGACAATTCTAGATATGACCTACCTCGATTGTTTACAATTCGAGCGGTAACCGGGAGGAGAAAGATAGCGATAGTGTTAATGAATCAGGTTCCGAAGATAAGTTAGATACCAAACTGTAGGCGGATACACCTAGATAGGAAAAACAAACATGAAAAAAACAGGTTTGAAAGTGTTCCGAGTTATCCTAGACAGATAACGTTTTGGTATAGATTTATGCAGCACTCGGGAGTTCGCTTACCTAGTTGGTGCTGTTCTCCATCTTGAGGTTCCCGGCGCCGTGTTTCGAAAACGGACACATGACCGGAAGTGCGGCCGGAATATATACCGGTGTTCCGCCCTCAAGTAAAAAACTAGAACGTCAAAAGGATTTTTACTTTGATAAGTATTGGCAAAATAGAAAAAATACTATGTATTTGAGCTGTCGAGTGAAGACAGAGGGTTAATATGCCGTTCTTCCTATAGATATATGAGAAAGGAAAGAGACTTATGACAGAAATCAAGGTGTAACTAGCCCTTTAAAGGGATAGTCTTATCTTCGTGGGATTAATGTTGTGGGCTATGGAACCCTCCCTGTAGTGGTGGATTGTTCGTTGTCGATATTAAAGTCCATGTAAAAAACCAGACGGCAGAGTTTGTGAGAAAATATAGTAACTCTAAAGGGGAGCACATTCGTGATATGACGACACCCGGCAAAATGTATTGTTTTAGGGATTTGAGAGCTATGATGGAATTCGTGTATTGTTCCTTCATAATGTTATTCCCTCATTTGGTAGCCTTATTAATCAGTCACAAAGTGTTTGATAGAAGTGCAAATCTATATTATCCTAGTAATGAACACAAATGAAAAAACAATCGCTAAAGAAGATATTTCAGAAATTATTGCAGAATGAAAATTACAATGTCTCAGTATTTCTGATTTAAGAGTTCTAGAATATTGCTAAGTTAGGCTTCGGGTTCAATGTAGCCAGTTACAGAAATGAACCTAAACAAACAAACATACAGACCTATGTATCTGAATTTATCCTGGATTCGTTCCCTAGAAAAAATTGCAGTTCCGGGTCATAATTTAGTCCGAATTCAATGCTACGAAGACGCATAATCCAAGTGGCTTCTTTTCGTCTTAATGCCAACTCTCGATTCCCGCCTCTCACATGGACGGGTACTGTTTCGATTCCAAAAAATGATACTCGGAAGTCCTCTGTGTTGGCTTGACATTTCGCTACATGCAGAGCTACTGGATATTTGGGATCTTGTTTTTGAATAGCCCTCATGTGTTCTGATATCCTGTCTTTTAGACTCCTGATAGTACTTCCAACGTATTTTTTACCACATTGGCATTCAATTATGTATATCACATATTTCGTGGTGCAATTGATGTTGACTCTGATATCATATGTCTCTTCGTTTGGTCCATTGAAATGTTTAGTTTTGTGTTTGGCCCATTTGCACATGGTGCAGAATCCACACTTGAAAAACCCATTGCTGCGTTGTGTTAACCAGTTGGGGTTCATGTCAATGCGTGGGACAGTAGGGCTAAGTCTGTTTCTCAAGGTTCTCCCTTTACGGAAAGTGATTTGAGGAGATGTGGGGATCATTTCTTTCAGTGTTGAGTCATCTCTTAGCAGGCCCCAATGCTTAGTCATGCTGTTCCTGATTAATTGATGTAGTCCATTGTATTCAGTGATCATTCTCACTGTGGAGTCTTTCGCCTTGTCGGAATTTCTTGGTTTCAAAGTATCTTGCCTCTTGATTTTATTGAGTTTCTTTTTTGCCTCAGATAGAATGTTTTTGGGATAGCCACGTTTTTCGAATCTTATTTTCATATCTTGTATTGTAGTATCAAGATTCTTGTTGTCACTGCAATTGCGTCTAGCCCGTAGGAATTCTGCGAAGGGTATTGATTTGATCTGGTGGAAAGGATGAAAGCTGTCAGCTCGAAGAATGGCATTACAGGATGTGGGCTTCCTGTAAAGTTTGCTTTGTAGCTTGGGATTGCGAGCAGGGCGGGGGATGCTGTGCAGCGCCGGGGATGCTGTGCAGCGCCGGGGATTGCGTGCAGGGCGGGGGATGCTGTGCAGCACCGGGGATGCTGTGCAGCGCCGGGGATGGCGTGCAGTGCCGGGGAGGCTGTGCAGCGCTGGGGATGGCGTGTAGCGCCGGGAGGCTGTGCAGCGCAGGTAATGTTCTCAGTGGGTGCTCTGCCCAAGTGTGCACCGCTGGGGACGGTGCACAGCGCTGTTAGCAGAGCAGGTATGTCCCTTCAGCTTCCAGACGGCAGCTCTGGGTACAGCGCCGAGGCTGGTGTGCTGGACAAGGCCTAGTCTGACTCGATCTCAGTGGGTGCTCTGCCATAGCCCAGGTGTGCAACGCAGGAGCTTGCCTGTCCCTTTTGCATCCAGGGGGCAGCCCTGCCCAATTGCAGTGCCTGGAAAGGGGACCTCTGACCTTTTCACCTTGTAGATGCCTGCTCTGCCCACACCCTAGAGCACGCGTGCAGGGCGATACCCCTCCGTGGCGCTTTCACCTGCCAGAGGCCTGCGGTGCCCTGTTTATAGCAGGTATGTCGCTTCAGCTTCCAGAGGGCAGCTCTGGGTACAGCGCCGAGGCTGGTGTGCTGGACAAGGTCTAGTCTGACTCGCTCTCAGGGGGTTCTCTGCCTCAGCCCAGGTGTGCAACGCAGGAGCTTGCCTGTCCCTTTTGCGTCCAGGGGGCAGCTCTGCCCAATTGCAGTGCTGAGGCTGGTGTGCTGGGAAGGGGACCTCTGACCTTTCCACCTTGTAGATGCCTGCTCTGCCCACACCCTAGAGCACGCGTGCGGGGTGATACCCCTCCGTGGCGCTTTCACCTGCCAGAGGCCTGCGGTGCCCTGTTTAAACCCACCTCCGGGGGCGGCTGGATCCGTCGGGTCCACCCCATCCCAAGAAGAGGCTCATGATTGCATTTGTGGGGCACAGCATGGGCGTCCGCAGGGGGGGGCAAGGGGGGTCGCTTGCCCCCCCCCTGGATCGCCGGTCTGTCCTGTGCTGGCCCAGTGACAATGTGGTAATTACAGCAGGCTGTGCTGTTCTCATGCGAGAAGCCCCAGGAGTTGAAACATTCTCTCACTTGGGGCCTCTCGCACTTCTCTCTGAACTCTAAACCCCTTTCGAATCTCATGCAGACTGTGGCGTGGCCCATTGTCATTCTGTCAGCTCCTGATCATCACATAAAGAATGACAATGGGCCCTCTGCCTTTAAGGTGCCTTGCAGTGCAGACATCCTACCTGTGTTTTTTTTTTTATTAAATAGTGTCAGCTGACACCAATGCAGCAGTGCTGCGATTCACAACTGCGATTCACAACTTAGCCCATTAACAAGTAAATGGTCTAAGGGACACCTGATTCCTGTCAGCGCTTTGTGGGAGTAGCGCTTACCTGTTGCACTTGCCGTCCTGTAAGGAGCTCGCCGCACCCGCTATGCGGGTGCCGCTTCGCCCTGGGACCTGTGCTGTCTCTGCCAGCTGCCGTGGGGGCTCCTTGGTTTGGCGTTTGGACTTGGTAACGCTTCAGGGCTGCGAGCGTGCAGGGACTACCTGACCCAGGTGTCCCTGCGAGACCGAGCCCATCTTCTGGTCCGCTCTCCCTGAAGCCCCGCCCCCCGCCCATCGGAGGACTGATTAAAAGCCTCTGGAGTTGCTTCTGGCCCTTGGGACACCTGATTCCTGTCAGCGCTTTATGGGAGTAGCGCTTACCTGTTGCACTTGCCGTCTTCCATTGAGGAGCTCGCCGCACCCGCTCCGTGGGTGCCGCTTCGCCCTGGGACCTGTGCTGTCTCTGCCAGCTGCCGTGGGGGCTCCTTGGTTTGGCGTTTGGACTTGGTAACGCTTCAGGGCTGCGAGCGTGCAGGGACTACCTGACCCAGGTGTCCCTGCGAGACCGAGCCCATCTTCCGGTCCGCTCTCCCTGAAGCTCCGCCCCCCGCCCATCGGAGGACTGATTAAAAGCCTCTGGAGTTGCTTCTGTCCCTTGGGACACCTGATTCCTGTCAGCGCTTTGTGGGAGTAGCGCTTACCTGTTGCACTTGCCGTCTTCCATTGAGGAGCTCGCCCTGGGACCTGTGCTGTCTCTGCCAGCTGCCGTGGGGGCTCCTTGGTTTGGCGTTTGGACTTGGTAACGCTTCAGGGCTGCGAGCGTGCAGGGACTACCTGACCCAGGTGTCCCTGCGAGACCGAGCCCATCTTCCGGTCCGCTCTCCCTGAAGCTCTGCCCCCCACCCATCGGAGGACTGATTAAAAGCCTCTGGAGTTGCTTCTGGCCCTTGGGACACCTGATTCCTGTCAGCGCTTTGTGGGAGTAGCCCTTACCTGTTGCACTTGCCGTCTTCCATTGAGGAGCTCGCCGCACCCGCTTCGCGGGTGCCGCTTCGCGGGTGCCGCTTCGCCCTGGGACCTGTGCTGTCTCTGCCAGCTGCCGTGGGGGCTCCTTGGTTTGGCGTTTGGACTTGGTAACGCTTCAGGGCTGCGAGCGTGCAGGGACTACCTGACCCAGGTGTCCCTGCGAGACCGAGCCCATCTTCCAGTCCGCTCTCCCTGAAGCTCCGCCCCCCACCCATCGGAGGACTGATTAAAAGCCTCTGAAGTTGCTTCTGGCCCTTGGGACACCTGATTCCTGTCAGCGCTTTGTGGGAGTAGCGCTTACCTGTTGCACTTGCCGTCTTCCATTGAGGAGCTCGCCCTGGGACCTGTGCTGTCTCTGCCAGCTGCCGTGGGGGCTCCTTGGTTTGGCGTTTGGACTTGGTAACGCTTCAGGGCTGCGAGCGTGCAGGGACTAACTGACCCAGGTGTCCCTGCGAGACCGAGCCTATCTTCCGGTCCGCTCTCCCTGAAGCTCGACCCCCGCCCTTTCCACCTACTACAAACATTGTGTGTTCTCCCGCAGCGCGGGACGCAGCACGGGGCGAAGACCGGGCTAAGAGCGGGCCGTTTGAGGCCGTTCGAGGTCTAAGAGGTCTGGGCTGGGCCATATCCCTTGGCTGAACGTTTGTTTGTGTACATGTGAGTTAGCCATTTTATATTTCCTTGTGTCTTAGTTCCCTATCGTTTATCATGTGTACACGAGCCACACGCAGCAAAACTGCCAGGGGTTTAAATAGACCTAGTGGGACCCTGGATGATTTTCTAACCAGGACAAATCTGGCCATCGATGCCGAAATTAACAAAATGCAACATAGGGTCTCCTTGGAACTTGATGCCGCTCGCAAATTGTCTTTAAATATAGCTTCCTCGAAGAAATCATCATTAGGCAACCTTGCTTTAGCACTTACCCCTGAGCGTATATCTGGCCCTCGATCGCTGCTTACAATGGCTGACATACACCACCGCCCATCTTTGTCTCCATCTGAGCAAGCGAAGGATCTCTTATTAAATCCTCCGGAGGAGGTTACGCCACCCACTCTTGTGGCTGGTGTAAGCTCCCAGGTAAAGAGTACATCGCCCAAGGCTGCTGCACATGCTAAAAAAATTGCCCTTCAGCAAAAGAAAAGCTTGGCTAGGTCTGCATTTGCCCGTAAAAAGGCTAAAATTGCGAGAGCCCAGTTTTTTAATTGTCGACGGCAATTAGGTATCTCTGGACTTGGGGAAACAAATGAAAAAACCAACATAGTTTTGCCTGCTAGTGTCACTTCCTATGTCCCGGAGGGTGCTGTGAATGTTCCCCCGGTGGAATCTCTTCCTGACATGAGTAAAGATGGGCCAAGGGAGGGAAGATTGAGTGGGGCAGAGGGGGACAAGAGGGGCGAAGAGGAATTTGTACGAACTGTTTGGGACACACTTAAGAAGTTACTTACCCCCTTGGAACTTAGACTTTCCAGAATGGAAAACCATTTGCTTGAAATGGACAGGACAATTGTTACATTGGCCAGTCTTAGTCTCAAGCAAATGGAAGCTAGATTTCCACAGGGGGAGTATCTATCTTCACAACCATTAGAGGCAGATGCACCGGTTGCTCTTTCTCTAAGACCCAAACCTGTACCTAAACCTCGCACGAAAATTGGGAACAACGCCATTACCATTTCAAATCATAGCGTTTGCCCCCCGTCAGAGGACCCAGCACCACCTAAACCTAAGCATACTGCCTGTCATGCCAAGGACATAGCACATCATACTGGGACTGATTCACATCCCCAGCGGAATATAGCACGTTCAAAACCCAGGCCTCAAGCTGTCGTACAGCAGCCTAACCAGTCAACCCATAATACCCTGCCACCTCTCGAATCTAGTCGACCTAACTTTCGTGGCGGTTATATTGACCTACCACCGGAAGCTAGTTCATATGTTATTGTATTAGCTGGTGTACCTACTCTTGATCCACAAACAAAAGAGGACCATTGGTCTCTTAAAAATAAGGTAATACACTGGCTCAATACAAACAGACAGCTTCCCAGTCACCAAAGAAGCCGGGTACTAATGGTGCGAAGAGTACCATGGGTCGGATCCACCCATAAATCCATCATGGGCGACTGCATAGTGGTGACCTTTTCTGACCCCCATACTGCACAGCACCTCTGTTCATGGGCCCCTTGTGAAGAAGACCACACAGTCGTTGTCAGACCCCTCACTTTTTTCTATCCTCCTAGAAATCAGCATAGAATGGGTGGGCCTTGGACGACAATTCAAAAGCCCAGGCATGGGGTTTTTAGGAATGGGGGACCAAACCAGAGTACCTGGTGGCAGGGGGCTCCTACATCAAATATGTTTGGCTGTTTAGAGGAGGTTGACTGACTCAGGGGGGCGGGCGCTACAAAACACCCAGCAGACTCTATCCCGCTCACCACGACAGTTCCCAGTACGGTTTGTCCTATGTCGCCATCAGGCCAACGAGTAACACTTGTCAAAGCCCAAAATCCCCTCCCGGCTGTGTTAGGAATTTTGGTCCAGTCTGAAACTCCTTGCCCTAGTATCCCTGCTAATGAAATTAAAATAGCATCCTGGAACGTAGCAGGCTTACGGGGTCGCCTGGATAATGATGATTGGGTAGATTACATCACTGCACATGATATCATCATTTTCCAGGAAACCTGGTCAGTTGCCCCTCTGTTTAGATTAGGCTTTTTGAACTTTTATAAACCAGCAATACAGGGTATGAAGAGTAGGGCTTCGGGTGGTCTCACCATATGGATAAAAAATACCCTTGGCTTTAGCGCTAAAGAAATCCTGGTGACGAACCCTGATCTCCTTTGTATATCCTTAAGTAAGGTGAACTGTAAGGATATAATCCTTATTAATATCTATGCCAGAGGATGTCAGGGTGGTAAGAAACAACCAATCCTTAATGATTTGGAAGCCTTCCTAAATGAGTACAAAAGTGACCAGCTCATTATAGTGGCTGGTGACTTTAACTGCTCATTCGAACCCATCCTGAACCTTGCTGAGGATGTAGGTTTAGAAGAAGGTTCCGCTTGGAATATTCCCCCGTTATCAATTACCAAGGGCGTCAGGGGTACTGAGGCTGCACTCAACTGGCTTGGGCTCTGCCTAGAATGGGGGCTTCGAGCGGTGAATGGCCGTAGTTTATCTGATAAGGAGGGGAAACCAACCTTTGATAATGGGTCTAGCGCAAGTCGCATTGGCTATATATTAATTAACATTGAATCTTGGGCTTCTGTAACTGACATGTCAATAGAAACCAGGCCAGAGAGTGATCACAATCCTCTCTCACTTGTACTCAAGGTTCCTGGACTAGGGCTTCCCCAGGCAGAATCAGCTTGTATTACATCTGACCTTGTCTTGGGTGATAACAGGAGACGGGTCAAATGGTCAAGGGTGATAGCCGATCAAGAGCTTGTCTGCCAGATAGAAGAACTGGTCCTAGATACCAAAGATAGGATGATGGTACCAACCCCAAATGACATGCATAAGCCCAAAATTGTTGACCTCCACGAGGCATGTTTTGCGGCTATTAAGGAACTTCTTACTAGGCCATGCCGGAAACAGAAGGCGAAGCAATCCAAAGGTTGGTATAATAAAAATTGTAGAGAAGCCCACAGCATTCTCATTGCTGCGGTTAAATCTAGAAATACCCCCGATATCAGGGCAGCGAGACAGGAATATAAACGCATTATCTGGGAAGCAAAAAGGGATTGGGACGATTCTTATTGGCTTGATCTTCTTCAAGCCTGTGAGTCGTCCAACCAAACCAAGTTTTGGGAGATAGTCAGACGGGGCAGGGGCTCAGATTCATTATCCCCTGAAAACCATGTTTCCGCTGCAGATTGGGTGAAATTTTTTTCTGCACAATTCATCAACCCAAATGTCTCCCAGCTGGCTGAAGAGCCCTTAGCAGGGACCACATCAGCTTCCCATGGGGACAGGCTTATTTTTAGTATCTCGGACACTGAACATGCACTAGGTTCCATTCAGTCTGGGAAAGCACCAGGTATTGGTGCAGTACCAGCTGACCTTTTTAAATTGAATTTAGATCTGTGGGTCCCTTATATAACAACTTTAGCAAATTCCATCGCAGCAGGGGAAAGGATACCGCAGTCCTGGAAAGGGGCTGAGATAATTCCGGTCTACAAGAAAGGGGATCGATCTTCACCGAAAAACTATCGCCCCATTAGCCTGATCGATACTATCCAAAAAGTGGTATCACGAATGGCCCTAGCTAGAATACAGGGGTGGATTGAGCAAAACAACATACTCTCCCCCATGCAGGCAGGGTTCAGATCAGGCACCAGCACTCTAGACCAGGTGTTTCGTCTCACCATGCTGTACTGGAAGGTGGTTCTTCGGGGCCGTGGTGTCATCTACGCTGCCTTTGTCGATCTCAGGTCGTTATTCGACCTGGTTCCCAGGGCTAAACTCTGGGATGCCCTAAGACTCATGGGCTTTCCACTTGAGTTACTAGAGCTGGTTAGGCGCCTACATGAGGATAATTTTGCCCGTGTAAGATGGGGTAAACAGGGTCAGGTGACCGCTAGCTTCCCTGTCGAACGTGGGGTCCGGCAGGGTTGCGTGCTGGCTCCCACCTTGTTCCTCCTGTTTATTAACCGGGTGGTTGCATTCTTTAATGACATACATACTGATGCTCCAACCCTAGGGGGTTCAAATTATCCCATGTTAATATTCGTCGACGACACCCTGCTCCTTTCCAGGATTCGGAGCGGCCTACAGGCTGCCCTAAACAGATTTGCTGAATTTTGCACAATTAATGACCTTCAGATTAACGCTGACAAAACTAAATTTATGATTTTTAATAAAAATAAACCTATTACCAGTTCATTTTTATTAGAGGGTGTCCCAATAGAACAGGTTAAAGTCATGTCATACTTGGGCGTGACTCTTGACCATCAACTTACATGGAAACCCCAGTTGGAGGTGTTAACCCTTAAATTTGTTCGCCTTACAGGATGCCTGTTGAAGGAACAGAAAAAAACCTTGACCAAACGCATCACACCTGCGTTAAAAATGTATGAGGCCAAGGTGAATGCGGCTACCCTGTATGGTGCGGGTATATGGGGCTATGAAGGCTTGTTGGCCCTTACCACTGCACAGAACAGGTTTCTTCGGAACCTAGTGGGACTTCCTCAATCTTCCCCCATTACACCATTGCTTTTAGATTTAGGTTGTAGACCGCTGGATGAGATGGCACAGTACCGTCTTGTAGCTCTATGGCGTCGCCTCTGGACGACCCAAGAGCTTAGCTTATTTGCTCATGAATTGGGTGAGGTCAGAGCATTGTGGGGTGCCCAGAAAATTCCATGGCTACGGGAGGTTAAACAAATACTGTACTCTATGGGCCTCCCCGAACTATGGCTACATCCCGAATGTTCTAGCTTCCCATCTAAAGTGGAATTTAAAGAGCTATATTGGGCTGTAAAAAAATCTGTACTGGTCACCCATTCCTCAGAAAACAGCCTAACGGGACAGTTTCTAATGCATAAGATAACTCCATTCCTTGAACCCTATTGGGACCTGATATGCAAAACACTTGACCGCAAGCTGTATCATCAGTTTCGGGTGGGTACCTTGCCGATCAAGTCCTTTACTGCAAAGTGGGCAATGAACTCAAGTAACAAATGCCCCTTCTGTCCTGATCAGGCGGAAAGTTTGGGTCACGTATTCTTTGCATGCCCTGCTTATCGATCGCCTAGACTAAAATGGTTGAAACCAATCTGCAAAACACTTAACTGTGGGGGTAGCCACGCAGCCTTGCTTAAATTGCGAGATCTACGCACTGCTAAATCAGTGATTTGTGTTGCTAAATTTTTGGGCTGGCTATGGCTAATTCGTGTAAAGAAACTGCAAACCCTTTTTTAACAGTAATCAGTTTTTAATGTTTGTATACGATTGTAGTCAATCTTTTATGTACCTGGGGATCCATTGTATAATGCTGTAATGTTGAAAATGTGTTTTTTTTTTAATTTTGCTGTCTTTTATGAATTTTTTATTCGAAATAAAGACTAATTGAACTGAACTGAAGTAAATGGTCTTTTAAAGACTCCCTGTCTGTCTTTCCCTCCCTCACTCTTTGTGATCTGTCGGGCCAGGTGTCACAAAGGCAGTGTTATGGGTTGAAAGGCACGAGCCAGGGGTCACAGCCGCGGCCCCTGGTGACCCCAATATGACGTCCATGGTGCTGTGGCAGGATGCAGTGTGCAGAAACGCAGACCTGATGGAACAAGAGAACGCTGCAGATGAGTCTTGAAGTGGCCATGTTACGTGCCTGCAGCAAGCGGTGGGGTGAGGGGGGATTCACTGGCATGCTTCACTGTAATGGACGCATCCACATGGGTTCAGATGTGTGGGCAATGCACGGACCGCACAGCATCCTTACACAGAAGCAGGCCAGAGCCTTCCAAGTCACCTTTCTTTTGTTCTTTCGGGCCGTTTTCTCTAATTAAAAAGACCAATTCGTTGATCAGATCTGCTCTTCTTGAACAGAAAACACTTTGATAGGTGAAGGATTATGAAAAATGCATCCAGTGATTTATTAATGTACTAGGATTATATTTTATGAATAAATCCTGAAATAAATAAATGGCTTCTGACAGAGGGAGACAGAGGGCGACAGACAGAGGGAGGGGGGCGACGAAGGGAGGGAGACAGACGGAGACAGATAGAGGGAGAGAGACAGATAGTTGGAGGGAGACAGAGAGAGAGGGAAAGAGAGGGAGACAGAGAGAGAGGGAGACAGGGAGGGAGACAGAGGGAGATAGACAGAGGGAGGGAGGCAGAGGGAGGGAGACAGACAGAGGGAGAGAGAGGGAGGGAGACAGAGAGAGGGAGACAGAGAGAGAGGGAGACAGACATAGTGAGTGAGAGGGAGAGCGAGAGGGAGGGAGGGAGGGAGACAGATAGAGATAGAGACAGACAGAGAGAGTTGGAGGCAGAGACAGGGGCAGACAGGCAGAGAGAAACTGAGAGGGAGACAGAGGGAGGGAAACAGGGACAGACAGGGATAGACAGAGACAGGGACAGGGACAGACAGCGGCAGGGACTAAGACAGACAGAGAGGGAGACGGAGACTGAGGGATCATTAGAGAGGGAGGGAGACAGAGGGTAATAGAGGGAGGGAGAGGGAGGGAGACAGAGAGAGAGAGACAGAGAGAGAGAGGGAGACAGAGAGAGGGAGACAGAGAGAGGGAGACAGAGAGAGGGAGACAGATGGAGGGAGACGGAGAAAGACAAAGAGGGAGACAGAGAGAAAGGGAGGGAGACAGAGAGAGGGAGGGAGACAGGGAGAGAGACAGGGAGGGAGACAGAGAGAGGGAGAGAAGAGAGATAGATAGAGGGAGGGAGACAGAGAGAGAGGGGGAGGGAGACGGAGCGAGGGAGAGAAGAGAGATGAATAGAGCGAGGGAGACAGATGGATAGAGGGAGAGAAGAGACATAGATAGAGGGACGGAGACAGAGAGGGAGAGAGGGAGATAGGGAGAGGTAGGAGAGAGAGAGAGAGATAGAGAGATAGAGAGATATGTGTGTATGCTTGGTCTGGTGGCTCAGTGGATGAAGGCGTCCGCTGCAGGGGCATGTGTTCAACCTCATGGTCATAGTTTTTTTGTTGCTCTAGCCCCAACCCCCTCCCCCACTGACCCCGCCCCCACCGGTGCAGCCCTCGGCCACAAACCACACTGTAAATTTGCCCCCCTGAGAGAAAGTTTGTGAGTACCCATGCTCTAGAACCACGTCAACCTGATATAGAATTTTTTTGTTTTTTCTGGCCATTTTTAGCTTTTCCCTCTGTGTTATGGTAGTTGCCACGTCATCTGCTGTGGCGCCTCACAAGATTTTTCTGTCCCCCCTATGGGTTTCTTTGTTTATTTAAGCTCTTTGTCTTATTAGATTTTTATTAAATGTATTTAATACTTGTGCTCAATCATGTCGGAGGATGGTGATGAAGTTAAAATGTTGCCCCCCCCCTGGAAACATTTCTGCGGATGCCCATGGGCACAGGTTTGATTTAGGCGAGGTGTTCACAGAACAAGTTTTGTGACAGTGTTATCAGTGCAACAACACTACCAGTTCCGAGCAGGTGCGAGGAGAGGGGGCCCGAAGAAAGGCAGGAGGAGAGAGAAAGGGGAGGGGGCAGGAGGAGAGAGAAAGGGGGCGATAAGGAGGAGAGAAAGAGGAAATGATAGGGGAAGCGACGGGGGCTTCAGGGGGATGATGAAGGGAATGATGAGCGAGTGGGCGGGTCCAGGACAGCTTTAAAGGGGGAAAGATTGTGCGCTTCAGTGAGACAGCTTAGTGGGATCCATTTGTGTTGCTGATATGTGGACGTGGACTGCAAGCCGCAGGTTACAGTCCAACATAGTGCTGTGGGCAGTGGCGCTCCTTAGGTAGAACTCTTTACGCTGCTCGCCCAGCTCTCAACTAAGTTCAGAATAAGGTTTATTGAACTAAGAGCTAGCCACAGCACGACTATTTTTCACCTAGAAAAGTTGCATAGAAGCAAACGGATTTCATCTGGATCTACCGAAAAAAGGCACGGCGTGGATACCAATAAAAACAACTTTCTTAGATAAATGAGTTAGGCTTTTTTCCCGTTAGAATCACTACT
This sequence comes from Lissotriton helveticus, assembly GCF_964261635.1. Lineage (NCBI taxonomy): Eukaryota > Metazoa > Chordata > Amphibia > Caudata > Salamandridae > Lissotriton > Lissotriton helveticus. The sequence continues at coordinate 242,731 of NW_027612032.1, read as the reverse complement.
TTAAATGTCATCCACTCGCAGCCCAGGCTTGGCAGATTGTGTTCAAGTAAAAAACAGCTGGATACTTTATTATGAATAATTACGTATTTATTTTATCACCGCTATTTGGCCTATTTTCAGTTAGAGACTGGACATCCAAGCCTGGATGAGATGCAAACAGCGTTTGACAGAAAATAAAAAGTGTCATTATTGTTTAACAGAGTGGTATTACTTTTAGCAAAATAATGAAAAGCTGTGGGGACACACCAAGATTCGAGCCAGAGTCTTGCAGGTTGCACGCAGACCTTAGAAGCAGTGCCCGTGCATAAAAGCACGTGTTAAGTAGCGTAAATCTAGCAATAAAGCAACACAACTCTCTACACAAGCCACATCAAGTGGATCTGCAGTGTCCTCAGATTTCCTGCATTAATGTCTTAATTGCTCCCATTTACAATGATATTAAAAATTCTGACCCACCCTGAAGCCACGGTTGATCTATTCCATCTGCTTTTCATTCTCTTTAACTGATGAACATAGCAAATTATTTGATATTAATTTGACCTATTAGATTATTTACAGTCCTTTTGCTCTAACATCCATGGTTCAGTAAGAGGTGCGCTCGCTGCTCTTATTTGTGCATGACCAGCACGCCACGACTTTAAATCTTGGCAGGACCGACTCAGCCTCTCGTCTTTCCGAGGTCTACTAATCGGGTAATAAGTAACAGGTGCGATGGTCAGCACTTGGGAACGGCACACTCCGCGCAGACACACTCTCTCCATACACGCCCAGGCACTCAAGCACACACACAATTCCAGGCGCGAGGGACATATCAAGACCGAGATGATGAGCCCATGATAAAGGACCCCCTTCGCCTGCCGGGGAGAGCAGGGGCAGAGGGAGGGACGGAGCCCCAATATGTGCAGGCCTTGTCCCTTTCACAATAAGGCAAAGCATTACCCCTTCCTCCAGCGCTTCCGCCGCCTCCGCGCTCCTCTTCACACTGGGTCTCCGAGCTGAAAATGAAACTTAAGAAGCTCACGGGCGTGAAGAAAACAAAACTTAAGAAGCTCTTGCGCGCGGTGAAAACGAAACTTAAGAAGCTCACGCGCGCGACCAAATGCTAAAGCACGCGTCGTAATTCGACTCTGCCATGACTGCCATGCTGTTTTAATGTTGCGCGTGGTGCGCGTGGCCAGCCCCTGTCTCCAATCCTTGTCGCCTGAAGTTGGCTGAACTGACTGCTATAGGCTCTCAGCGAGAGCCCAGTGAGACCTAAAAATTAGTTAGACTGATTTTAGCAGACCGTGTGTACATTGTTGACATATAGTAACTGGAATTAGACGAGTAGGAGGGCACATCAGACCTTTTTAACGGGTGTGACTAAGAAGTAGGATATAGAGAGAAATCTTTTCTTTAAGAAAAGAGGCATTTTCATTATTCCCCACAGATTCACAATTTATTAAAAAATAAGTGAAAATTGAAGGAAAGTGTTGCCTGGCTGCCCGCTGAGTATATGAAGAAGAATATAAGCATGTGAGGCTGCAAATCAATACTAACAAGGTAAATTATTCCCTATACGGATAATCTGTTTGGAGACTTTACGCAATAAACTATTGGGTTAAAAATCTTTAGACATAATATATATTTTTGAATATTATCTTTAGGACAACCCATGGAGGTGTCTTCTGCCTATATTTTACGTTGAATGTTTGTTCTGGAAGGAGACTTGAATAGGATTATCTTTGTAACCACCAAGTACTCCAACTGTCCAGTTTTATTGTGTGAGGTGTGTGTGTGTGTGTGTGTGTGTATGTGTGTTCTTATATAGCACTCGATTTTACCCTTGGGCATCTCGGCGCTTGCCTTGGGAACCCGTCCTGGTTTTTCCCTGTGAGATCACCCGTGCTGGGCATCCCCAAGGTGAAAGCCAGGCATCCCACCGCGGGGGGGGGGGGCATTGTGGAGATTAAGCAAGCTTGTTGCCCAGAGCTGCATAGTGTGAACTCGTGCTTAGAGTGGGCACCGAAGCGAGAATTATGGAGTCCGTGGACAATTGGGTTCAGGACCCTGCCGCATCGGGAATCGAACCCTGGTCCCGGGTCTGAAAACAGCTTCAGGGTATGCCTCCTCTAACCAGTGAGCCACACTTCTCCTGATGGAGTGGAGGGTGATAAATCTGCCTTTTTATATTAAGAAAACTTATAGCCATCATTTTGATATTATGACTGTTAAACCTGGCATCTCTGGCGTGGTTTCCCCCTATCTTTTTGCCTCGACCTCCTGTATTTTTTGATGCTGTGCTGGATTTCGTTTTTGCTGGTTTAGATGCTTTGGACACTCTGCCACTGCTGATCAGTGCCAGAGTGTAAGTGCTCCCTATGTAAATTGTTATCTTGTTTGGATATACATGTTTGGCATATTTGTATCACCATGAAGTCCCTAGTAAAGTGCACTGGGTGTACCAGGGCTGGTGATGACAAATGCTACTAGTGGGCGTGCAGCACTGATTGTGCCACCCACAGGAGTAGCTCCAAAATGGTGTCTCAGGCCTGCCACTGCGGTGCCTGTGTGCAGTTTAGAAACTGCCATGTCCTCCTGGTCAGTGTCCCCACTGACCAGGCCTAACCCTTCCCTTTTTGTGCACATCAGTCACCCCTATGGAAGGCCCAAGGTACCCCCCTGGGCAGGGTGCAGTGTATGTAAAAGGTAGAGCATGTACTAGTGCAGGTGACATGCTCTGGTAGTGAATGGCAGCCATTTTCGTTTTTCACTATTGTAAGGCTATCTTGCTCCATAGATTAACATGGGGGATGCTGGCTACAGTGGCTTCCAGTATTTCGTCCCATAGGAACAAGATAGGACATAAGTATCTAGTATCCCTGAACTCAGAATTTAATAACACATCTTTTAGGAAAGGTTGTTTTTAAATCCTGTGTTTGAGAACAGCACTTTTAGAAAGTTGCTGTTCTCTTGTCTGACCTTTCTGTGTGCCTTGGCCGGTTTGTGTGTTGACTGTCTGGTTTGAGAGTGACAGGGGCTGGGGATTCCCCAGGAGGCTGGCTGAGTCAGCCCTAGGCTGAATGACTGCATTTGCAACTGGAGTGGTGGGAGGAGTTAGCACCTGGGCCTGAATAGGGCTGCGCCTGCCTTCCACAATGCTGGCTCCACCTCCTGCTGGGCGGCTGACGACCCTGCCCCTCACTCTGAAAGGAAAGGAGAAGCCAGGAAAACAAAGTACTCAAGAAACACCCAGAACTGGTTCAGACCGGGCCGGGCTCAGGGCCCACTTGCACAAAGAGAACAAAGACTTTTAGGGGTATAAGTACAGGACCCCTGACAACAGAAAATTAGATCATCCTGGAATCAACAAGGAGCCTCTGCCAAGGAGAAAGCTGACTCTGAAGAAGGAAGGCTGTCCTGCTGTTGCTCTGCTGGACTGACCTGCTGTTGCTTTGCTGCCAAGGAGAGGGAAAAGACTTTGCTGTGGTGCTGTGTCCCCTGTCTTGAAAGAATCTCCAAGGGCCTGAGAAGAGCTGGCTCCCTGTTCTGAAGTCCCAGGAACAAAAGAACCTCACCCCCAGCTTCCCTGAACTCTGCTGAGAGAGTTCTGTCCTTCCTAGAGTGCTTGATCCAGTTGTGGCGCCTCTGAAAGTTGTACCTGTGCTGGGAAGCTTGAAACTAAGCTTGAGAGACTTTTGCAATTGAAAAGTGTTGCATCGCTCGCTTGCGGAGCGCATCCCCGACAGTGCGAGAAGATTCCCGCCGCTACGAAGGTCGAGATCGTCGCAGCGTCTGTTGCTGCTGCCAGAGCCGTCGCATCCTTCGTTTGCGGGACGCACCAGACCTGTGCGGGAAAGTCTAACATCGCTCAGAGTGTCGTCGCAGAGCCTGTCGTCGCTGGGTGAGATCGCCGCACCACTTGCTTGCGGACCACATCAAGTCGCTGTGAGTGTCGTCGCAGAAACCATCAAATCAAGGAGCTGCGAGAGAGAAGATCATCGCTGGTCCGCGCATCGGCGCCCCGGAGATCGTCGGAACTCCAAAGATCGTCGCATCGTGCCTTTTGCTAGAACAAAATTCCTACGGAACCTCCGCACCGGAATCCATACAAGTGGCCTTCCTCCCCATACAGACCGGATTCGTCACAACATGCAAACGCCTCCCCATGGTCTCAGGAGCAACGCATCGCTTGTTTTCCACCGCACCAGCTTCTGCTTTTGGAACTTTGTCACAACTGAAAGGTACTGTGAGTTAACGTGACGCAACTGTGAACTTTTCACGCTCTGTAGATTATTTTATCGCAACCTGAAGAATTTTATCGCAAACCTTAAGAACTCTTTTAAAACCATATTCTTGAACTGTGTATGTTGGATTTTTGTCGTTTTGGTCTCGTGTAGTTTAGATTAAATACCTTTATTTTTCTAAACTGTTGTGCAGTCAGTTTGTGGTGTTTTCACTGTGTTACTGTGAGTGTTGGTACAAATACTTTACACATTGCCTCTGGTTAGCCTAGACTGCTCGTGCCAAACTACCTAGAGGGTGAGCAGGGGTTATCTCAGAGGGTTTCCTCCTTACCCTGACTAGAAGCAAGAGTCCCTATTTGGACAGTGGTACCTACCCCTGCCAACTAGAGACCCCCAGTTCGAACATTGTTGGTCAGCGGTGCGGATTGAACTGGTATTTGTACTAGACCCACAGTAATTGGTGTACATCATTAATGAGTGCAGACCACTACGCCACCGCATACTACTGGTTTTTGATGTTTTTTCTATTTTTGAGTAACTCTTCAAAGCAGCATGTCTGCGAAAGGAAAAGCACTCAGTGAGGGGGCAGAAGTAGAATTGGAGTTTGTCATTGGAGATTGGTATTCATACAAAGTTGAGCAACTTAGGAAATTCTGCCTTGAGTTTGAGTGCCCCATAAAGAGTGCCTCCAGAAAAGAGGAGCTGCAGAAAATCTTGAAGGCCCATTGGGAGGCACAAGAGGGAAATGATGATGTGAATGGAGAGAATGGTTTTCAAGTCACAGATCTGCCAGTGGGCAGAGTAGGCTCAGGAGCTGGCAGCAACCATTCCAGCAGGGGCCTCCCCCCAGAAGAGTTACAAGAAAATCAGAGAGTAAGAGAATATGAGTTGGAAGTTCTAAAAATGAAAATAAAGCAATTGGAAATGGATAAAGAGAGAGAAAAGGCGGCGGAGGAGAGCAAAGTGCCCGTGCCTTGGAGGAAAAGAAATTGCTTTTGGCTCATGAGTTGAGCATGAGAGAACTGGATCTTAAAGCCAAGGAGGTGGATGCCAGTTCAAATGGTGGCAGCGCACAGCCAGTGCATGGGGGTAAAGTATATATTCCCAAAGACCTGGTACAGAATTACCATAGGAGTGAGGATATTTATGCCTGGTTCACTTCGTATGAGATTGCATTGAAGATGAATGGTGTGCCTGAACAGCATTGGGGGCGGGCCTGTGGAAACATTTTGAGGCTTCTGGGAGGAGTGCTCTAGAGCCCTTAGAGATGGCAGGTGCCATGACCTACCCCAATATGAAGGAGGCCTTATGTCTCAGGTATGGCCTTACTCCAGAGCAGTATAGACTGCAGTTTAGAAACTCTAAGAAGAGAGTCTGAGACTTGGATGGAGTGTGTGAATTTGTACTCACGTGCACTGGAAGGTTGGATGAAGGGCAGTAAAGTAACTAATTTTAAGGGGTTGTTGCATTTAATCAGTTGGGAGCACTTGAGTAGTCTTTGTGTTCCAGAGCTGCGCCAGCATCTTTAAGACAGCAAGCTGACAGACCCCATTGAGCTTGCTAAGGAGGCGGAACGCTGGACTAGTACCAGGGTCCACAGAGGAATTGTGAGTACCACAGCCAAAGGTGGGCAGGGTCCCCAGCAGAAGAGTGGGGGGGACAAGGGTAACCAAAAGGAGTTCTAACAAGGGCCCCAAAATAGTTCCCAGGGAAAGGAATCCCAACCCCCCAAACCTAGACAGCCATGGCCCTCTAAGGGCAGGCGGGACAATAGAGACAGAAGGGATAACCAAGGTCCCCCTACCTGCTATCACTGCAATGAGGTGGGCCACATTGCTCCAAAATGTCCCAAGAAGAAGCCCACACCCACTGGTGCTCCAACCCCAGGGTTAGCAAGTGTAGCTTTGGGCGGGTATTGGATTTCTAGTGGGGAGGTGGGCTTAACAGTTATGTCCCTTGTCTCTCTAGGAGACCGAGAGGTGGTCCAGGAAACCTTTCTGCCCTCTAACACTAAGAAATATGGGCAGAAGGTGACCATCAATGGGAGGGAGGTTGAGGCTCTGAGAGACACAGGAGCCAGCGTGACATCCGTGAGGTGTCAGTGGGTGTCTGAAGAGCAAATCATCCCTGATGTACTCCGCCCTGTAGTGGCAGCTGACAGCTCAGTGCGTCTCTGCAAGTTGACGTGTGTTCCCTTTGAATGGGGGGGGAGTCTCTGGTCTTTTGGAAGTAGTTGTCAGTGATGTCTTGCCTGTAGACTGTCTGTTAGGTAACCACCTGGAGAGTTCTCCATGGAAGGATGTAGAACACAGAACTCACTTGGAGATGTTGGGGTTGCCCGCTTGGATCTGTGTGACCAAGCGTGCTATGGCAGCCAGTAAGGGTAACTCAGCAGAACTGGAGCCTGAAACAGTGGCCCAGAGACCTGCCAGGAGAGGAAGAGGCAGGGGGCGCGGGAAACCCGCCCCAGCAGTTCCCATGGTCCAGGAAGGAGCAGAACCTGAGGGGAATGCCCTGGAACCTACAGGGGAACAGGTGGCCGAACTGGGGGTCCTGCCTGAGCTGACCCATTGGCAGCAGGAAGGTGGTCCCTCCAAGGAGCAATTCTGCCAGGCGCAGAATGAATGCCCTTCCCTCATTGGTCTGCGGCAACAGGCTGTAGATCAGGCAGCAGGTGGAGCAGCCAGAGATCACTTTATCTACTGGGAAGATGACTTATTGTATAGTGAGCCTAGGTTTTCTGAGCCCGGTGCAGCCAGTGTGCTGGTGGTACCCGAGCGCTTCAGAAACTTCCTAATGGGTCTGGCTCATGACGTGCCTCTTGCAGGACATCTGGGGCAAGACAAGACCCTAAACCGGCTTGCCACCCGCTTCCACTGGCCCCAGATGAGGAAGCACGTCGGTTCCTTTTGTAAGTCTTGCCAAACCTGTCAAGCCAGTGGTAAGACTGGAATGAAGTTGAAGGCCCCCTCAAACCCTTTCCAGTGGTGAGCACCCCTTTCGAGCGTGTGGGAATAGACATTGTAGGGCCCCTGGACCCCAAGACAGCCTTAGGCAACAGGTTCATCCTGGTTTTGGTGGACCATGCCACCCGGTACCCGGAAGCAGTCCCTCTCAGGACAATCACAGCACCCGTGGTGGGCCGTGCATTGATGGGGATCTTTTCCCGTGTAGGGTTCCCCAGAGAGGTCGTCTCCAACCGGGGTACCAACTTCATCTCTAGGTACATGAAGTCTCTGTGGGAGGAGTGTGGGGTAACTTATAAGTTTGCCACTCCTTACCACCCTCAAGGAAATGGGTTGATTGAAAGGTTCAACCGGACCCTGAAAGGTATGATTATGGGCCTAGCAGAGCCCATGAGGCGGAAGTGGGATGTCTTGTTACCATGCCTGTTGTTTGCCTACAGGGAGGTGCCTCAGAAGTCCTTAGGGTTCAGTCCCGTTGAACTCCTGTATGGCCACCCTGTTAGAGGACCTCTCGCACTGGTGAAGGAGGGGTGGGAGAAATCCTGTGGGAAAACCCCTCAGGATGTGTTCAGCTATGTGCTGGCCATTCGCAACCAGACACAACGCTTCAGGAAGCTCGCTCAGGAGAACCTGGAAGCTAGCCAGGAAGAAATTAAAAGATGGTACGACCAGAATACCACTCTGGTCGAATTTCAACCTGGGCAGAAAGTGTGGGTGATGGCGCCAGTGGAGCCTTGTGCGCTCCAAGACAAGTGGACTGGGCCATATGAGGTGGTGAAAAGGAAAAGTGAGGTAACCTACCTGGTTAACCTGAGGGCTCCCAGGCACCCCCTGAGAGTGTTGCATGTGAACTGCCTCAAACCACACTTTGAGTGGAGGTCTGAAGTGATGATGCTCATGGCTACAGATGCAGGAATGGAAGAGGATAGTGATCCTCTCCCTGACCTCCTGGCAGTTAAGGAGCAAGATGGGTCAGTGGATGGTGTGGTCCTCTTGCCCACCCTGACCCCAGAGCAGCAGAGTGACTGTCGCCAAGTGTTGGGTCAGTTCTCCTCCCTGTTCTCCATGACCCCAGGAGTCACCAACTGGTGTGTCCATGATGTGGACACTGGAGACAGTCTGCCTGTGAAACACATTTTTTACAGGGTAGCTGACAAGGTCAGGGCCAGCATCAAGGAAGAGGTTTCCAAGATGTTGGTGCTAGGGGTGATTGAGCCCTCAAGCAGCCCCTGGGCTAGCCCAGTGGTCTTGGTACCAAAAGCTGCTGCGCCAGGTGCCACTCCAGAACTCAGGTTTTGCGTGGACTACCGTGGGCTCAATGCGGTCACGAAGACTGACGCACACCTCATCCCCAGAGCTGATGAGCTCGTGGATCGGTTGGGAGCTGCCCAGTACCTCAGTACCTTTGATTTGACCTCTGGGTACTTGCAGATTGCCTTAACTGATGGGGCCAAGGAGAGGTCTGCATTCTCAACGCCAGAGGGGCACTTCCAGTTCTGAGTCATGCCCTTTGGGTTGAAGAATGCCCCTGCCACATTCCAGAGACTGGTTAACCAGGTACTGTCCTGGCTGGAGGAATTCAGCGCCGCATACCTGGATGACATTTTTGAGCTCTCCCTGGGTGAGCACTAGGGCTGCGAGCTACCTGAGACCAGTACCTGTTATTGCTGCTTTTAAAACGTGACTGCACTCGTTTTTAACATTATTTTTAAATCGTGCTGAAAATCTTTCTGGGGGCATTTTAATGTATTAGATTAATGGGGAATTAGTCAGAGGCACTCTAACACCCCTCTCCACGCTATCTTACCTTTCCTTTGCTAGCCAGCTGCTCTCATTGATTGCAGGCTGCGGCGGGCGCCATCTTGGGTGTGGGCTGGGGCTGCGCTCTAGTGGCGCTGGCCTCCCACCCTCCCAGACTACTTAGCTGGCCGTTTTTCAGCTGTTCGCTGCCTTTTTGAGCTCTCCCTGGGTGAGCACTAGGGCTGCGAGCTACCTGAGACCAGTACCTGTTATTGCTGCTTTTAAAACGTGACTGCACTCGTTTTTAACATTATTTTTAAATCGTGCTGAAAATCTTTCTGGGGGCATTTTAATGTATTAGATTAATGGGGAATTAGTCAGAGGCACTCTAACACCCCTCTCCACGCTATCTTACCTTTCCTTTGCTAGCCAGCTGCTCTCATTGATTGCAGGCTGCGGCGGGCGCCATCTTGGGTGTGGGCTGGGGCTGCGCTCTAGTCGCGCTGGCCTCCCACCCTCCTCACAGCCTATAAATGAGCACTAACAACAGACGGCGCAGCGGGCTGGCGCAGCGGGTGCGCGCCGAAGCCGCGCCAAAGCCAAGCCCGTCTGCGCCCGTCCGCGGCCGGACACGGCCCAGGGCCATAACCTCTGGTCCCCGACTGCTGTACTCATCCCTGTACTTAAGAGAGCTGAATCCAGGTAACGCTCATCAGGATTGTACCCCCGTCTCTCTCACTGTTGGGAGGGACACTAGCCTCCCCCCCTGTCCAGGCTGTGGCTACCAACTTCCTCATTCCCACCCTCTAGCCCATCTAGATCCTAATTATATCTCGTCACACGTTCCAAACAATGCTCCTCCGCATGGCTGTCGAGCCGCGCTTATCAACACGCGCTCACTTCCTTGCCACAGTTTTCACATCAAGGAGTTTATCATCGCTCATAACCTAGATTTATTGTTCGCTACTGAGACATGGGCAGATGCCGGCTCTGGTCCGGATTTTTGCGACGCTATCCCAGATGGATATAGCGTTGCTAGACATGATAGGCCCATAGGAAGAGGTGGTGGCCTTGCAATTATCTACAAGGACAAATACCGGACCACACTCGATCCTATAAACTCTGCTAATTGTGAGTCAGCTGCCTTTGCGATTAGCAATAACCCCAAGCAAGCCCTAAAGGGTATAATATTATACCGACCCCCTGGCCCTCGCAGCGCCTTTCTCTCCACTCTCTCTGACCTAAATGACAATGTTGTCGGCTCAGAAAATTACACGATACTTGGAGATTTTAATTTTCATTTGGAAGAGAAGGATAATTCTGATACAATTCAACTAACGACTGACCTCGCTAATTTAGGACTTCACCAATTAGTTAAGGGCATTACACATCAAGCTGGACATACCCTTGATGGCCTGTTCACTAATGATCCTGACATCTCTGTGCTGGACATTATTCCCATCACGTGGTCAGACCACAGGGCTATTATATTTCAGCAAAATATACGGGCATTACATCCTTCACTTCCGAGACCCCGAATTAGGGTGGGGACACGTGCTTGGAAAAACGCTGACATTCCTCAGATGCTAGAGTCCCTTGCCTCCTCCCATCCTCAGGGAGGAAATTCTTCAGCATTATCAGCTATAGATTTCCAAGATTGGATCCGAAGTGCCGCCGATCTAGTGGCCCCAGAAAAACTTACGAGACCTAACAGAGCATCTCCTTCGGCTGCCTGGTATAATGAAGATTTAAGACTCCATCGCCAACACTGTAGGAACCTAGAAAGGCGATGGAGAAAAGCTTACTGCCCCATAGCCAGACAAATTTATAAAGATGCCCTTATGACTTACAAAAAGGCAATTGTGGCCCAAAAAACGGTCTTTTTTTCGGCACAAATTGAAACCGCCGCCAACTCTGCCAGAGAGCTGTTCTCCGTTGTTACGACTCTGTCCACCCCCCCCCCTCTGGCCCGGGGGTAGAGCCCTCACAGACCTTCTGTAATGATCTATCCACCTTCTTCACCCCAAAGGTGGCAGATATATATGCTTCATTTGAAGGGGATATTAAAACTGAACGCAGAGGCGGTAGTGTGATAGAGGTACCTTCTCATCATAATTATGACCCTTTCTTATGTTTTTCACCTGCCTCACTTGATGACGTTATCACTCTCATTTCATCCACTAAATCGGGTTCCCCTTTGGACCCTTGCCCTCCTTCTGTGATGCAAAAACTCACAGAGGTGATCGCACGCCCCCTTATGGAGATCTGCAACACTGCATTTCAGACAGGCCAATTTCCTAGTATATGGAAGAAGGCTGTTATAAAACCCCTTCTGAAAAAACCCTCCCTAGACCCTACAGCCGTCGCCAGCTATAGACCCATTGCGTGTCTACCCTTTGCCGCCAAAGTATGCGAATCCATGATGAATAGACAGCTGTCAGAGTTCGTTGAGACCCACCAACTTCTCGATGAATCGCAGTTTGGCTTTAGGAAAGGGCATGGGACAGAGACCGCCCTGATTAAGGCCTCTGACGAGATCAGGGCGATCATGGATCAGGGGGGGGCGGCTGTCCTCATCCTTTTGGATTTGTCAGCGGCCTTTGACACGGTCGACCATGTCATCCTAGTCGACCGTGTCACAGCTCTGGGCATAAGCAATCTGGCCAAGGATCTCATTTCATCTTTCCTGGCAGACCGTACCCAGACTGTAAGGCTGGGAGATTTCTACTCACCCACCTCTGTACTCCCCTGTGGAGTCCCACAAGGTTCCTCGCTAAGTCCCATGCTATTTAACATTTATGTAGCAGACTTAGCGAGGGTAATAAAGGCACATGGAGTACGGCTAACATCTTATGCAGATGATACCCAGCTGGTCCTGGGCATCCATAAGGACGGCTGCGCTGTGGCAGCCAACTTCCAGAGAGCTATGCTTGAGGTCAGTACCTGGATGGCATCTAATTGTCTTAGGCTCAACTCGGACAAGACCGAGGTTATGACCTTTGGAAAACTCTCTCCAGAATGGTCTTCTAACTGGTGGCCGGAAAAGCTCGGCTATCCACCTGTCCCAGTGGAAAAAGCCAGAAACCTGGGAATCATTTTTGACAGCAAGTTGGTATTTGACCTTCATACAAACAAGGTTGTGTCGTCTTCTTTCTTTATTCTGAAAAAGATTAAGAAGCTGCTGCCTTATCTCCCTCCCTCAGCTGGAAGACTCTGGTCTCTACCTTAGTCTTCTCCAAAATGGATTATGGAAACGCTCTCTTTCTCCATACCCAGAAGCGTGTTATAACAAAGCTGCAATCCATCCAGAATGCGGCAGCCAGGATTCTCCTGAGCATTCCTCGCCGCAACTCCACCACTCTTGGCATTCGTCAACTCCACTGGCTGAGAGTAGAGAGCCGCATCAAATTCAAGGCCCTCTGCATTGCATATAGGGCAGTACACGGCATAGGACCCAGGTTCCTGACGGAAGCCTTTCAGCCATACACTCCTAGACGGCAATTAAGATCGGCCAATACCAACCTCCTCACTGTGCCACGCACAAGAACGGCCACCTGGGGAGATAGACGTTTCTTGGTGGCCACCCCAAAACTCTGGAATCTTCTGCCACATTCCATCAAAACTGCCCCGAACCTGATGAGCTTCCGCAGGCTCTTAAAAACGTGGTTATTTAACCAGTGAGAGGATGACTGACCCCAGTAGCTCCACAGCGCCGAGACACCCCAGGGTATTTGTTGCGCTATAAAAATTACGTAAATAAATAAATAAAATAAATAAACATTGCTGTGTTCAGCTCCACGGGGAGGAACACTTGCAACACCTCTGCAAAGTGTTGAACAGCAGGCCTCAGTATCAAGGCAAGCAAGTGCCAGATAGGGCAGGGATCTGTGGTGTATTTAGGACACCACGTGGGGAGCGGCCAGGTGGCACCCCTACAAGCAAAGATTGATACCATTCTGGCTTGGGAGCCCTCCAAGACCCAGACAGAGGTGAGAGCCTTTTTAGGACTCACTGGGTATTACAGACGGTTTGTCTAGGTATTTGGCACCATTGTCGCCCCCTTGACAGAACTCACTTCTAAGAAGTTGCCCAAAAGAGTGGGCTGGACCGAAGCCTGCCAAACTGCTTTTGATGCCCTGAAGACTGCCATGTGCACAGCACCGGTGCTCAAGGCACCTGACTTTTCCAGTGAGTTCATTGTACAGACAGACGCTTCAGAGCATGGTGTGGGAGCAGTGCTCTCACAGATCACTGACGAGGGCTGGGACCAGCCTGTGGCTTTCATTAGTAGGAGGCTACTACCCAGGGAACAGAGGTGGAGTGCGATTGAAAGGGAAGCTTTTGCTGTGGTCTGGGCTCTGAAGAAGCTGAGGCCCTACTTGTTTGGGACTCACTTCCGTGTTCAGACCGACCACAGGCCCCTCAGATGGTTAATGCAGATGAGGGGTGAGAATCCAAAACTGTTGAGGTGGTCCATCTCCCTAGAGGGAATGGACTTTACGGTGGAACACCGCCCTGGTACAGAGCACGCCAACGCTGATGGTCTTTCCAGATTTTTCTGACTTAGTGAAGAGAACTCCCAAGAGGGTGGGTAGTTCTCCCCATTTTCAGCTGGAGGGGACACGTGTTAGACCTGGCATCTCTGGTGTGGTTACCCCCTATCTTTTTGCCTCGACCTCCTGTATTTTTTATTTCATTTTGCTGGTTTAGATGCTTTGGACACTCTGCCACTGCTGATCAGTGCCAGAGTGTAAGTGCTCCCTATGTAAATTGTTATCTTGATTGAATATACATGTTTGGCATATTTGTATCACTATGAAGTCCCTAGTATAGTGCACTGGGTGTGCCAGGGCTGGTGATGACAAATGCTACTAGTGGGCCTGCAGCACTGATTGTGCCACCCACAGGAGTAGCTCTAAAATGGTGTCTTAGGCCTGCCACTGCGGTGCCTGTGTGCAGTTTAGAAACTGCCATGTCCTCCTGGTCAGTGTCCCCACTGACCAGGCCTAACCCTTCCCTTTTTGTGCACATCAGTCACCCCTATGGAAGGCCCAAGGTACCCCCCTGGGCAGGGTGCAGTGTATGTAAAAGGTAGAGCATGTACTAGTGCAGATGACATGCTCTGGTAGTGAATGGCAGCCATTTTCGTTTTTCACTATTGTAAGGCTATCTTGCTCCATAGATTAACATGGGAGATGCTGGCTACAGTGGCTTCCAGTATTTCTTCCCATAGGAACAAGATAGGACATAAGTATCTAGTATCCCTGAACTCAGAATTTAATAACACATCTTTTAGGAAAGGTTGTTTTTAAATCCTGTGTTTGAGAACAGCACTTGTAGAAAGTTGCTGTTCTCTTGTCTGACCCTTCTGTGTGCCTGGGCCTGTTTGTGTATTGACTGTCTGGTTTGAGAGTGACAGGGGGTGGGGATTCCCCGGGAGGCTGGCTGAGTCAGCCCTAGGCTGAATGACTGCATTTGCAACTGGAGTGGTGTGAGGAGTTAGCACCTGGGCCTGAATAAGGCTGTGCCTGTCTTCCACAATGCTGGCTCCACCTCCTGCTGGGCGGCTGACGACCCTGCCCCTCACTCTGAAAGGAAAGGAGAAGCCAGGAAAACAAAGTACTCAAGAAACACCCAGAACTGGTTCAGACCGGGCTCAGGGCCCACTTGCACAAAGAGAACAAAGACATTTAGGGGTATAAGTACAGGACCCCTAACAACAGAAAATTAGATCATCCTGGAATCAAGAAGGAACCTCTGCCAAGGAGAAAGCTGAAACTGAAGAAGGAAGACTGTCCTGCTGTTGCTCTGCTGGACTGACCTGCTGTTGTTTTGCTGCCAAGGAGAGGTTAAGGTCTTTGCTGTGGTGCTGTTTCCCCTGTCTTGAAGGAACCTCCAAGGGCCTGAGAAGAGCTGGCTCCCTGTTCTGAAGTCCCAGGAACAAAAGGACTTCACCCCCCAGCTTCCCTGAACTCTGCTGAGAGAGTTCTGTCCTTCCTAGAGTGCTTGATCCAGTTGTAGCGCCTCTGAAAGTTGTACCTGTGCTGGGAAGCTTGAAACTAAGCTTGAGAGACTTTTGCAATTGAAAAGTGTTGCATCGCTCGCTTGCAGAGCACATCCCCGACAGTGTGAGAAGATTCCCGCCGCTACGAAGGTCGAGATCATCGCAGCATCTGTTGCCGCTGCCAGAGCTGACGCATCCTTCATTTGCTGATGCACCAGACCGGTGCGGGAAAGTCTAACATCGCTGCGAGTGTCGTCGCAGAGCCTGTCATCGCTGGGTGAGATCGCCGCACCGCTTGCTTGCGGACCACATCACGTCGCTGCGAGTGTCGTCGCAGAAACCATCGCATCGGGGAGCTGGTCCGCGCATCGTCACCCCAGAGATCGGCGCAACTCCAAAGATCGTCGCATCATGCCTTTTGCGAGAACAAACTTCCTACGGAACCTCTGCACCGGAATCCATACAAGTGGCTTTCCTCCCCATACAGACCGGATTCGTCGCAACACAGTCGCTGCTGCAGCGGGTCTGTCGCAAACGCCTCCCCAGGGTCTCAGGAGCAACGCATCACTTGTTTTCCACCGCACCAGCTTCTGCTTTTGGAACTTTGTCGCAACTGAAAGGTACTGTGAGTAAACGTGACGCAACTATGAACTTTTCACGCATCTGTGGATTATTTTATCGTAACCTGAAGAATTTTATCGTAAACATTAAGAACTCTTTTGAAACCATATTCTTGAACTGTGTATGTTGGATTTTTGTCGTTTTGGTCTCGTGTAGTTTAGATTAAATACTTTGTGACTGTTGTGGAGTCATTTTGTGGTGTTTTTACTGTGTTACTGTGAGTGTTGGTACAAATCCTTACAAATACTTTACACATTGCCTCTGGTTAGCCTAGACTGCTTGTGCCAAGCTACCTAGAGGGTGAGCAGGGGTTATCTCAGAGGGTTTCCTCCTTACCCTGACTAGAAGCAAGGGTCCCTATTTGGACAGTGGTACCTACTCCTGCCAACTAGAGACCCGCAGTTCTAACAATGACCCATGTAGGTTATCTTATTATTACATTTTATTAATTAGATTCCAGCATTGGCAATTTACCTGTTTCCATAAAGTCTGGTTGGCACTTGAAGGAGGAGAATGAGAGTGTAATCCTTACACCATCGAATCCATATTCTTAAATAACGGTGGGTTGATAGGTCTTTTGAGGCCACTTTGAGCTATGTGATAAAAGCACTTGGAATAAAAGGGATGAGTTACACCCTCTGTGGACAATGTCTTTAAAAGAGTTTTCAAGCACCTTTCGTTTGCATTATTTCCAAGCTCCCTGTGAGCTTGTACTTGTGCGTGAAAATATTGGTGAGACTGTGAGTGCAGATATGTTATGTATGAAACACAGGTATGGTTATGATAATGCCATTGGGTTGGTGTATGTATGATTTATTTAAAGGGGTAGCTTTTTTAACAATTGCTTATTGGTAGTAGTATTATTGTAGGTATATAAAGTAAGTGCAATTTCTATATACATTTTATCTTCTTTCTATATAGATGTTATGAGTCTTGGACACACAAGCCTTAAGAAGGTGGTTTGGGCCAGATACTGCCACCGAAACGCGTTGCCCTTGGCCTTTTTTTTGTTTCTCTTGTGTTTTTTATGATGCTCACATCTGAAATGTTTATACATATATGATATGTTTTTAATTATGTATTGAATATTGATTGTTTATAATATCGAACTATGAAATAATCATCCTGCTGATGTGCTTCACAAAGTGATCTTTTAAATATTGTGTATTATATTGTTTTGTTGTTTATTAGGTTTAAATATCTTGTGGGATATATAAATATATATCTTTTTATGTATTTACTTAGTGAATAAAACATCTATATACTACTCTTTGGCATTTTTAATGGTTGATATATAAGTGAGGTGTGATCGAAAATTGAGTATTGATGTATGCTACCGAAAAGCCCCAAAGGGAATTTTCTCTTACTTGGTGTCAATATTGTGTCCTGTCCCTTTGGTGCCGAGGACCATTCTCCCAAATTTTGGTATCTCGCTTGGTGTCCCCATACCTCTGGCATTAAAAGTCAGAATGCCTTGAGTACCCATGTGTGTGTAGTGAACTGGGAAGTGTGGGGAGGCATTTCTGCAGTAGCCTGTTCCAGGTGGGCCACCAACACACATCTTGGAGATTTCACCTGGGGGGCTGTAGCCCTCTAATCAGTGGACAAGCTATTCAATGTTTCTTCCTCATGAAAGTAAACATGAACACACAACATCTCCTTCCCATGGCAGTACCCAAGGGGAATACTAAGCAATCAGTGACAACATCTACCTACAAAGGGTAACTAGGCATTTATGCCCACAGACAACTCATCCAAGGCAAGGCTAGGTGGAGTGAATGTGTCCTATGATGCCAATGGGTATTGTATTATGATAGTGTTCTCCTAGTGACCATGTCAACAACCTGTCAAAAACAATCAGTGGCAGACAGCAAGCTGCAGCTAATACAA
Organism: Lissotriton helveticus; assembly: GCF_964261635.1. Classification (NCBI taxonomy): domain Eukaryota; kingdom Metazoa; phylum Chordata; class Amphibia; order Caudata; family Salamandridae; genus Lissotriton; species Lissotriton helveticus. The sequence goes on along the minus strand of NW_027612032.1, from coordinate 225,284 downwards.
ACTACATCCTCAACTTCCATCTGGCAAATGTTTTTGCATACTTACACCCACCTATCCTATCCATGTTCACATTTCAACATTACCTCTTGGCTGCATAATCTCTACTTGTGCTGGTCTGACCCCTCTCACACCCACCCCAAAGTACATGCTCATCTCTCAAACTAGCCATTATTCACAAGCCCTTCACAATGACCCTCTGCAGCTGCCATCCCTAAAACTATTTCTGCCCTCCAAGCTCTACCCTTGTACTCTAACTCTTCCCCCCAAACTCTCACATTCACATTCTGGTGCTGCACCTCTTACACCCACAACTACATTACCAGCACCACACGTCATCGCTATGTACACCTCACCTCTCCCATTCATGCTATATACACAATGTACTGTACTCATCATCCCCTCAACAGACGTTAAACGTAACATGTCAAATATACACCTCTCATCCCCATTTTGACATTCACTAATGGCTTGTACTGCACTTTTGTCACAAGGTGCAGATTCATATACAACTCTGACATTCACACTTAACACCTCACCACATCTCTCACCCAGAGACTTACATTGCTCAATGAATCTGTCCTCATTCATTCGCCTCTCAGCGATCACTCACCCTACTCTGCTTAAAGCCTACTAATAGTCATTTGACAAACTAGTGCATCCACAGAGCTAAACACAACATCCATCTACTGCCCAACACCTCGCATCTCCCCATCCAGCACCCTAACTTACACAAGTGGTGGTGGTGGGGGGGGAGGGGAAACTATGTATACCCTTGATATACACCCATACACTTTGTTTCAAATAAAAACTTTAACCTTGTCTCGCTGCGGCTCTGTCCATATCTATATCCACATCTCAATTCCATGCTCCATACCTCTATTGACGTCTGCACAGTCATCTCTCACCATAGTCTCAACAACTACAGCTCTCATCTCCTGCCAGCTTATAACCGTGTGACAGTGTAGTATTCCTGCGCTATGATTCTTTCTCTATGTTACCATGTCCTAGCTGCTCATCCTGTGTGTGTCTGTATATATGCCATTTGCATTAGTGACTCGCAAATTGGAAAAATTTGCAAGTTGCAATTTGCAAGTCCCTAATGCAAATGTACAACAGTGTCTGAGACACTGTTAGCGATGCCTAATGGGGTCGCAAATATCATGCCTCATGCATATTCATGAGGCACTCGTAATTTGCGACCCCATTAGGAATCGCTGGCCCTCCCTTAAAGGAAAACGGGCTGCATTTTTTTTTTTAAATGATTCGTTTCCAGTTCATTTTTCAAGGGCAGGCAGTGTTCCTGGGACCTCTGCCTGCCCTTACAAAATATTTTCCCTTGCATTCTCAAAGGGTAACAGATCCCCTGGGGACCCCTTCCCATTTGCGAATGCTTTACCACCTGCTTGAAGTAGGTGGAAAATTGCAAAACAGTCATACCTAGGGCTCAGACTCGCTATTAGGAAGGGATGCCCTTGAAACGCCCCTTCCTAACAGCGAGTTGCAAATACTAATCAGCGAGCCCTTAGATATTTCTGCATGCGTAAACGGGTCGCAAACCCATTTGCGCATGCAAAAATACGTTGTACATCTGGCTCCAAGAGTACTATGGGATGAACCACAGGAAGCAAAACACTTATGAGTAGATGTATGACTCTTTTTTGCGGTAGCAAATGGGAATTCGGCCAGTTTGTGACCGCAGAATTGGTCTGCCCCATGCACAAATCATATTATGCGATTCGCTACCCTATTAGACTTGTGACTCCCTATTAGGAAGGGGCGTCCCTTCCTAATAGCGAGTCTAACCCCAATGTATGATTGTTTTGTGACCGCATTTGCAGTGGCAAAACAATTGCAGTTTACCACCTACTTCAAGTAGGGGGTAAGCCACTCGCAAGCGAAAAGGGGTCCCCACGGGACCCCTTCCCCTTTGTGAATGGTTGTGAAAACATTATTTTAGAGCAGGCTGTGGTCCCAGGGACCACTACCTGCCCTAAAAAAATTAAACTGCAAAGTTTCATTTTTCTTTTTTAAATGCATTGCGTTCTCCTTTAAGGAAAAAAAAAACCTTCTTTATTGAAAAAGCAGTCACAGACATGGTGGTCTTCTGACCCCACAGGCCACCGTCCCTGAGAGTGCTAGCCATTCCTATGCAGTCGCAAATTACGATTGCCTCATGAATATTGATGAGGCATGCAATTTGTGACCCCATTGGGAATCGCAAACAGTGTCTGAGACACTGTTGTACATTCAGTTTAGCAAGTCGCAAATTGCGAGTCGCAATTCTGCACAATTTGCGACTCGCTAACCTGAATGGTCGTACATCCGGCCCTTAGAGGTGTATACATTCATTCTGTACGCTAAAAACCCACTGATTGAGAAACATGCACTAGCATGCTCTACCTATTGGCATCAGTCAAACAGGTCAGTGTTAAAGGCTTCATTGTCTGCAGATATTTTCTGAAAGGAAGCGGCTTTCGAAATATAGAAGGAACTCGTTCTTACTCAGCTATCGTGGGCTCTTATAATTGTTTTAAGCGTATAATATTAGAGTACTATATGAATAGGCATTTCAGGAATACGTATCTGCCCGTCTACCTGTTTACACCTGTAGGAGAGTAGGGTCTGCTATCCTATGGTCACCCCAAATTTTTGCTTTTTGCTTCACTGGTTTTCGACTACTGAGGCTGTGGGCCTGCTGATCAGACCCCCAGCCTGCTGTTCTCTCACTAAATTAATGACACATGTGCTATAGGCACATACCAATTGGAAATGGACTCCTTGTCAGCCCCTGTAGAATGCACTATAGGTGCACAGGGCACAGGAGCCACTAAGGCCTACCAGGGGCTGCAGCATATCTTTTGCCACCCCTGGCTGGTTCTTAAATTGACACAACTGGCTGATCACTCAGCTGGGGTAAGGTGGTGTACACACCCCTTGCTTAGATATAGTATACCTATGTCTAAACCTATATCTGGACACATGTAAACCTGTGAGCCACTCCTATAGACAGGCCTCACCAATCCTGGAGGCTGGGTGCATGGTTTTTATGTGAGATGGAGCTCTAGCATGAGCTGAGCTTGTCTGCAGCCGTCGGGAACAAATCCCTAAGCTGTTTCAGGATAATGCCATACCATATACTATTAAGTGCCTTATAATCCTCGCGGTTATTTAGCAACTTTGGTTTGGCTTTATCAAAACATGTCGTGTAAGGTGTCATACGCTTTGGAATACCATCCCCTCGCCAGTTCTGGCGACGGGGATGGCATTCCACCCCTCTAGAGGGGTAAGACATGTTACTTCACTTTAATGCGGTTGATTTCTCCAAAGGCCTTAAGATCCACAAAATGGATGCCTCTGCCACAGACAAATGTCTGGACCCCTGGAGCTGACCGAAACTCAGTCCAGGGGGTCCTGGACAAAGGGTTTCCTGTCACAGGAGGGTGTCACCGCCCTCCAGACAGGAGATAGTGTATTGTAGCAGGGAGGTTTGAAAGAAACCAGACACTGCCTGGGGCGCACAAGGCTGCCCCTTGCATAATCCGGCCAAACCGGTTCTGGGGCACTCCAGCCCTCGTGCCAGGGCGGCCTGGATCAAAGGAAGGGGGTGTATCCACCCACTTCCTGGGTCCCACCCATAGGAGGGGACCTAGCAGGTAATCACGCCCACCAGATTCGAATAAGAGTGGGAGCAGTGCCAATGCACATCAGATTTCCTGGAAGAAACATTTGAAACGATATTCTGGACCCTTCGCCCTCCATCTCAATGTGGAAGCCCGAAGAATCTCCCTTGTGGTCAAGGAGTGACCACCCTGCAGCAGCAGGCACCATCCAGCCCTCGACGTCTACTTAGTTGCAGTTCCCGCCGGAACTCGAGCGACTGAGATCGACGAGATCAAGCCTGCCCAGCTTCTAACAGCCCGATCCACAGTCCCTGCAAAGCTGAGACCCGTGGAGGCGACCGGAAGCGTGGGGCACGCCATCTTGAAGTGACCACGAGACGCTGACCGTGCAGCCCACGAGTGACCCTCGAAGCTGTACACCGGGGTTTGAGAAGCCCCCACCCTGAGCTACTCCTGAGCCGAAGTTCAGCCCTCCACACTCGACGAGTGCTGCGTGGGGCCCTTTGGCACGATTTGGCTCAACGCGTTGGCCCGGTCACTTGCCAGCTGGCTTGTGGTCCCTGTGCCGATGAACTACCTAAAAAGACTTGTGATTCTGGTTGCTCCAGATCCACACCAGCTCCCCTGAAAAGGAGCCCCGACTCTGACCTTCCTGGTCCGAGTGAGAAGCAATCTTCCGATCCTGCGTGGATTGCTCTTACCAAGGCTTGTTTGCTCCAAACTTGAAGCCGACTGCACCGACGGTGAGAGCCTGCGTGGGACAGATCGTGACCTGCTCCTGGACGTCGCAGATGCCCCAGAGCCCACGTGACAGCGGAGAGAAGCTCTTTGACGACCACCTGATTGCGCCCGACATTGCCTGGTTCCGTCCTGGTTCCACCCTGGTCACTGCTGAGTGACCCAGACTCTGTCCCCTCTGCTTTCAGGTACTCTACAACTTGAGTCCACCCTTGGACTCCACCGGACACTTCGTCTTCACCCTGCCTGCAGCCCTTTCAGCTTCAAGCACCAAGAGCCTGCGTGTCAAAACCCGACGCCACTTCGACCCTGTGCACCCACTTCCTGTGGGTGAGGTAACTTTGCTCCGCCGGTGTTCCCACACTGGTGCACACCTCTAGGGTCTGTGTGTTAAGTTTTGTTCCTCTAGGTTCAGCGGAAGTGTCCTTAAACTTTAACTCTTTGACTTTTACACACCATTGGTTAACATTGGTGCATGCGTGCGCTTTCCGCACATCTCCCGAATCCCGAGGGCCATTCCCGACTTCAGCATTGCTTGTCCTGACTGCTCCCAGCGATTCCCTAGGCCCTAGGCCTAACCACTGCTCGAGTGGCCTTTCTTATACCACTTGTTTAGTATATGGTTTGAGTGGCCAACCGCCCTCATCCATAATTGTGCAACTTGTATGTTTAAACAGTGCTTTTTGATTTAACGCTTGTGCCCCTTTATTCATAAAGAATACTGGGGATTGTTTTTAGTAATAAACACATATATTTTTATAATATATACTTGTGTGGTGTCCTTTCATTTGGTATTACAGGATTGTATGTGGTAAAACAGCTCGCTTAACACGACCTCTTAAGTTAAGCCTTTAGGCTGCTTAGTCCATGCTACCCCTAGAATACTGGGGATTGTTTTTAGTAATAAACACATATATTTTTATAATATATACTTGTGTGGTGTCCTTTCATTTGGTATTACAGGATTGTATGTGGTAAAACAGCTCGCTTAACACGACCTCTTAAGTTAAGCCTTTAGGCTGCTTAGTCCATGCTACCCCTAGGATAGCTTGTCTAATAAGGTTGACTTACAACCAGACACCATAAGGGGATTGTTTGGTCAGGTAGTAGGTGGTTCCAGAATTGGAAACATCCCCTACCAGGCCAACTTCTCACATTGGTGAGCAGCGGTGCGGATTTGAGCTTGCTGTTGTTTTACCATTGCAATCTTTATATCAAATTGAAAGATCACATCAAGTACCTTTAGGTACATATAAAATCAAAAGCTTAGCATATTAAGTTCTACTGAACTTAGTAGTTGTAGGTTGAAGGGAGTAGCACACCCCTGACTACAACTCACTAGCAAGGTCCAGTAGGAAAACACTTAGTGTAGGTAAGTGCACCACTTACACCTCACTAGTAACCATGTCTGACACAGGAAAGGCCTCAGGGTCTAGTCCTGTGACAGTTGACCCTACCCAGGCAACTTTTGGATATGACAAACTAACCCGCAGAGACTTGATTGCCTTGTGCAAAGCAAGAGGGTTAAAAAGGGGCAGAAGCCCCACCTGCCTAATCCTGGTAGAAATCCTAGAACAGGATGACTTAGAGAAGGCAAAAGCAGCTTCCCTAGATACAGGAACTGGAGGGAACCCCCCTGCAGTTGATCCCCTTGAAGAGGAGGATGATGATGACTTGGATGAGGACTCAGATGTTGAGGACTTAGGAGTACAGGATCAGGGTAGCCAGGTTCCAGTTGGTAGGCTTAGCCAGGCCAACTTGGACCTACTGGGGAATGGAGAGGGCCAGCACCTCCCCAGAACCCAACATATGATTCCCCCAGGCAACAGAAGAGTGAGATCTCCCTCAGGGGACTCTCATCTTTCTAGTGCCTCCAGAGAATCACAGAGAGGCATGAATGCTTCTCAAAAGTTAGAGCATAGGGCCAGAATGAGGGCTGTCAAACTCCAGATAGAGAGGGAGGATGTAGCCTTGGCTCAAGCTAGACTTGCCTTGGCAAGAGAGCAGAAATTAAGTGGCTTAGATGTCACTGGTGGCAGCAATTTTCCAAGAGAAAAAGACAGGGCCTATGATAATAGAAACCTGACCAAAATTGTGCCCCCCTTTAAAGAAGGGGATGACATCCACAAATGGATGACTGCTCTTGAGAGAGCCTGCATGGTACAGCAGGTTCCTGAGAATCAGTGGGCTGCAATTTTGTGGTACTCCTTTTCTGAGAATGGGAGGGACAGGCTCCTCACAGTTAGACCTGAGGATGCCAAAAACTACTCTGTTTTGAAGAGTGCTCTCATTGAAGGGTATGGCCTAACCACTGAGCAATACAGGTTGTTGTTCAGAGACACCCAGAAAGCACAGACTCAAGACTGGACTGATTTTGTGGAGTGTGCCACTAAGGCTTTGGAGGGTTGGTTGCAGGGAAGTAAAGTTTCAGACTATACAGGATTGTACAATCTTATGATGAGAGAACAGATCCTTAATAACTGTACAAACCAGCTGTTGCATCAATACCTTATTGACTCTGATCTGACCTCTCCCCAAGAATTGGGAAAGAAGGCAGACAAATGGGTCAGAACAAGGATTAAGCAGAAACCCCAGAACCAAGGTGGTGACCAGAAGAAAACAGACCAGAAGGGTGGTAATCAGAATCAGAAAGATAAAGAAAAAGACCAGAAGTCTTCAGGCCCCCAAACTAATAGTAAGGAGGGTGGTTCCCAAACCGGTAACAAGAAGAAGAAGAACAAAGGTCCAAAGACACCTTGGTGCAATACCTGCAAATCAGTTTCACACTGGGGCAGTGAGTGCACCAAGGCAAATCCAGTTCCCACCACTACAGCTCCTAAAGCAACTGCAACCCCAAGTACAGTAAGCAGTGGTGGAACACAGTCCAAGGGTGTAGCTGGGTTGACCCTGGGTATTGAAGTAGGATCTGGCCTAGTCAGAGTCCCTACACAGGCAGTTCTCCTGTATGATGTGGACATTGAGTTGCCCACTGCAGTAAGCCCCACTAACCTGGGCAAATACAGGCAGACTCCCTTAATAAATGAGAAACTGGCTCAAGCTTACAGGGACACATGTGCTAGTGTCACCATGGTGACCCCTGGCTTTGTGGACCCTGGGCAGATTGTACTAGGAGAGAGCTACCTAGTAACCAATGCAAGCAACTCCACTACCTCCCATAGTGTGGCAGTTGTGAACTTCTCCTGGGGAGGGGTTGATGGCCTAAAGAAAGTTGTGGTGAGTGCAGACCTACCAGTAGACTGTCTGTTAGGCAATGACCTTGAAAGCTCAGCATGGTCAGAAGTGGAGTACAGGACTCATGCAGAAATGCTAGGGATTTCAGAGCATGTCCTTGCCATGACAAGGGCTCAGGCTAAGAAGTGCCTTCCTGAACCAGTGGTGGATCTTGAGACAATAGACCAGCCACAACCCAAGAGAAGGAGCAAGAGAGGAAAGGCCTCGCCTTCCACCTTGCCCCAGGTTGAGGATCAGGTTTCAGAGGAAACTGATTCTGCAGTCCAAGAGGAGACTGTCTCTGAGGAGCTTGAACCTGACCAGGTTGAGTTTCTGGGGACAGGGGGACCCTCAAGGGCAGACCTGAGGCAGGCTCAATTAGATTGCCCTTCCCTTGAACCCCTCAGACAGCAGGCTGCTGCTGAGGCTGCTGGGGATGCCCAAGGTACCCATACTGTGTATTGGGATGAGGGACTCCTTTACTCAGAGGCTAGAGCCCCCAAGCCTGGCATGACCAGGAGGTTGGTGATACCTCTGCAGTTTAGGGGATTCCTCCTTACCTTGGCCCATGATATTCCCCTTGCAGGACACTTAGGCCAGAACAAGACGTGGGACAGGCTTGTTCCACACTTTCACTGGCCTCACATGTCAGAGGATGTCAAGGAGTTTTGTCGCTCCTGTGTCACTTGCCAAGCCAGTGGTAAGTCAGGTGGCACAACAAAGGCCCCCCTAATACCACTACCTGTGGTGGGGGTCCCCTTTGAGAGAGTTGGAATTGATATTGTGGGTCCAATGGACCCCCAAACAGCATCTGGGAACAGATTCATACTGGTGGTAGTGGATCATGCCACCAGGTACCCAGAGGCTATTCCCCTAAGGACCACCACAGCACCTGTGGTGGCAAAAGCCCTCATTGCAGTTTTCTCAAGAGTGGGCTTTCCTAAGGAGGTACTATCAGATAGAGGGACAAATTTTATGTCCGGCTATCTAAAAGCAATGTGGAAGGAATGTGGAGTAAACTATAAGTTTACCACCCCATATCATCCACAATGCAATGGGCTTGTGGAGAGATTTAACAAGACCCTTAAAGGCATGATAAAAGGATTACCAGAGAAGCTCAGGCGGAAATGGGACATTCTTTTACCCTGCCTGCTCTTTGCTTACAGAGAGGTCCCACAGAAGGGGGTTGGCTACAGCCCTTTTGAACTTTTGTTTGGCCACCCTGTGAGAGGTCCATTGTGTTTGGTGAAGGAAGGATGGGAGTTACCTCTCAAAAAGCCCAAACTAGACATAGTGGACTATGTACTTGGTCTCCGCTCCAGGATGGCTGAGTACATGGAAAGAGCATCCAAAAACCTGGAGGCCAGCCAAGAATTGCAGAAAGCTTGGCATGACCAAAAGGCTGTGCTGGTAGAGTTCCAACCAGGACAGAAGGTATGGGTACTGGAGCCAGTGGCTCCAGCAGCACTCCAAGACAAATGGAGTGGACCCTATCCTATTATTGAGAAGAAAGGGGAAGTCACCTACTTGGTAGACTTTGGAACACCCAGGAGCCCTCACAGGGTAATCCATGTGAATCGCTTGAAAGCATTTGTAGACAGGGAGGACATGAGCTTGCTCATGGCCACAGATGGGGAACAGGAGGAAGAGAGTGACCCTCTCCCAGACCTGCTTTCTCAGAACCCTGATGATGGTTCAGTTGATGGAGTAGCCTTAGCAGGCAGCCTCACTGACCAGCAACAGAGGGACTGCAGACAAGTTTTGCAGGCTCACAGGCAAATGTTTTCACTCACACCCAGCCAAACTGACTGGTGTACCCATGTTGTGGACACTGGAGACAGTCTGCCTGTCAAGAATAAGATCTACAGGCAACCTGATCATGTCAGGGATTGCATCAAGGCTGAGGTGCAAAAGATGTTGGAGCTTGGAGTGATTGAGCCATCAGAGAGCCCATGGGCCAGCCCAGTAGTCCTGGTGCCAAAACCTCATACCCAAGATGGTAAGAGAGAAATGAGGTTTTGCGTGGATTACAGGGGTCTCAATGCTGTCACTAGGACAGATGCTCACCCCATTCCAAGAGCAGATGAGCTCATTGACAGATTGGCTTCTGCCAAGTTTCTGAGCACATTTGATCTGACAGCTGGCTACTGGCAAATCAGACTAGCTGAGGAGTCAAAAGCCAAAACAGCATTCTCTACCCCTAGTGGACATTATCAGTTTGTGGTAATGCCCTTTGGTTTGAAGAATGCACCTGCCACTTTCCAAAGGTTGGTGAACCAAGTCCTTACTGGGTTGGATGACTTTTGTGCAGCTTATCTGGATGATATTGCTGTCTTTAGCTCCACCTGGGAGGATCACCTGATCCACCTGAAGAAAGTTTTGGAGGCCCTGCAAAAGGCAGGCCTAACTATCAAGGCCACAAAGTGCCAGATAGGGCAGAGTAAGGTTGTATACCTGGGCCACCTAGTAGGTGGAGGCCAGGTTCAGCCACTGGAAAGCAAAATCCAGGCCATACAGGACTGGGCTCCTCCAGTTACCCAGACACAAGTCAGAGCCTTCTTGGGCCTGACTGGGTATTACAGAAAGTTTGTGAAAAACTATGGGTCTATAGTGACACCATTAAATGACTTGACATCCAAGAAGATGCCAAAAAAGGTTCAGTGGACAGTTAGCTGTCAGAAGGCATTTGAAGACCTGAAGAAGGCCATGTGCTCTGCACCTATCCTAAAGAGTCCTGACTACTCCAAACAGTTCATTGTTCAGACAGATGCTTCTGAGTTGGGGGTGGGAGCTGTACTCTCACAACTTAATCAAGATGGTCAAGACCAGCCAATTGCTTTCATTAGCAGGAGGCTAACCCCAAGAGAAAAACGTTGGTCAGCCATTGAGAGGGAGGCCTTTGCTGTGGTTTGGGCATTAAAGAAGTTGAGGTCCTACTTGTTTGGAACTCACTTCCTGGTGCAAACAGACCATAAGCCCCTCTTATGGCTTAATCAGATGAAGGGTGAAAATCCCAAACTGCTCAGGTGGTCCATTTCCCTACAGGGGATGGACTTTACAGTGGAGCACCGCCCAGGGACTGACCATGGTAATGCAGATGGTCTCTCCAGGTACTTCCACTTAGAACATGAAGACTTATCTGGTCAAGGTTAGTTTAATGTCCCTGCGTTTGGGGGGGGGGGGGGGTTGTGTAGGAGAGTAGGGTCTGCTATCCTATGGTCACCCCAAATTTTTGCTTTTTGCTTCACTGGTTTTCGACTACTGAGGCTGTGGGCCTGCTGATCAGACCCCCAGCCTGCTGTTCTCTCACTAAATTAATGACACATGTGCTATAGGCACATACCAATTGGAAATGGACTCCTTGTCAGCCCCTGTAGAATGCACTATAGGTGCACAGGGCACAGGAGCCACTAAGGCCTACCAGGGGCTGCAGCATATCTTTTGCCATCCCTGGCTGGTTCTTAAATTGACACAACTGGCTGATCACTCAGCTGGGGTAAGGTGGTGTACACACCCCTTGCTTAGATATAGTATACCTATGTCTAAACCTATATCTGGACACATGTAAACCTGTGAGCCACTCCTATAGACAGGCCTCACCAATCCTGGAGGCTGGGTGCATGGTTTTTATGTGAGATGGAGCTCTAGCATGAGCTGAGCTTGTCTGCAGCCGTCGGGAACAAATCCCTAAGCTGTTTCAGGATAATGCCATACCATATACTATTAAGTGCCTTATAATCCTCGCGGTTATTTAGCAACTTTGGTTTGGCTTTATCAAAATATGTCGTGTAAGGTGTCATACGCTTTGGAATACCATCCCCTCGCCAGTTCTGGCGACGGGGATGGCATTCCACCCCTCTAGAGGGGTAAGACATGTTACTTCACTTTAATGCGGTTGATTTCTCCAAAGGCCTTAAGATCCACAAAATGGATGCCTCTGCCACAGACAAATGTCTGGACCCCTGGAGCTGACCGAAATTCAGTCCAGGGGGTCCTGGACAAAGGGTTTCCTGTCACAGGAGGGTGTCACCGCCCTCCAGACAGGAGATAGTGTATTGTAGCAGGGAGGTTTGAAAGAAACCAGACACTGCCTGGGGCGCACAAGGCTGCCCCTTGCATAATCCGGCCAAACCGGTTCTGGGGCACTCCAGCCCTCGTGCCAGGGCGGCCTGGATCAAAGGAAGGGGGTGTATCCACCCACTTCCTGGGTCCCACCCATAGGAGGGGACCTAGCAGGTAATCACGCCCACCAGATTCGAATAAGAGTGGGAGCAGTGCCAATGCACATCAGATTTCCTGGAAGAAACATTTGAAACGATATTCTGGACCCTTCGCCCTCCATCTCAACGTGGAAGCCCGAAGAATCTCCCTTGTGGTCAAGGAGTGACCACCCTGCAGCAGCAGGCACCATCCAGCCCTCAACGTCTACTTAGTTGCAGTTCCCGCCGGAACTCGAGCGACTGAGATCGACGAGATTAAGCCTGCCCAGCTTCTAACAGCCCGATCCACAGTCCCTGCAAAGCTGAGACCCGTGGAGGCGACCGGAAGCGTGGGGCACGCCATCTTGAAGTGACCACGAGACGCTGACCGTGCAGCCCACGAGTGACCCTCGAAGCTGTACACCGGGGTTTGAGAAGCCCCCACCCTGAGCTACTCCTGAGCCGAAGTTCAGCCCTCCACACTCGACGAGTGCTGCGTGGGGCCCTTTGGCACGATTTGGCTCAACGCGTTGGCCCGGTCACTTGCCAGCTGGCTTGTGGTCCCTGTGCCGACGAACTACCTAAAAAGACTTGTGATTCTGGTTGCTCCAGATCCACTCCAGCTCCCCTGAAAAGGAGCCCCGACTCTGACCTTCCTGGTCCGAGTGAGAAGCAATCTTCCGATTCTGCGTGGATTGCTCTTACCAAGGCTTGTTTGCTCCAAACTTGAAGCCGACTGCACCGACGGTGAGAGCCTGCGTGGGACAGATCGTGACCTGCTCCTGGACGTCGCAGATGCCCCAGAGCCCACGTGACAGCGGAGAGAAGCTCCTCGACGACCACCTGATTGCGCCCGACATTGCCTGGTTCCGTCCTGGTTCCACCCTGGTCACTGCTGAGTGACCCAGACTCTGTCCCCTCTGCTTTCAGGTACTCTACAACTTGAGTCCACCCTTGGACTCCACCGGACACTTCGTCTTCACCCTGCCTGCAGCCCTTTCAGCTTCAAGCACCAAGAGCCTGCGTGTCAAAACCCGACGCCACTTCGACCCTGTGCACCCACTTCCTGTGGGTGAGGTAACTTTGCTCCGCCGGTGTTCCCACACTGGTGCACACCTCTAGGGTCTGTGTGTTAAGTTTTGTTCCTCTAGGTTCAGCGGAAGTGTCCTTAAACTTTAACTCTTTGACTTTTACGCACCATTGGCTAACATTGGTGCATGCGTGCGCTTTCCGCACATCTCCCGAATCCCGAGGGCCATTCCCGACTTCAGCATTGCTTGTCCTGACTGCTCCCAGCGATTCCCTAGGCCCTAGGCCTAACCACTGCTCGAGTGGCCTTTCTTATACCACTTGTTTAGTATATGGTTTGAGTGGCCACCCGCCCTCATCCATAATTGTGCAACTTGTATGTTTAAACAGTGCTTTTTGATTTAACGCTTGTGCCCCTTTATTCATAAAGAATACTGGGGATTGTTTTTAGTAATAAACACATATATTTTTATAATATATACTTGTGTGGTGTCCTTTCATTTGGTATTACAGGATTGTATGTGGTAAAACAGCTCGCTTAACACGACCTCTTAAGTTAAGCCTTTAGGCTGCTTAGTCCATGCTACCCCTAGAATACTGGGGATTGTTTTTAGTAATAAACACATATATTTTTATAATATATACTTGTGTGGTGTCCTTTCATTTGGTATTACAGGATTGTATGTGGTAAAACAGCTCGCTTAACACGACCTCTTAAGTTAAGCCTTTAGGCTGCTTAGTCCATGCTACCCCTAGGATAGCTTGTCTAATAAGGTTGACTTACAACCAGACACCATAAGGGGATTGTTTGGTCAGGTAGTAGGTGGTTCCAGAATTGGAAACATCCCCTACCAGGCCAACTTCTCACAACACCCAAACATGCCTGTCCGCTATCGATCATATCATTGGCATTTCTGTCTTTTTTTCATTCTGTTGTATCTGTCTGTATTTGTCTTTTTCCCTCTTTATATCTGATTTTCTATCTATTCATCTTTTTGCATTACTTTCTTTTTACATGGTTTTCCATTCATTGGTCTGTTTCCTGTCAGTCAGTCTTTCGATCTGTCCCTCTGTTTGTCTGTCTTTCTGATAAAGCATCTTTCTCTGTGTACCTCTGCCTGTTCTTCTGTCTATCTCTCAATCTTTTTGTCCATTCTTGTGTCTAATACTCTAATGGCCCCTGCATCATCCATCAACACAATCACTCACCCACTCAAATTCGTTCATCCATCCATGCATTCATCCATATATCCATTCATCAGTCGCTGTCTCTCAATTTTCTGATTCAATCTCTCTCCTTAGCTCTCTTGTTATATGTTTCTATTTCTATATATCTCTCTAGGCCAAATTCACAAACCACTTTCTATAAATACTTTTGTCTTGCTTCTTACTCCGAACTTAGGTGGGCCTCTAAAGTCACTTCGACTAACATATTAATTCTAATAACATCACGTGTGTGATTTCAGATGCATCATTGTTTTGTTGTGTGATGTTGCATCTAAAATATCCCACTAACTTTCAGTATGGGTGACTGGTTATTCAATTGCTATTCTGAAACATTTACAAGTTAAAGCTGATTTGACCAGGCTAAATGTGAAATAGCAAGAACAAGCCTTGTTTAAGAGAATTGGTTTGGCTTCTAAGTGAAAGTGCTGCTTTACAAAAAAATAAGTGTATGAGTATTGTGGATGGATGTGATAGAGATCGTAGGTCACCCGACCAATAATTTCACCACTTAGGTTTCGGGCCCATATACTTCAATTCACTGTATACATTAATCAGATGACCTTACAATCTACTACCAATAACCATGAGTCCTTTCGGTTGTTTCTAGTGTACCCAACTTACCATCCACCGTTTACGGGTACCTATGACCTCAATGGATCAGGGAGCTAGCTGTAAAGAAAGGCATGCAAAATACAAACCCAACTTCATATAACTTTGGATATTTCTAAAAATGACCACGGACAACTGGAAAGTTTTTAGAGTTTTATCTAAAGGTCAAGTTCAGAAAGTAGGCAGTTGATTACAAATAGACAATCAATAACTAAAATGACGAAAATAACATATCCATGTAGAAAGAATGCTAAGGCAACCATTTATGAATTCTAACGGAAACAGGGATATACCATATAGATACAGAAGTGAGGCTTAAAATAGACGATTATAGATGGGCAAACTTATGCACGTACTAGAGTTCCACTATTAGGAAGTACTTAAAGTGTGGGTAAATTCAGAGATCATATATATCTGAGGGAAGGGTGAAAAAGGGAACACGCTATGAATCTAGAAATTTACTTCAGTCAGTTTTATATGAGAAAATTATAGACCTCATCAGAAAGTTTCAAACAGCAAGGAGAAAATGATTTCTAAAAGGTAGGGTAACATAGGAACACGCTATGGAAATGTAATGCAAATGACTTTATAATATGAAATGGTTGCGGAAAGCATGGAAAATTATCATATGCAAAGGTATGTCTTTATTGAAGCAAAGACAGAAAATTAGAAAGGTGCAGTTTAGAGTTTCAATGTTTATATTTACCTAGAATGGTGTGAAAACCAACCCTGGCCACAGGTCAGTCAAGGACAGGAAATACCCCAAGGAAGGACAGTCATCAACGGGACAGCAGGTGCAGAATGGACACCCAGGACAGGACAGGAAAACCAGATTAGGATCAGGACAGGACCACCAGGACACGACCAGCACCCACAGTTCGGAAGCAACGCCTGCGCTCCACCCTCTCTGCAGCTATCAGTCAGAACCCCGATTGGGTTAGCGAACTCCCCAGCAAAGTGCTCCGCCAGCACTTAAGGTTTAGTAAAACCTTAGAGTCTATGGTCAAATTCGGACAGAGTGCTCTGCAGCGCTCTGTATTCAGTCACCTATTGAGTGCGTTGGGTCAGTGACAGGTCAGCTATTCAGACAAGTCGGACAAATTCCCTAGGTGAACCTAGGCTAGTTATACTGTTTTCGGGTCAGTGTACCACCCCCCAATGTTGCAAAGTGTCAGAATCCCCAATTTCGATTGGTCCTAAGGTAGGATGGGTTAACACACCAATCAGAACAGACTTTTTCGAGACCTAATTTACATTCCAGGGTACCGCCTAGCAGATTTGGGGTTCCCATGAGAAAGCGCACAGAACATAATAGAAGAAATACATTTGTTTCAATAAAAGAACAAATTTCTCCATCCTCCTAGGTCAGAGGTGGTTTTCACAGGAGCATCTTGACTGTGGCTGCCAGCTGGCTGAGTTCCACTGCCCAAGGTTGCTGCTCCTCTAGTGGCACGAGCATGCGTGGAAGGGACCTTCAAGATGGCTCTCGGTACATTTAGACCCCCATTTCCCGAGATACATGAAAAGTAAGCGAAAACAAATTAAAACATAGAAATGGATGAATGTACCATATACCATGATTAACCACTTTATATTTCTTACTTATAAAAATATACTATGCAATTAAATGTAAGTGCAACAGATAATAACACAAGAGCAGCGGTGTTAGCTTCACCACGTTTAATACACCAGCAGCCATTTTTCAGGCTGTTACGCATGCGCCCAATTTCCCACCATAACTGCAACTACGTAAAGTCACGTGAGTGTGACTAACGCATGCGCAGTAGCAAATTCCCAAGCAGCGGCCATGTTTAGGAACAAGAGTTAATCGTATTAGTAGAACACATGGGCAAGCGTCACTAAGATACTCGCATATCCAAAATAAAAGAAAATTAGTAAAACGTACAGATTGTATTATAGGATTATAACAGTTTCGAGGTTCTTGACTCGAGCAAGTCGCGATGCGAAATCTTGCTCTATCAATCCCCTCTTTGATGATATTTACTATCATCACAAAATACTGGAACCAGATGCCAACTTTTCTTTCACACCTTGTACAATTCAATCTCTTCCAACAGGCGATTCAATTTTTCTTTCGCATCTTTGGTAGGGTGAGAATTTTTCACCCTTTTGTAAATCTGATTATTCATTTCTTCTAATTCAAGTTCATCCACACTCCTTTTCACACCTCTCGCATTCATTGGGTATTTCTTTGTGTGTTTGCGACATTTGCAACAGACGAATATGAGGAATAGGATAAGACCTATCACTCCAATTGGCATCAGTACCTTAAACAATAAGCTTTTACCTAAACTAGTAAACCAATGACATACATAAAGAGTACAAGAAAGCTATTCTCGCGACTAAGTCCAAGTACTTTTCCGAACAAGTAACCCTTTTGGCTAATAAATCTAAAGAGATCTTCTCCTTGGTCAACAATTTGGCTACCTCTGATCGTGCTTGCCCTAACTTCATCCCTTCTCAGGCCCTCTGCACTTCTTTAAACGACTTCTTTATTGAGAAGATCGTCAAAATCAAATCTAACATCTCTGCCACTCCTTTTACTCCACTTCATTCTGTCCCCCCTATGTCTAATTCTTCCTTCTCCTTTTTCCCACCCCTTTCTCTGGACTCTTTTCTAGTCCTGCTCACAAAAATCAAGTCCGGCTCCCCTACTGATTGTGCCCCTGCTCGCATTCTTAAAACTCTCTTCTCCTCTTGTCCTGCCGCCCCTCTTTCCCTCCTTGATGCCTCCCTCTCCACTGGATCGGTTCCTTCCTCATTTAAATCTGCTATTGTTTCCCCTATTCTTAAAAAACCTGGTCTTGATTCTTCCCTCCCCTCTAACTTTAGGCCCATTTCTCTCCTTCCCTACCTTGCTAAAATTCTGGAATCTTATGTTACCTCCTGTCTTTCCACCTATGTTGAGCAGAACCAACGCCTTGCTTCTCACCAAGCGGGTTTTCGCTCGGGTCACTCGACCGAATCTGTGGTGCTCGCCGTTCTCGACGAGCTGAAAGCAAAGGCTGACACTAACTCTCCCCAAGCTCTGGTTCTCCTCGACCTGTCCGCTGCGTTTGACACGGTCGATCATAACATCCTTCTGGACCGTGTCAGCGCAGCGGGCATCAGAGGCACTGCCCTTTCCTGGATTACGTCCTTTCTAACAGGACGTTCACAAGCGGTTCACCTCCCCGGTTTTTCTGCCCCTCCCCTCCCGGTGCCCTGTGGGGTCCCCCAAGGCTCTTCCCTCTCCCCTCTTCTTTTCAATCTCTATATTCACCCACTTATCTCTTCTCTTCTTCAGCTGGGGGTCTCGGTGTTCAATTACGCAGATGACCTCCAGCTTGTCTTTGACCTTTCTTCTGCCTCTCACTCCTTATCCTTCTTTCGTTCCACCATGGTTTTCATTTCTGGGTGGATGAGCGCCAATCACCTCAAGCTCAATCCAGACAAGACTGAGCTTGTTCTGACTGGCGGCTCATCCAGCCCTTGGTCCTCTGCTTTTTGGCCCCCCTCCCTCGGTCCCCCTCCCTCCCCGGTTGCCTCTGTTAAGACCTTGGGCATCAAGGTCAGCCAGGACCTGTCCATGCATGGCCAGGTCAGTGCTGTCGTATCTTCCTGTTTTCTTTCTCTTCGGTTGATCCGAAAAATCTCTCGTTTCTTTTCCCCTGAATCTCTTAAAATGATCATTTCTATCCCTCATCACTTCCCGCCTTGATTATGGTAACAGCTTGTTCGTGGGCATTCCTGCCTACGAAACCCGCCGTCTTCAAGCAATCCAAAATCAGGCTGCCCGTCTCATCTTCCACTTACCCAAAACTTCTCACATCACTCCTGTCCTCAAATCCCTTCACTGGTTACCTATCCCACAGAGATCCTTGTTTAAATTAGGGTGCCTTGTTTATCGGGCCCTTGATCGTTCGGCACCGGCGTTCATCAACTCTCCTATTTCCTCCTACACCCCGGTCCGCACTCTCCGCTCATCTTCTTCTGCCCTCCTCACGGTCCCCCGCTTCTGCAAAACTCGCACTGGTGGTTCTAGATTTTCTGTCCTTGCACCCCGGTTCTGGAACTCCCTCCCTCTTTCTTTGCGTTTTATTCCCATCTTTTCACACTTTCGTAAAGCGCTTAAAACATTTTTGTTTGCCTTGGCCTACCCCTGTTAAATCCTTCCTGGCGCCGCTTGTTCTGTCCCCTAGACTTCTCAGCGCCAGGAAGCTGTTCGGCCATCGTGCGCTCTATAAATAATTTAATTCATTCATTCATTCATTCATTCATACATTGGAGAGACCATCAACCAGTCTCTTCCAGGCACTGTCAACCTCGAGTGGTTTGAGTTCCTTTTCCAAATTCGTAATCTTTTTCACATACCCTTTGATCTGTACACTTTTGTCCGGAATGTAAGTGCAACAATGTTGCGCCTTCAACATCCGACAGACTCCGCCCTCTTTTGCTAATAAGGTATCAAGAGCAAGTCTGTTCTGCAAAACCATTGATCTGATCGCAACCATTTCGGTATTGACCAGCAGAAATCCATGAGCTGTGTCAGTAGACAACACATCCACTATTGTGGATAATTTGCAAATTCTGTGAGTGTTCAGAACCACTCCCACTCCAGGTATCAGCGCACTAAAAATACTACCCATTATTTCACCTACGCTTTCTCTTTTGCTACGCACTAAGCCATTAGTGTTTTCACTGCTTCCAGCAATTTCATTCACATGGTATATTTTCGGGAAGACAATGCCAAAGTAGCAGCTTCCATACCAGTGATCCAGCAATTTGAAATAAGCCTTGTCTCCACATATATAATAAATTCCGGGAAACACAGGTTCTGACCCATTTTTGAAACCCCAACCTCCAATTACCTTGTAATTGTGTTCACATTGACTGGAACCAATGAAAATGTTATTATAATAACTAGTTCTCTCGCGGTGAAGACACAGCTTCCCCTTCCTTTCGAAATCCAGCAACAAAGCAGGCCCAGACCCACCATTTGAGGTGCTTTACATGTTCTCAGCCCATTTAGGGGTTCTCTGCTTTTTATCATTTGCCTTTTTCTGGATATTTTCTCTCCTTTTCTCTGCCATGTTTAAAAACATCTTTTCTTGTTCATGTAATGAACAGGTCAAGTTATCTCTGTGTGCTTCACCTAAATCTATGTTACCTATAGTCAGGAAATATTCTCCCATATAACGTGTGACGTCACTTTTAGTATGTACAGGGTTCAGGTTTCCACGTATAGGAAGTTCAGAAAAGATCACGTCATTATTAGAGTAATAGTACTGTAACGGTCCTCTTTTATAAAACAAGCTAGCTAATATGCTACAGGAAATTCCATATGTCAGGGGCAGGTGATGGTAAGTCACTCCCTCAGCTACGGAAGTAGGTAACTTCATACAGACATAGCAGTCTTCTATCTCCATAGTTTCTATATAATGCACTAACAGGTTTGCGAAAACATTTAAATGAGTCTGGTTCTTGACTCCGTGGTAATGTAGTCCTTTCTCATCTGGTGCTTCTAAGTCTCGTTTTGTTTGTCTGAGTGCTTTCTCACGTCTTTCTACACTTTTTCTACAGTTCTTCAGTATCAGTAGTTACAGTCTGTGTAGGGTCAATATTAGTATTTTTGCTTACCATAAAAGGAATAAAAACTGTTAGTCCTATCCAAAGCACTATTACTATAGCTACACTACATATGCATACCTTGCAGCATGTTTTGCAACAACTGCGGCTAGGTCTACCATTCACGTTTGAATCAGACATTTTAGCTCAGAAGAAGTTTTCAACCCCTCTTTGTGACTTTGCACAGGTAGCTTACACTGGGCAATTTCAGGGTGGTTCGTCTTCTTCTTCTGTGGAATGATCAGCAATCTGTTCTCCGTCACTTTCGTCAGTGATATCAAGATCTTCGAATTCCTCCAAGATCAAACAGGTCCATTCAGGATCTTGGTGTTTCTCGTTCAGTCTTTTTATTCGATCACTCCTTCTTTTAGAGCTGTCTCCAACTTGCTCTGCTATTCGAGGACTTTTCCTTCTTTCTGCAAGTTTTTCTTCTACTGTTTTTATCCTTAGTCTTAGTTTCTTTATGAATCCTGGTTCGATATGTTTTCTTTTCTTAAGTCTTTTAGCTGGCACTGGGATTTGCCTTTCTTCTAACGCACTTTTATTTTCATTTGTTTGTGGCACTTCTGCTCCTTCTTCTTCTCTTTCTGTCTGACTAGTTCCAGGTCTTATCTCTGTTTCTTCTGCCTGGTCACTAAGCTGGCCTGGTTCAGGTGAATTTTGGTTTTGGCTTTCAAATGTCTCTGTTTCTAAGTCCTGAACACGTTCTTCTAACCCTATCTGATCCTGTTCAAGCCCTTTTATCCCTTGATTTTCTTCTGCTTGAACTTTTTCGCTAGCTCTAGTCTGTCCCTTTTTGGTTTCAGGAGTTTGGGGAGGTGTGTCAATTATTTGCTCTGTCCCTGTCTGACCTTTTCCTTCCTCAGTTTTGATGTGAATCTCAATGGTCTGAGGATCTTCGCCTGTGCCTGTCTCTTCCTCTCTACTCCACTCTCTATCTTCGTAAACTCGCTCTCTTGTTCTGATTGGGTCTTCGGTTAGATCGATTATGGGTATCCAATCATCTTGGCTGGTGCTCTGCTGTTCGTCATCAGCTACTTCAGGACCAACGTCTGCAGACCTCTCAGCTGGACAACCTTCAGCTCCAGGTTCCTTGTCTGGAATTACCTTCTGTGTGTGGCTGGCATGGATCCACTTGGGAACGCCTGCACACTTCACCGCTGTCGTGGTCACCAGTATGATTTGGCGCTTTTCTCCCCACCTCGGTGCAAGGCAATTCGAATGAGTATGCTTCTTAATCCTGACCCAGTCCCCAGGAACCAATTTGTGGACTGGTGTCGTTGGATTGGCGACGGCGTCTTCTCCAATCTGGCGAGAGATAGAACGCACTTGGTCACCTAGTTTCTTGCAGTACTCAAGTACCAAATCATCAGTAATGCTCAACAGTTTGTATCCTGGTACCCATGCTTGTCTCATCACTCTTCCCATCAGGATTTCATGCGGGCTCAAGCCTGTTTTCCGGTCTGGAATACTTCGGAGTCCCATCAGAACAAGAGGCAAAGCATTTACCCAGGTCATGCCAGTTGAGTCACACATCTTTGCTAATCTCGATTTTATCGTGCCATTTATTTGCTCCACTACTCCAGAAGCCTCTGGACGATATGCACAGTGCAGCTTTTGTGAGATTCCAAATGCCTTACAGAGCTGATCGATTACCTCATTCTGAAAATGTTTGCCTCTATCTGATTCAATAGTGACTGGAACCCCGAACCTAGGTATCAATTCCCTTAGTAACAATTTTGCCACTGTTATGGCGTCACTTTGTGCGGCATGGTAGGCTTCCACCCATTTGGAAAACAGACAGACAATGACAAGGACATATCGTTTTCCCTCACAACGTGGCATGGTGATGAAGTCAATCTGTACCCTAACAAAGGGACCCCCTGATTTTCCAATTTTTCCTATTTCAACTACTGTCCTCTTGCCAACGTTGAACTGCTGACATGTTAAGCACCTCTGGCAGAGAGATTCTGCTACCTTCCTGAACTTCGGGTTATACCAGGTTTGTTGAAAAACCAGTACCATGGCATCCCTACCAGTGTGTGAACTTCCATGTATTAGTCTCGCCATAGAGGCAAGCAGGTGTCTAGGCAACACAGGCATACCATTTGGGCCCACAATGACACCATCCTCACGCCTTTGTCGACACCCAAGTTTCCTCCACTTCTCTTTCTCTTTCGCTGGCACAGCATGCTGCCAATCTCTCACTTCTTCCCAGGTAGGCACTTCCTCAAACACCATAAGTTGGCAGCTGTTTCCAATTCTCCCCAGTTTAATATTCACAGACATGCGATCTCTGGCACATTGTTTTGCCACCTCATCTGCAAAATTATTTCCCAATGATACGTGGTCAAGGCCCTTTTTGTGAGCAGCACATTTGACCACTGCCAATTCTTTTGGTAATTGAATTGCCTCTAGAAGGTCTTGTACAAACCTTCCATTTCGAATGGGGGTACCAGATGAAGTCAGGAATTCTCTTTGTAGCCATAACTGGCCGAAGTCATGCACAACCCCATAACAGTATTGACTGTCAGTATATACTGTTATTCTTTGGTCTTTTCCCAATTTGCAAGCTCTTATCAATGCAATCAATTCAGCTACTTGTGCAGACTTCACTCCAAATAAACAGGATGCTTCTTTAATTTTGTCTAGGGCGACCACAGCGTATAGAGCACTTAGGCCTACAAGTTCTTGTCTCATACATGAACCATCCACAAACCATTCCTGATCCGACACAGGCAGAGGTGTTTCCTTAATGTCTGGACGTGGTTTGGTACTGAATTCTGTGAGATCAATGCAGTCATGCTCATTTTCTCCCTCAGCTTCCATTACCATTGAGTCAGGAAGTAGAGTGGCTGGATTCAAGATATTACACCGAGGGATGACTACATTCGCAGCACCCACGAGAATCCTCTCGTATTTAGTCAGCCGACTAGGAGTGAGATACTGAGTCTTGGTTCGGGTCAGCAAAATTACAACTGCATGTGGAACATACACAGTTACAGGATGTCCCATAACGATGGATTCGCTCTGTTCTAAACTTGTGCAAGTTGCAGCTACTGCTTTCAGACATCCAGGTAATCCAGCAGCCACTGGATCTAACGTAGCAGAAAAATATGCCACTGGAGTCTAGTCAACCCATGCTCTTGAGTTAAGACTGACAATGCACAATTGTCTTGTGTGTCGCAGAACAGTGCAAATTCCTTTGAATAGTCAGGCATCCCTAAAGCAGGGGCTGTACACAGACAATCTCGCAATTTAGTAAATGCTGTCAAGCTTTCATCATTCCATTCCACTGGGTCCTTTGCTCCTTTCTTAGTCATGTTTATCAGAGGCTTTGCCAGGACTGCGAATCCCACAATCCATTGCCTACAGTAACCTACAACTCCAAGGAACATTCTGATTTCTTTCTGAGTACGGGGTAACTGCATCTTTTGAATTATTCTGACTCTCTCTGAGGTGACTTTTCTGATGCCCTTCTCTATCTGGTGCCCCAGATATTTCACTGACTTTGAACAGAACTGTAATTTTTCAGGGGCCACTTTGTGTCCCTTCTCACCTAGGTGATTCAGTAGGGCAATGGTGTCAATAACACAATCTCTATGACTCTTAGACGCCACCAAGAGGTCGTCAATGTATTGCACCAGAACAGACTTTCCAGGTAAGACTAAAGATTCAAGGCATTTTTTCAAGATCAGATTAAAGATAGAGGGGCTTTCTGTGTACCCCTGAGGGACCCGATTCCAGACATACACGTGACTGTTGAAAGCAAATGAGAAAAGAAATTTGCTGTCTTGATGCAAAGGGATCGAAAAGAATGCATGACATAGGTCTATCACTGTGAACCACTCAGCATCCCAGGGAATCTGATACAGGATCACTGCGGGGTTCGGGACAATAGGACAGCAAGGAACCACTATCTTGTTTACCTTTCTCAGGTCCTGCACTACTCTGTATTTGCCACTAGGCTTTTTAATGCCCATAATGGGTGAGTTACACAGGCTACTCATTACTTCTTGTATGATGTTTGCTTCTAGCAATTTCTGTATTTCAATGGCAACCCCCGCTCTAACTTCAGCACTCATTCTGTAAGGCTTGGTATTGGGGTATACTGCATTTTCTTTCATGGCTATTTGTATGGGGTCTACATTTGTCATTAATCCTACATCCTTTCCCGTAAAGTCCCATACTTCTGGCTTCACTGTCTTTTGGAGCTCTTCAGGTAGTCCTGTATAGTCATTCGTTTGATTTCTGAGTCAGGTCTGACTAACATTAACTTGTAGATACCATCTTCATCTGGGGTCTGAATTTCGACGCCCTTTGGTGTGCAAAAGATGGTACAGTTCATTTTGCACAGCAAATCACGTCCCAGTAAATTTACTGGACTGGTATCGCAAACTACAAATCTATGCATTTCTTTGAAGTTCCCTATTGTAATTTCCATGGGTTCTGTAACGGGGGTTCTAATCAATTGATTAGATACGCCCACTACTTGGATTGCTTCTCCCGAGAGGGGTAGGTTTGGAACGTCCGCTGTTCTCACAGTAGAACGGGTAGCACCAGTGTCCAATAGAAAGGTGACGTCATTTCCGTCGACCTTTCCTTCAATGTATGGCCCTGACTGGTCTACCGGCAAGGAGGCGCCAAGTACGCACTCCTCGTCCTCCCCTCTCAGGCCCCGTCAGTATTGATCATCACAGAGAAAAGTGTCATTCAACAAAAACTGCGAAGTTGCTGTATTTCTATTTTCATTGCCCCCCCAGATCTCTATCTCATCATCCTGTGGTGACTTCCCTTTATAATTTGGTTTTGGCGCACGGGGCAATTGAATTGTTTTTACCTGATGCTGGGTCTTTCTTGGTCTTTCATTCTGCGTCTTTGGAGTTAAATCAGGGGTTTGGGCATTATCATGCTGTAAATATGGACACTCGTCTCTCCAATGCCCAATTTCCCCGCACTGGTGGCAGGGAAATTTCTTTTTCGCTTCTTCTCTGCTCATTTTGACTTTGGGCTTTCCCCCACCCCCAGAGCCTTGATTTTGGGTACTTTTAGTCATTTTACTGAGTTGCTTTTCCTGCTGTTCAGCTAATTTCACCTGTGCCCACATCACTTTTTCCTTCAGGGCCTTTCGTTTTTCTGCCATTTCGTCCTCGCAGTACTTTGCGTACCGTAGGACCTCATCCATTTTCTTAGACTGCCAACAAATTTTGTTATCTTTGATCCACTGGCAAATTTCGGGTCTTAAACCGTTTACAAACCTGTAAATGAAGTGGGTCATGTCCTTCATCTCGATGTTATCTATACCACTGTATGTTTTAAACACCTGCAACAGTCTCCCATAAAAGGAATGCACAGTCTCGTCCCTTTCCTGCGTAGTTCTATCTATCTTGGTCCAATCAGTTTCCTTTGCAGGCACCTTTTGCTTCAGGTGTTGGATTACCTGCTCATATTTTTTCATTACTTCAACAGAGGGTGCACTTGTGACAGGGTCCCTCGGGTATTCCTCACTAGGCCAAGCAATGGCAATCTTACACTCGGTCCATAAATCCACAGGGACAACTATGTCGAAAAACCCATCCAGGTATTTCCATAGGCATTTTTGCACCTTTACGAACCTTTCCACCTGCCTGTACCAGTCCACAGGCTTCTCTCGTAATTTGGGAAATTGTTAGTAAAGGACACAATATCCTGTCTGGACCAGGGAACATGCACATACTTTCCACCTGGTACTTCGCGCATGGGGTATAACTGTTCTGGCTTGCCTGCTTCCCTTAGAACGAATTCAGGAGTCGCTTGTTTGGATCGAGCCTCATCTTTCTTCCTGTCCCACCTGGCTTTCCATTTTTCTACATTTCCCCATTTTTGCAAAACGGTTAACAATTCCTTGACCTGTACCTTTTTCCCTGACACATTCAGGTTTTCCAAATCTTTGTCTGAGAAATCTGCTCTGTACGGTTTTTGCAAAGGTTTCGATTTTGAAATATCTATCCCCATACTAGCTGCAGTGTCTGTCAGCTTTTCATGGAGCACTCTGGCACTTCGGGTAAGGCTCTTGCAAATAAACAGCAGCTCTTCTTCAGAGTAGGTATTTAATCGGTCTAATCCTATGTTTCCTGCCATTAGTTCTTCTATTTCTATTCTCAGTTTGTAGAGATCTAAAGGTTTTGACTGAGGAATTTGTTTCTCTAATTCTCGACTCCATCTTTCAATTTCTTCAGGAGTCACCAATGTGACACTTTTTGTACCCGAAGTCGATTCCATTTGAATCTCCATCGTGTTAAAAGGATTATGCCTTTTCTGCATCCTTTTTCCTGTATCCCTGTTCAGCAGATCCCTTAGCGAGACTTCAGACTCGCACTCACTGGTCTGGTCATCTACGATTAAGGGTTCTGGTTTTGGCTGTGCCATAATTGGGGTAATAACTGGAGTTTTTGGACTCCCTTGTCGGTCCCCATACAACGGAACCACTGGTCCAATAGTTACCGGGATAGTCAAGGCCTCAGGGCTGGTATTTAACTGGGAGATTTTCTGAATTATTTCGGTTCTCTGTTTAGCTAGAGCCTCTTGCTCTTTCTCTTCCAATAACCTTTCTAAAGATTTTTCATGTAATATCTGTGGGGTCAGGGTTGGAGCAAAGCTCGGGGCAGTGGGATGCGTTTCACTCGGTCCTCCACCATAATTAGGCTTTGGGAAGAAAGTTCCGGTGCCTAGGGATCTTGGCTCTTCCTCATATAGAGGCTGTAAGAACGGCATTCCTGAACCTGACGGTCTTGCCTCACTTTCGTAGGGAGGTCTGGGGAAAAAGTCTCCTTCACGTGAGTATCTTGCCTCCCCACTAGCGGATATTCTAGGATAAATATCCCTCGTATCCACGGGTCCTAGATGCTCAGTATAAGGTGGTATTTGACAACTTCCTCCTACACTAACAGATCTGGCCTCCTCCTTGGGGGGAGGTCTTCGGGAATTATTCCCAGCACTGGAAGGTCGGGGTCCATCATTATAAGGAGGCGGATTTCTTAAAAACATGTCATCTAATAATTCATCATCCGACTCCCCAATGGGCACCCAATGCTTGCATTTTTCTGTCCTCTTTCCCCCTGTAGGAGGATCCTCCGCTGGCATCATTGGAAACAGTCCCTCTACAATCATATTCTGTCTCCACTGTTTCATCTTTTTGTCTCGGGTCTCTTGCTTCAATTTCGGATAAAATGTAGTTAAACCTTTATCCATGCGGGGCTTATCTCTTTCAAAAGCCTCGATTTCCCATTCCTCTAGGGCTTCGTACTGTGTTAATCTAGGTCTGGGATGTAAATCATTCATTCGGGTTCTTAAATTAAATAAAATCCTGCAATTGAATGTACCCTCTAACGGAAATGCCAATACTCCGTCATCTTTCGTATAATTTGCCCAGGTTTCTAACCATACACACGTATTGTACCCTCTATCAAACATCATGAAAGATGCGGGAGTATTCGGTGGCGGAATGACAACACCTTCTCTGGTTCTAATCGGTTTTTCCTTTTTGAAATAATTCTTTACTTTGTTCACAAGGGACAATTTTCTTTTGTTTCCGTACATAATGTCGTTTTTAACACCTTTCCACTGATTGTTCTCAAATCTCAAATCTCTCGGATCGGGTCTAGTATGCGGTCTATACGAGTGCCACATACGATTCCTACGAGTGACTTTGTTTACAAAATCACTTCCAATCAAAATGCGTCTTTTAATTTCCGTGCAACCAATGAAATGCACGATTTCAAATAATCTCGACCAATGGGTGCGCGGCCTTTCGCGAGACAGATTCTCACGCTTCGGCGCTCACCCCTCCTTTACAATTCCAGCTCTGCTACACACCCGCTGCGTCTACCAATCCCAGCGCGGCACAGAGTGACGTCAGAGCAGCTTCGCAACTGACTCCCTCCTTTTCAAGGTAACGGAAACTTTCTTTCTGTCTAAAGTGCTAGTGCTTGGTTTATTTAACAACGAATACACATTCGCCACTGTACTCAAGTGTCTAGACAGAAAATAATTTTGTTTCACTGCAAGTAAACTTCAACTGTCTACCTTTCACACACTACGGATAGATTTCTTCTGTCTACCCTTCACCCGAGCATTAGGGAACCTGCTACTTCTTTTGACTCATCCACCTTTCCGGGATATTATCTAAGTCTAAAGTTTCACCAGCGAACCCCTTTGCTATCACCCAAGCTCCGATGAACCTGCTACTCCTTCCGGTGTGACCTTCACTAGGTTATATCACACTAAAAGGTTTGCCAATGAACTCGTTGCTGTCATTTATTCAAACATACACTCAGAAAGAACCCTAGTTAGTGCTTCCAGTTCTGCCTAACCTGCACCAACTTTCCAAGAGCCAGTGACCTCAACGCAAGTGGATTCTCTTCACTACTCGCTATTCAATTCCCCGGGGATTCCGACAACACAAAAGACGTTTTACGTACGAATGGATTAATACATATACCAGTATAATAACAAGAATAACGATTTTAAAACATTTCATAATTTTTCAAGGCAAACATTTCAAGTGAGTGATCAAATCACACGAACCGTTTACCCTCTTAGCAGCAACAAGGTTCGCTACTTAGCAGCATCCGACTTAACTAGTTTAACTAGTCCTACCTAACCTTTAACTATTCCCTAACCATCCTCTGCGCTACCAGTAAATTACTGATAGAGATCGTAGGTCACCCGGCCAAATAATTTCACCACTTATGTTCCGGGCCCATATATTTCAATTCACCATATACATTGATCAGATGACCTTACAATCTACTACCAATAACCATGAGTCCTTTCGATTGTTTCTAGTGTACCCGACTTACCATCCACCGTTACGGGTACCTATGACCACAATGGATCAGGGAGCTAGCTGTAAGGAAAGGCAGGCAAAATACAAACCCAACTTCATATAACTTTGAATATTTCTAAAAATGACCACAGACAACTGGAAAGTTTAAAGTCTTTATCTAAAATTCATCAAGTTCGGAAAGCATGAGATTCACAACAATTAAGCAATCTATAATCAGGATAACAAAGAGTACATATCCAAATAGAAAGAAAGTCAGGGCAACCATTTATAAATGCTAATGAGATGGAAACGAAAATATACTATGCAGGTTTAGAAGTGGAAACTACGGATGGACAATTATAGATGGGCAAGCTTATGCACATACTAGAGTTACACTATTGGGAAGTACTTAAAGTGTGGGTAAATTCAGAGATCCTATATGTCTATAGGAAGGGTGAAAAGGGAACACGCTATAAGTCTAGAAACTTACTTCAGTCAGTTTTATACGAGAAAATTATAGACCACATCAGAAAATTGCAAACAGCAATAGAGAAAATGATTTCTAAAAGGTAGGGTAACATAGGAACACGCTATGAGAAAATAACGTATGACTTCAGATTAAATGGTTGCGAAAAGCATGGAAATTAACAGATGCAAAGGTATGTCTTTATTGAAGCAAAGACAGAAAAATAGAAAGGTGCAGTTTTAGAGTTTCAGTGTTTATATTTACCTAGAATGGTGTGAAAACCAACCCTGGCCACGGGTCAGTTAAGGACAGGAAATACCCCAAGGAAGGACAGTCATCAATGGGGCAGCAGGTGCAGAATGGACACCCCAGGACAGGACAGGAAACCAGATTAGGATCAGGACAGGATCACCAGGACACGACCAGCACCCGCAGTTCGGAAGCAACGCCTGCGCTCCACCCTCTCTGCAGCTATCAGTCAGAACCCCGATTGGGTTAGCGAACTCCCCAGCAAAGTGCTCCGCCAGCACTTAAGGTTTAGTAAAACCTTAGAGTCTATGGTCAAATTCGGACAGAGTGCTCCGCAGCGCTCTGTATTCAGTCACCTATTGAGTGCGTTGGGTCAGTGACAGGTCAGCTATTCAGACAAGTCGGACAAATTCCCTAGGTGAACCTAGGCTAGTTATACTGTTTTTGGGTCAGTGCACCACCCCCCAATGTTGCAAAGTGTCAGAATCCCCAATTTCGATTGATCCTAAGGTAGGATGGGTTAACACACCAATCAGAACAGACTTTTCCAAGCCCTAATTTACATTCTAGGGTACCGCCTAGCAGATTTGGGGTTCCCATGAGAAAGCGCACAGAACAATAGTAGAAGAAATACATTTGTTTCAATACAAGAACATATTTTCTCCATCCTCCTAGGTCAGAGGTGGTTTTCACAGGAGCATCTTGACTGTGGCTGCCAGCTGGCTGAGTTCCACTGCCCAAGGTTACTGCTTCACGAGCGGCACGAGCATGCGTGGAAGAGACCTTCAAGATGGCTCTCGGTACATTTAGACCCCCATTTCCAGCGATACATGAAAAGTAAGCGAAAACAAATTAAAACATAGAAATGAATGAATGTACCATATACCATGAGTAACTACTTTATATTTCTTACTTATAAAAATATACTATGCAATTAAATATAAGTGCAACAGATAATAACACAAGAGCAGTGGTGTTAGCTTCACCATGTGAGTACATTGACAGCCATTTTAGCTGCAATACGCATGCGCACCTTTTCCCACCAGAACTGCAACTACGTCACGTCACGTGAGTGTGACTAACGCATGCGCAGTAGGAAACCCTAAAGCAGCGGCCATTTTAGAGACAAGGGTTAATTGTATTAGTAGAACACATAGGCAAGCTTCACTAATATACACGCATATCAAAAATAAAGGAGATTAGTAAAACGTACAATTTGATAATAGGATTACAACAGATTCGAGGTTCTTGACTCGAGCAAGTCGCGATGCGAAATCTTGCTCTATCAAGACCAAATGTTAAAAAAACATGTATATGAATCTTGCATCTTCATGCACAAAGCAAACAAAGGTCGCTGACTTAGGGTGGGGGCATCGCGTTTGCAAGTGCATTATGGTTTGAAAAATACCTGCTGCTGTATTCCTTGTCTCCAGCAATTTTCACGTAACAATAAAAATGTGAAGATAACTTTGGTGATTAATGTTCTTTATTGAGACAGATCGGAGGTTTGTCTAGTGGAAGTTTTGACTCATGGTAAGGTAGGCACAGTGGGTTAATATGCCTGCTGCAAAGAACGTGTACCACGCAGATCACAAATTGCATATCATGTAAATAGGTCAGTGAGTTACTGCTTTTGTCTGAGAGAATCTTTTGGTATTTGCAGTTTATAAGTTAAAATCCTAACATTGAACAGAGAGCTATTAACCGTCATCAAAGAGCTGCATGAAAACTTCAAGGTATAGATTAGAATCTTATGATTTTTTCCCAGTCTTTCATTATCCTAATGTTGGAAAATGGGTTCATTGGGATAAAAATCAATTCTGATTATTAAAGAGAACCCCCAACCATGGTGTTATGTTTTAATTTCTGAGTTTGTGCTTCTCTAGTGTTGCAAAGCCGCCCTGTGCCCTGGCACTCCCCAACTTTTTGCTGACTGGTACTGGTGGTACCTGACTCTGACTGACCCTGGCCTCTGCCTGAACAGGCCCAGGGCCAGTGCTATTCTGAAAGAGACACTTAAAGATACAGTGAAAACACCTACATACACTAGGGTGCACTATGGGTTAGGGTACCCCTATGATTGGCATGACCTCTCCTATAAGGCCCTAGTTCATAATAGGGCAGGGAGATTACAACTACCTTTAAGTCCCTAGAATATATTAGGGCATGGCAGTTTAGAGGCCAGCAGCCCTTTCTGCGTTTGCATGTGTGCACTGCTGAAGCCTGAGGTCAGTTTAGAAGTAGCCCTGTGTTGTAGGACTGCTTTTAAAATGCAAATTGTGCCCAAACTCGACTTTTGGGTTCGGGGAACTTACAAATTGATCAACTACAATGTTGGGGCAAAATTAGGTTAAGTGGAAAAATGTTTTCCCCTTAAGTATGGATGTATCATATTTGCTAAATTCCTGAGTCCGTCGGTGCACTCTAATTTTTCTTACTTAAACTCTTTTTTCCGGGTAATTGTTTGTGCAACTTCTACCTAGTGTTTTGTCTAAAAACACTTTACTTCAAACGTATTAGGGAGGATAGGAAAACTCCGTCCTTGTTGGTGAGTGCACACTTCACTTGACATTCAAGTCTTTTCAACTTTTTCTATTTACAAATCAGTCTGAGTCGCTTTTCCTGAGAAATATTATTTATTTCATATTTCCTTTGATCATTCAGTAGTTTTGCTGATTATATTTCATCAGTTTCATTTTGCCATCATATTTCCACATATACCCAATGCATTTCGGGTCGTAAGGGAGACCCTTCCTCAGGGGTCTGTGAATACATGGCCGATACACACTAGTTCTTCGTCATTATTTATTTTGCCGAAATTTACTTTCCCACCCAATCCCACAAAAAATACCGACAATATAATCAACATTGCAAATTACACTCGTGTCTAGCACTAATCGCGGAATTACGTCACTATTGATATTGACTCTTTCGGAACATCCTCTAATAATTTTAATTAAATACAGTGTACACCCAAATTTCTTTAACCTTTGATATTACTATACAATACGATATTTGATGCTAGAACATCCCGATCACATGACCGACTGACTACCAATGAAATCAGCCCGTTCATCCAACGCGGCTGATCTAAATCTAACTACCTAGGTGATTCGTTACTCATTCTTGCAATTTACACTCGTGTTTAGCACTAATCGTGGGATTACGTTAATATTCTAATTGACTTATTCGAACACCCATTAGGAATTTTAATTCTATATAGTGCACAACTGAATCCCTTTAATATTACTATAAAATACGATTTTTGATGATCGAACATCCCGATCACATGACCGACTGACCACCAATGAAATCAGCCCGTTTATCCAACGTGGCTGATTTAAATCTAACTGCCTAGGTGATTGGTTATTCAACCGGCAACCTACGGACGACGGGAAAACACCAACATCGCAACCACAGAAGTAAGTTATGTTCGAAAATTAAACATAGTTTACATACGGGCAGAGATAGTATTCTGTAATAACCGGCGCCCTACATAATAACACGATGCTCTAACAAGTTAACGATTAATTTCCGCCACTGTATTTAAACGCCGATACAACTGTAATTTATATCTTTAACATGCCAGGGCCGATATTGAATGAAGTGAACAACACACCATGGAAACCCCGTGATTTAAACCTCCGAATTTATTTAAAATATACACCTATGTATCCGCATCCTAGAGTCAGGATTCTATGTATCACACACTGTCTAACGATGATACTGCAGTTACCAGAAATTTAGAGTCAGTCATTTTTTGTAAACAGATGAAACTATATTATGAATGATGTATAAGGCTAGCTAAAGTTCCCTGTTCTTTCCTATTCACAGACCCCTGAGGAAGGGTCTCCCTTACAACCCGAAATGCATTGGAAAGGCCATTGGAAAAATGATGGCAAAATGAAACTGATGAAATATAATCAGCACAACTACTGAATGATCAAAGGAAATATGAAATAAACAATATTTCTCAGGAAAAGCGACTCAGACTGATTTGGTAAATAGAAAAAGTTGAAAAGACTTGAATGTCAAGTGAAGTGTGCACTCACTAACAAGGACGGAATGTTCCTATCCTCCCTAATACGTATATCATATTTGCCCCATAATACATCATCTGCTGCATAATCTAAAAACTTCACCCAAAACAATTTTGTAGCTCAAACGTATCAAAAATTATTAAAAGAAATGTGCCTAATGTTACTGTGAAGTGTAGGGCCCTTTGGAGAGGCTGACCTTTTAGCTTTCCCACTGCGGCATTTGTATGTTACACAGGTACTAACGAGGCAAAAGCTTTGCAGAGGCTGTTAGTATGTGTAAATATGTCACAATAATAAAGTATCATAAAATGTACCGCATTACACTGCAGCCTTTTTTATTGATGCATCATTTAGTCAACACTGCAACATAATTTTGGTCTCCATTGCTGCCTAACTCCAGTGGCCCGAAAGCATGCTGCACATGTTAAACGTGTCTGTGCATGAAGCAGACACCAAGAAGGTTGCAAACTTAGGGGCTGATTACGATGGCAGACGGACTTCAGTCTGTTCGCCATCGAATTGGGGAATGGGACCACTGGCCTTCAAGGTGGCGGCCCCATGATTGGCCTTACAGTGCGACCGCCACTACGGCGTTCACAGTGCATATCTTTTACATTGCAGCAGGTGTTGCTAGCTGCATCATCCGCGGCAATGTAAAAAAGGGATATGTTACATATTTCACTGCACTACGTGGCAGGCAAAATGCGGTGCCTGCCACATGGTGCAGTGATACGTATGGTCCCATGTCTGGGGGAAAGGGGCCTGCTACGGCCCCCAATGTCCCTTTCCGCCAGCTTTTCCATGGCGGGTGAACCGCCATGGCTAGGCTGGCTGGTAAGGGACATCATAATCCCTAGTGCGGTGCCTTGATAGGCACCACCAGCATTGTAGGAACCACAAGCCACTCCGCTGCACTGGCGGGCTCAAGGAGCCAGTCGGGTGTGTGGTGGTTGGTCTTTCCGACTGCCAGGGAACCACCCGCCAATGTAATATGGCGGGCGGTGATGCAGTCACTGGGACAGCTACTGACGTGGCGACGTGGCATTCTCACCATCATTATAATCACCCCCTAAGTTTGGTGTGCATGCAAATCCTACATTGCCAACACCTGGTAAGTTGCACTACTACTGCTGAAAAGGCCAATGGAAGTACCAATGGGTGAGGTGGACTGGCCTCAAGGGTCTTGTGACCTCAGTGACAGAGTCACGGTCGATCTAGGGTGTGCTTCTTCGTATGCCTGCTCGCAAGACTGGAGGTGAACTGCACTTTGGATTGTGGTAGAGAGGCCTTCAAGGTTAACTCACACTTGCCACCATTAGGGTCCACCTGCGGGTGCTAACACACCAGGGCTCCTAAGGTCTATCGGGCCTTCTAAGGTGTAGCATCGGAATGAGCTCTGTCAGAAGTGTGGTCTGGTGGACTGGTCATGAAGGCTGAACTTGGTTCTCCGGTTCCAAATTCAGCAGCTCTGGCCAGAGTTCCACATCTTTTCCCACACTGAACACCATACTGCCCCACTGAGAGAAACTCGCACTGCCTTCAGCTACAAATCAAGTGTGCTGCGACTGAATTCAAATTATGCACTAGACAACAGCAAAATGCTGCCTGAAAAAAATGAATAACACCCTGGAAAAAGCAAACATTGTTACCGTAACTGTTTAAAACTCATTATTCAGAAATCAGTGAGTAATTTTGCCTGAAAAGTTCAGGACATGGCTACAGGACCAGGAAGGGACCCGTTTCAATCTCCATTGCTTATATCCTTTCAAAATGTAAGCAGTTTGGTTTAAAAAATACCACATCCCGAACACAGAGCCACATTTTATAAGCTAAAATAATTAAAACTGTTGAAAACAATCACATTAAACGTTTCCACTCCACCCATCAACCAGGTATTGCACTGCCTTTAGGAATGGTGCACTTCCCCACCCTGGGAAAACAATATTGTTTAAAGAAAGAAGATAAAAAGAAAGTAGCGCTTTCACTGGCAAACTCTGTAAAGTGGCGCTAATGTGTGTGGCTGTAATAACAATCTGGCCTGTCTGCTGCCCACTCTGTATTGCTTTATTTAGGTATTTAATTATTTTTCTCTCCGTCCTGAGGTTTTTCTTTTGAATAGAAAACGGTCAGAAAATGAGGACATTTCCAGCCAAAGTGTTCCACCTTTTTTGGATCCATTTCACAGGGGAACAAATAAAGAAAAGGAGAGGCAAGAGAGAGTACATAAGAGCTGTGTCTTGAAATCAGCACGTATGGAGGAGAGAGACAGAAAGAGATGGAGGAATAACGAGAGAGGGGAGGAGGGCAGCTGCCAGAGGCAGATCAGGAGAAGTTGACACTGTCCTTGCCTTCTCTGGGAACGAAAGGAAAGGGACAAAGTTTTTTAGTTCTCGCGAAAGCACTGTCGCCAGCGAGATCTATTGTTGTCCACTTGCCTCTCGCGGGAGACAAGAGATGGGCATGCGCAGGCCGGACTGGAAATGTGAACGCGGCGCACATCTCCTGTCCCCCTTGGGAGGCAAGTCAGCATGCAGTTTCACTTTCACTTTTGTGAAAACTCGCATCATCGTAGGAGCGGCCCTTGCGGGCTCACTCAGTAAATAAACATTGCCACAGTGCCTTCATCGGCAAAAAATGAAGATTCCTCCAAACTCACCCGGTGTGGCGGCTGGCTGTGGCGCGGTACTGGAGCACTCTAGCTTCTCCAAATTTCTGTCAGCACGATGCGGGGCTGCCTCCTTAGGCATGGGAGCCCCGCACTGCTATCTGCCGCTCTCCCGGGACTTCAGCTCCCGCACTTCACTTCCTCTTTGGCGCCGGGGCTCCCTCTTCATCACGGGAGCCCTGGAAGGGGACAGGCGCTGCCTGCACCGGCCGCACGCGCGAGCTGCAGGACATGCGAAAGTAACATGTACCACGCATGCACGGGCAGCCCTCCCCCTCCCAGGTCTCCTCCCCGCCTGGATGTGTTTGCCGTTCCCTGCTTCCTGACCTTGAGGCAGGGCTGCATAGTGTCCTGCTTCGCATCGCTGGGACTGCGGCTGGATTCTTTGGTTAATGCTCGTTTTACCTTTCAGTCAGAACGGTAACAGCGCGTGAATAGCCTTATGAGGCCGCATCTGTCCTAACTGACTGACTCAGTCCTACTCCGTGTAATGATTCTTGTTTTAACAGTGGGCATCTCAGGAAGCCACGAGAAAGGTGTTTTATCAGTGGCTGTGTTGGTTCAGGCTTCAGAAGATGGTGGGAATGGCAACATGTAGCCTGGTGCTTAGCGTTACAGTACCTCTCCAGTCTGATGACATTTCAGCCATTTTGAGGTAATATGGGTGAGCTTTTTTCCTACCGGAGATAGGCTGGGAAAGGAGATGGGTATTCAGTGACAGATGCTTTGCACCCCTCCTCTCTGCAGTGAATTCACAGGTCTGACTTGTGTGGTGAACACAACCTTTGTTTTTACCTGTAGGATCAGAACGCTCTGAGTAAAGCAAAGTCTCTTCCTTAGGGCGTTGCATGAGCTCTGGATTTAGGAAGGGCAATGCACATTGTGCCTTTTCTCGGCCAACAGCAGATGAATGACCAAGTTTGGAAGTGTGTCACACAAACCTAAGCACCATTCTGAAATCCCTTCACTAGTCTGAATGTAGCTATTCACCAAGTCCTGCTCTTTCTGCCGAAGAGCCCTGCCATTCTTCATTTTATTCAGCAGGCTTGATCTGTCCAGTCTGTTCATGGTTCGATGCCTGGTGCTGTGGCTCCAGTCTCCGCTCAGCTGGAATCTTTCATAGGTGGCACAGGAAGTGTGCCGTCCTTGTTTTCTGTTCACTGCTGTTGAGAGGGCGATCTTTTGCCCTGTGCGATCATGCTGTCTCCGGATAATAAGAATTCTAAGGTTTGTGCAGAAGCAAGAGATGGAGTGTCATAGCGCCCTGAGTTTCACAGCCTGGACCCAGAGCACAAGAAACCATGGGGCTGCTGCAGGAGCCTTGCTGGCACTGGAGGAGGCGTGGCCAGGCACAATCATTTGCATACCCAGAAGCCTCTGCGCCAAACACCCGATTCATCACTACAGGTGACACAGGCGTTTGTTTAATAGGAGAAGGAGTATTTGTAGCTGTGCACTCACAGGCATTCATGAGAGTGACTGACACGTCACCGCTGTAAAGTCACCCTACTAGTAGTACGTGATATTTTGTATTGTAATTGCGCGAACAGATCATCAAGTAGAATATTTATACAGTTTCTTCCACGGATCACGCGCACTTCGAGGGGCCGTGAGAAGCAGAGGTCATTTCAAATTTTTGAAGGGTTTCTGTACAAGAAACTCCGTGATTGGTTGAAATGAGAGATACTGAGGCGGTCGGGCCTCCTGGGCTGCTGAGGAGAGGAGAGGAGGCTCCCGCGGGCGCCAATGGAAGACGTCACAGGGTCACGTGACGCAGTACGAGGCGCCTGCGCGAAGTACTGACGCGCGCCTGCAGGAAGGAGCGGGGGGTGCAACGCTCCCTCCTGTCGCTAGAGGTCGGGAGGCTCCAGAGGGAGAGTCAGCGCGTCAGCAGCACTCTGCATACCCACAATCCTGTGGGCTCTTTGTGGCATTAAAAACGATGAAGAGCAGACATTTAAGAACGAAGGGGCGGAGTATCAGCCCGCTAGCAGGAAGGCACGAATCGTAGTTAGGCACACTACTTTTCTAAGGGAGGGTTCTGGGTAATTTGCTTCTGATCTATTGGGATCCTATGAATACCTTTGTAGTCTGATTGTAAATTATTTAAACGTTTTCACCATTTTGCTGTAGACAGTGTAAACATTTTAGACCATTTGAACGATCTGTGCGGGGGTAGAATAAACACTGGTCATACATACTGGGTAGTGTCCACCTTTGGTAGTGGCAGGCAGGTGTGGCACTTTAGTGTCCACCTTTGGTAGTGGCAGGCAGGTGTGGCACTTTAGTGTCCACCTTTGGTAGTGGCAGGCAGGTGTGGCACTTTAGTGTCCACCTTTGGTAGTGGCAGGCAGGTGTGGCACTTTAGTGTCCACCTTTGGTAGTGGCAGGCAGGTGTGGCACTTTAGTGTCCACCTTTGGTAATGGCAGGCAGGTGTGGCACTTTAGTGTCCACCTTTGGTAGTGGCAGGCAGGTGTGGCACTTTAGTGTCCACCTTTGGTAGTGGCAGGCAGGTGTGGCACTTTAGTGTCCACCTTTGGTAATGGCAGGCAGGTGTGGCACTTTAGTGTCCACCTTTGGTAGTGGCAGGCAGGTGTGGCACTTTAGTGTCCACCTTTGGTAGTGGCAGGCAGGTGTGGCACTTTAGTGTCCACCTTTGGTAGTGGCAGGCAGGTGTGGCACTTTAGTGTCCACCTTTGGTAGTGGCAGGCAGGTGTGGCACTTTAGTGTCCACCTTTGGTAGTGGCAGGCAGGTGTGGCACTTTAGTGTCCACCTTTGGTAATGGCAGGCAGGTGTGGCACTTTAGTGTCCACCTTTGGTAATGGCAGGCAGGTGTGGCACTTTAGTGTCCACCTTTGGTAATGGCAGGCAGGTGTGGCACTTTAGTGTCCACCTTTGGTAATGGCAGGCAGGTGTGGCACTTTAGTGTCCACCTTTGGTAGTGACAGGCAGGTGTGGCACTTTAGTGTCCACCTTTGGTAGTGGCAGGCAGGTGTGGCACTTTAGTGTCCACCTTTGGTAATGGCAGGCAGGTGTGGCACTTTAGTGTCCACCTTTGGTAGTGGCAGGCAGGTGTGGCACTTTAGTGTCCACCTTTGGTAGTGGCAGGCAGGTGTGGCACTTTAGTGTCCACCTTTGGTAATGGCAGGCAGGTGTGGCACTTTAGTGTCCACCTTTGGTAATGGCAGGCAGGTGTGGCACTTTAGTGTCCACCTTTGGTAGTGGCAGGCAGGTGTGGCACTTTAGTGTCCACCTTTGGTAATGGCAGGCAGGTGTGGCACTTTAGTGTCCACCTTTGGTAATGGCAGGCAGGTGTGGCACTTTAGTGTCCACCTTTGGTAGTGGCAGGCAGGTGTGGCACTTTAGTGTCCACCTTTGGTAATGGCAGGCAGGTGTGGCACTTTAGTGTCCACCTTTGGTAATGGCAGGCAGGTGTGGCACTTTAGTGTCCACCTTTGGTAGTGGCAGGCAGGTGTGGCACTTTAGTGTCCACCTTTGGTAATGGCAGGCAGGTGTGGCACTTTAGTGTCCACCTTTGGTAATGGCAGGCAGATGTAGCACTTTAGTGTCCACCTTTGGTAATGGCAGGCAGGTGTGGCACTTTAGTGTCCACCTTTGGTAATGGCAGGCAGATGTAGCACTTTAGTGTCCACCTTTGGTAATGGCAGGCAGGTGTGGCACTTTAGTGTCCACCTTTGGTAATGGCAGGCAGGTGTGGCACTTTAGTGTCCACCTTTGGTAATGGCAGGCAGGTGTGGCACTTTAGTGTCCACCTTTGGTAGTGGCAGGCAGGTGTGGCACTTTAGTGTCCACCTTTGGTAGTGGCAGGCAGATGTGGCACTTTAGTGTCCACCTTTGGTAATGGCAGGCAGGTGTGGCACTTTAGTGTCCACCTTTGGTAATGGCAGGCAGGTGTGGCACTTTAGTGTCCACCTTTGGTAGTGGCAGGCAGGTGTGGCACTTTAGTGTCCACCTTTGGTAATGACAGGCAGGTGTGGCACTTTAGTGTCCACCTTTGGTAGTGGCAGGCAGGTGTGGCACTTTAGTGTCCACCTTTGGTAATGGCAGGCAGGTGTGGCACTTTAGTGTCCACCTTTGGTAATGGCAGGCAGGTGTGGCACTTTAGTGTCCACCTTTGGTAGTGGCAGGCAGGTGTGGCACTTTAGTGTCCACCTTTGGTAATGGCAGGCAGGTGTGGCACTTTAGTGTCCACCTTTGGTAATGGCAGGCAGGTGTGGCACTTTAGTGTCCACCTTTGGTAATGGCAGGCAGGTGTGGCACTTTAGTGTCCACCTTTGGTAGTGGCAGGCAGGTGTGGCACTTTAGTGTCCACCTTTGGTAATGGCAGGCAGGTGTGGCACTTTAGTGTCCACCTTTGGTAGTGGCAGGCAGGTGTGGCACTTTAGTGTCCACCTTTGGTAATGGCAGGCAGGTGTGGCACTTTAGTGTCCACCTTTGGTAATGGCAGGCAGGTGTGGCACTTTAGTGTCCACCTTTGGTAGTGGCAGGCAGGTGTGGCACTTTAGTGTCCACCTTTGGTAATGGCAGGCAGGTGTGGCACTTTAGTGTCCACCTTTGGTAATGGCAGGCAGATGTAGCACTTTAGTGTCCACCTTTGGTAATGGCAGGCAGGTGTGGCACTTTAGTGTCCACCTTTGGTAATGGCAGGCAGGTGTGGCACTTTAGTGTCCACCTTTGGTAATGGCAGGCAGATGTGGCACTTTAGTGTCCACCTTTGGTAATGGCAGGCAGGTGTGGCACTTTAGTGTCCACCTTTGGTAATGGCAGGCAGGTGTGGCACTTTAGTGTCCACCTTTGGTAATGGCAGGCAGGTGTGGCACTTTAGTGTCCACCTTTGGTAATGGCAGGCAGATGTAGCACTTTAGTGTCCACCTTTGGTAATGGCAGGCAGGTGTGGCACTTTAGTGTCCACCTTTGGTAATGGCAGGCAGGTGTGGCACTTTAGTGTCCACCTTTGGTAATGGCAGGCAGGTGTGGCACTTTAGTGT
Organism: Lissotriton helveticus; assembly: GCF_964261635.1. Taxonomy (NCBI): domain Eukaryota; kingdom Metazoa; phylum Chordata; class Amphibia; order Caudata; family Salamandridae; genus Lissotriton; species Lissotriton helveticus. The sequence goes on along the minus strand of NW_027612032.1, from coordinate 183,766 downwards.
CCACCTTTGGTAGTGGCAGGCAGGTGTGGCACTTTAGTGTCCACCTTTGGTAGTGGCAGGCAGGTGTGGCACTTTAAGCTTGGCAGACCCCAAGAAAGTGCTCCTGTGATGCTTAGGCCTAGAACCTTGAACCTTGAACCTAGAACCTTGGAAGGGCCGGGGCTGGAGCCCCATTTTTTGCAGGAGTGTCCTTTAGGACAAGTTTGTGGCGGGAGGCCAGGGGAATGGTATTCTCTCCTGCTCTTCCCCTTGCTAGGATATGGCATAGGACGAGTATGCTGGCTGGGGTTTCAGGGAGCTCTGGGCTGTCAAGGAGCCCCGAGGTCAGGGGTGTCAGGTGGGAGGAGGGGGCGCAGACCCCCCTTGATCTTTGGGGTCCTTTGGAAACGAAGAGAAATCCTTCCCTTTCTTTGCAGGCTGCAGTGCCTGCGTCGGTCGCTGGGTGGCGCTGCAGGCGTGCTGTGTCCAGGAGGGTCTCGGCTTGAGGGGCTGGGGTTCTGGTCTTTGAAATGCTCTGCTGGTCTCTTTGTCTTCAGGACGGATGAAGGTGGAAAAGGCCCCTCGTCGGGGGCACCCTTTGCGGCGCGCTCCACTGCTGCAGGGGTCGGTAGGGGGGCAGCAGTGGCACTCCTTGTGGTGGGGGCTTCAAAGGGACCCTCGAAGCGCCTCGATGCACGCCTCAGACAGGCCGGCCTCGCAGGGTGCACCTTTGATATGCGCCCAGGGACTGTTCAAGCTGGGGAAGCTAATAATGGATATTAAGCGATTATCACATAAGAAGCATATTACCCAGAAACTTCCCTTAGTAAAGTAGTGTGCCTAACTAGGGTTCGTGCCTTCCTACTAGCGGGCTGATACTCTGCCCCTTCGTTCTTAATCGTCCGTTCTTAATCATATTCAAGGCCACAAAGAGCCCGGCGGTTATATGAAAGGAAAGCAGCTTTACGGTGCGCACAGGATTGTGGGTATGCAGATTCGGAGTGACGCGATGAATGTTCCTCCCGAGCATCCCATCCTCTCCCGCCTCGCGTTGCGTCACGTGACCTTGTGACGCCTCTTCTCAGCAAGGCTCTATCGTCCAAGTACTCACATTTCACCCACTCACGGAGTTTCTTGTCAGAAACCCTTCAAAAATTAACAACATTACCGCTTCTCACGGCCCCTCGGAGTGCGCGTGATCCGCGGTTATAAAATGCAATAAGTTTAACGCTGCAACTGTTCGCGCAAACACAATAAAAATGTAACCTCTTACTGGTAGGGTGACTTTACACCGGTGATGTGCCAGTCACCCTCATGTATGCTTCTGTGTGCACAGCTACAGATACCCCTTATAATATTAAACAGAGGCCTGTATCACCTGTAGTGATGAATCGGGTGTTAGCCGCAGAGGCTTCTGGTTATGCAAATGAGTGCAGCTGGCCACGCCCCTTCCAGTGACAGCGAGGCTCCTGCAGCAGCCCCATGGGGATTTGTATAATTTCCGTCTAGAGTCTGTTTCCGGCAATGGTGGGGGGAGGAGACGACAGATGCACTTCATTTGAAGGTACAGAATACCCAAGCTACACCAAAATTAATATTTTCACATAAGAGGGCGTATAGATGTTGTTACACACAAATCAATGATTTTTCAACGCCCTGTATCCACAAAAGACTGTAGGAAGTAGAATCAACTAAATAGTCCAATCAAAGCTTCTGTCTTGAAGTCAGTTATTTAATTTCCACAAGTTCATGATAATCCACGTGACAGCCGACGCAATTGTAATGCGCGAACGAACGACTCGAGGACACACCATGGATAACAACTTATAATCTTTACACTGTTTACAGCAAAATTGTGAATATGTTGAGTAAAATTACAATCAGGCTACAAAGATACTCATAGGATCCCTATAGCTCAAAAGCAAATTACCCAGAAACTTCCCTTAGTAAAGTAGTGTGCCTAACTACGGGTCGTGCCTTCCTGCTAGCGGGTTGATACTCTGGTCCCTCGTTCTTAAATGTCCGCTCTTTATCGTTTTCAATGCCACAAAGAGCCCTGCTTTTAGGATGAAAGTAAAGCAGCATTATGAGGCGCGCACAGGATTGTGGGTATGCAGAGTGCTGGTGACGCACTGCCTCTTCCTCTCGAGCATCCTGACCTCTAGCGACAGGAGGGAGCGTTGCACCTCCCGCTCCTTCGCGCAGGTGCCTCGTACTGAGTCACGTGACCCCGTGACGCCTTCCGGTGGCGCCTGCGGAAGCCTCTTCTCCTCAGCGGCCGAGGAGGCTCGACCCCCAAGAAGCTCACATTTCTGACCAATCACGGAGTTTCTTGTACAGAAACTCTCCAAATATTGAGAATGTTTACCGCTTCTCACGGCCCTTCGGAGTGCGCGTGATACGCGAAACCTGATGCTTATTATTTTGTATAAATTGTTCATCTGTTCGCGCAATCACGATAAAAAATATCACTTACTACTGGTAGGGTGACTTTGCAGCGGTGACGTGCTGGTCACTTTCATGAATGCCTGTGTGTGCACAGGTACAGATACTCCATCTCCTATTAAACAAACGCCTGCGTCGCCTGTACTGATAAATCGGGTGTTTGCCGCAGAGGCTTCTGGGTATGCAAATATTTGTGGCTGGCCACGCCCCCTCCAGTGAGAGCGAGGCTCCTGCAGCAGCCCCATGGTTTCTTGTGCTCTGGATCCAGGGGGTGAAGAGTCTCAAAATCCAGCAATAAAGGGAATGCCTGAAGCTAATTTAATAGTGACAAAAAGTGACACTAAATGTCCCGCCACAAGTAATCCTGCTGAAATACACAAAACAAGCATTGGCATAGCCTATAGGTCTTGCCTTTGGGAACTAATAAGTGTTAAGGCAGAGATATTGAGTTTCTGTTGTTTTTAAGCTGTGTTGTGCAGAATTCTGCGGTATGCTGAAATGTTATAATTTAAGAAGTGTGAGAAGCATTTTTGTTACTTATGATGTATAATGTACAACAAAATGACGATGATAAAAAACTATTAATTAGAAGTAATGATTTGTGGGTTTTTATGTTTGAATGCTGGCAACTTGTATCTGCCTGTTCTATTCGTTGCTTTTTATGGTGTTTATTGTGAAAGGAGTGGGTATAAATAACAGGAGAGTGAAGGTTAGTTAGTGAGAGTGATAGATTTAGTGAGTTAATTAGTGAGAGATAGTTAGTGAGAGATTGAGAGAGTTAGTAAGAGTGATAAAATTAGTGAGAGAGTTAGTTAGTGAGAGTGAGAGAGTTAGCGAGTGACTTAGTGAGACAGAGTTATTGAGTTATTGAGAGAGAGTTATTGAGTTAGTGAGAGTGAGAGAGTTAGTGAGTGAGTTAGTTAGTGAGAGAGTTATTGAGTTAGTGAGAGTGAGAGAGTTAGCGAGTGAGTTAGTTAGTGAGAGAGTTATTGAGTTAGTGAGAGTGAGAGAGTTAGTGAGTGAGTTAGTTAGTGAGAGAGTTATTGAGTTAGTGAGAGAGTGTGAGATTTAGTTAGTGAGAGTGAGAGAGTTAGTGAGTGAGTTATTGAGAGTGAGTTAGTTATGATCACCAATTATAAGTGAAATGGGAATTTCAGAATTTCATTGCTCCGGTTTACTCCACCCAGGAGTAAAGAAAAAACAACAACTCCACTAACCCATGTCATACACTATCTACAGGCAGCCAGTAAAGCTGTACCGGGGCCACACCGGCGTGACGGTGAAGCACCCTCTACAGGGACAGGCTACAGACGGTAAATTCTCTACTCTGTCCACCCGATGGCAAGGAGAGGATACAGCATCCAAGGCCGAGTCTACTCAGGACAGAGGTGAGGGACCCGAAGGCATGCACTAAATACAGCAATTTGTTAACATGCTTTGTAAGGTCCACCCCGGAGCAACAGGAGCTCCCCTAGCAGGGGTGGATAGCAGACCCTGCTCTGGGAGGAGTAAAGTTTAATAGATGACTGACTTGGAAGAGGGGTGCAGAGAAGGATCTGCTTTATTCCAAGCCCCATCCAGCGAAGATGTAATGGCAAGAAGAGGAATTTGCCTTTCTGCCATTCAACAGACACCAGAGCTCAACGCCCTGGCAGTGGCGGGCAGGTAGGGGCAGTGCAAGGATTTCAGTGGTGCAGGCGCGTAGTGCAAACAGTATGCATGGGAGGGGGTGGGCCAGGTGGATAGAAGGGACACCAGCAGGTAGCTACAAGGCCTTCAACACCCACTCCACTCAAAATCAGCCGGTGTTGAAGGAAAAAGCAGGATGCACCGCGCAGCACACACAGACTACAACTCCCACTCCACTCAAAAACAGCCGGTGTGGAAGGAAAAAGCAGGATGCACCGCACAGCACACACAGCCTACAACTCCCACTCCACTCAAAAGCAGCCGGGGTAGAAGGAAAAAGCAGGATGCACCGCACAGCACACACAGACTACAACTCCCACTCCACTCAAAAGCAGCCGGTGTGGAAGGAAAAAGCAGGATGCACCGCACAGCACACACAGACTACAACTCCCACTCCACTCAAAAGCAGCCGGTGTGGAAGGAAAAAGCAGGATGCACCGCACAGCACACACAGCCTACAACTCCCACTCCACTCAAAAGCAGCCGGTGTGGAAGGAAAAAGCAGGATGCACAGCACAGCACACACGGCCGACAACTCCCACTCCACTCAAAAGCAGCCGGGGTGGAAGGAAAAAGCAGGATGCACCGCACAGCACACACAGACTACAACTCCCACTCCACTCAAAAGCAGCCGGTGGGGAAGGAAAAAGCAGGATGCACCGCACAGCACACACGGACTACAACTCCCACTCCACTCAAAAGCAGCCGTGTGGAAGGAAAAAGCAGGATGCACAGCACACACGGCCTACAACTCCCACGCCCCTCAAAAGCAGCCGGTGTGGAAGGCAAAAGCAGGATGCACCGCACAGCACACACGGACGACAACTCCCACTCCACTCAAAAGCAGCCGGTGTGGAAGGAAAAAGCAGGATGCACCGCACAGCACACATGGACTACAACTCCCACTCCACTCAAAAGCAGCCGGTGTGGAAGTAAAAAGCAGGATGCACTGCACAGCACACACGGCCTACAACTCCCACTCCACTCAAAAGTGGCCGTTGTGGAAGGAAAAAGCAGGATGCACCGCACAGCACACACGGACGACAACTCCCACTCCACTCAAAAGCAGCCGGTGTGGAAGGAAAAAGCAGGATGCACCGCACAGAACACACGGACTACAACTCCCACTCCACTCAAAAGCAGCCGGTGTGGAAGGAAAAAGCAGGATGCACTGCACAGCACACACGGCCTACAACTCCCACTCCACTCAAAAGCAGCCGGTGTGGAAGGAAAAAGCAGGATGTACCGCACAGCAAACACGGACTACAACTCCCACTCCACTCTAAAGCAGCCGATATGGAAGGAAAAAGCAGGATGCACTGCACAGCACACACGGCCTACAACCCCACTGTACATGTCGAAGTGGCCGGTCACCTGTGGACTGCGGCAGCGCAAGCAACAGCATCTCGCCAACCTCTTAATACACAGCAGAAGCCTTTCATGATCGTGGCCACCACCTAGCATGCCCCTCAAACCGATGAACAGTGCCTAGACGCCGGCGCAGTGCTTCATAAACGTTATTATTGTAGCAGACGAGACAGCTCTCGTGGTCTCACTTCACCAGATGGTGAATAGTGAGACTAGTACAATATAAGGCGAGGGAGACACTTCTAGGCGTGGCTGGTCCCAAACAGATACTCTTGAAGTTGAGGTTAAGTCTGCTGCCGGTGCTCGCCAGGTAGAGAGCCAGAGGTGCAGGACGAGACATTCGTGTCACAGGTTCATGCAATCGTGGTCAAGTGGGGAAGCCAAGGTTACGATCACACCCTTCAGACATCATCTCATCAACATCGCCTTTTACTGATCACCTTGAATGATGTACATTTAGGGGTCACCTGGGGTGGGGATTACCATCCACAGTGCCCCCTGAGAGCCCCCCCATGCAGGCTGAAGCAACAAACTCTGAGTTCCAGAAACAAAGTGGGGACTATAGCAAAAGTACCCTGTCGAGTCTGCATGAACATGCCACAGGCTGGCCAGTATGGACTTCATTGCACGTCTACAAATAACAAATCCCTCGATTCATGCAGCCCTTCGAGGCTCTAGCTTGCTGCAGGAGTTCTTACCAACAGTAGCTAATAACAAGATCAAGCAAGCATTTGCAAAACCAATGGTGCTAGCCTTGGCAAGGTGGACTCTTAGTTTTATTGGAAGCATGTGTCACAAACTGAAAACAAATGATAAACACTGCCCCCATGTGGTTGGAATAAAAATGTGCAGTGTAAAAACAGCAACTCGTGGTTGTTTTACTAGTGATGTTTTACAAATGCCAATGCTGTCAGTTCTCACAGGCATTTTATCATTTGTTAAGGCACAGCTTTCCAAACTGTGTGGCGCAACACGTTACTGTGTCGCGCCCCACACATAGGTGTGTCGCGAGATGCGATGCAATGACGTCTACCGGTCGGCCAATTTTAGGCCGGGGAATGCGACTCGAGCCCCCTCACTTAAGGATTGCGACGTGCACGCGCCGTGCAAGGCATAAGGTGGAGCAGCTGCAGAGCGGAGCCTTGAGGTCAGGCGCTCGATCCCGGACTCAGTGGGTGTAGTGTTGCAGTGAGTTCCGGATCCTACAGTGGGGGCATTGTTGGAGTCTCAGCGGCGGTGTGCAGGCCTAGAGAGCAGGTAAGCTCCTTATAGTCCTCCTGAAAGTAGTGTAATAGGAGCTCCCATTGTGTACTAAAATCTTTCGTTTTCCCCTAGCTCACTTAAAAAGCTTTTCCATTGACAGAAGCCACCACAGCCTCTCGATCCATTGTGCCTCCTTAGGGGATGCAATCTGTCCCCATAGTAGGGCCAGCACAGTCTGTTTGGCCACCAGCAGTAGGAGGGAGATGAGGTGTCCTTTTCTACATCCCAGGAGATCGTTCTCGTCGTCTGGGTTTCACAATAAAATAAATTCTGGGCAGCAGGTCTGTTTCAATCAGGTGTATCGCTATCAAAATACATGCAGAGAAAGTCTGATTCTTTGGACAGGTCCAGAGGATGTGTGTAAGAGATACGTCCCCACTGCACTCCTCCAAGTGTGAAGGGCTTCCCTCCCCATTCATACGGGCAAAGCACACTGGAGTGTATTGCCACCTACATAAGTTGTTGAGTGTTCGCACTCTCCTGGCAGTATGAGAGATAAAGTTAGTCCCTCGCTGGAGTATCTCTTGCCAGAGGTCTGACATAATGTGGAGTTCTTTCTCACAGGCCCTATATTTTTGGATATTGCACGTGAGTCCTTGGGGGCCATAAGAAGGTATTACTCAAATGGTGTCAATGGCCTGGCTGCTGTGTGTGTGTGTGTGGGAGGTGTGTGTGTGAGTGTGGGGGCGTGTGTGTGTGGGGGGTATGGGGGTGTGTGTGTGTGTGGGGTGTGTGTGTGGGGGGGAGGGGGGGTGGGGGTGGGCGGTATGTGTGTTTGGGTGGGTGTGGTTGTGTGTGTGGGTGTGTGTGTGGGGGGGGATGTGTGGGGTGTGTGTGTGTGTGGGGGGGGTTGTGTGTGGGGGAGGGTGTGGGGGGGTGGGATGGGGGTGTGTGGGGTTGTAAGGGTATGGGTTGTGTGTGTGTGTTGGGGGTTGTGTGTATCGGGTGGTTGTGGTTTGTGCTCGCTCGCTCGCGTTACCGTGTCCCTGAAATTTTTTCCACAAAAAGGTGTCTCACCAACATAGAAAGTTTGGAAAGCTGTGTGTTAAGGAGACCACACTTAACCCAGCACTTAAACTGCAGCCAGCTGAAATGGCACTTCACAGAAGCTAGTTGGAACAAGAGACAGAAAAAAAATGCAATCAAAAACAGAATTCTATGTTCGATGTTATAAAGGACCATGCTTGTTTCTGCCTTTATGGTGCAATCACCCATATGAAGGTTTACACGGGAGTGGTGCAGCCGTATGAGAGTACTAGGCAGTCACCTACGACACAAGCTAACTGGGTCGCCAATATATATCTAAAGAACCCAGTTTCAGAAATTAAAAGAAACACAAAAACTGGGGCACGTACTGCATGGTCTGCCTATGGAGATAGGGTTCATTGCCATGCACCCATGTGTGGGTGATATAATCGAAGATACAAAGTCATGGAAGCAATATAAAGGATTAAGAGATTAATCCAAGTACAGAGTAGAAGCTGGTGTACCCAGTAAAGGCTCAGGAGCAACAGGCAAACAGAGAATGCAAGGACAGCAGGTAGCATCATGACATCAGCAAAGATAGAATGTTCTCAATTAAAGTGAAATGCAAGCAGAAATAAAATAAGAGAATACAACATATCCTGGGTCCTTCTAATCAAAAGTAAAAAAACAAAACACAGGAAATAAAAGGAAAAAAAACAACAAGAACATATGCACATACTTTCCATACACAAGCTTAATGGCACACAAAATCTTGAAGATAACTGGGTTGCCTTCTGATCCTTTGTGGAAGAGCCCTAGTATCACCAAGAATGGTAGTATCATTTCCATTTTGTTTATCAGGAAAAGAATGAGACTGAAGATCACCACCATTGTCGCCATTCGCTTTCTTGTAGAGGGCAACCCTCCTCAAATTCCAACGTTCACCGTGGTAAAGTGTCACAAATTTGTCATGGTCCGACTTAACTTTGAACTTGGTTAAACCTGAACAAACACGACCAGGTTTAACTTTTACCCAATCATTCACTGCCAATCTTTTCGCAATCAACCTATCAGAAACCTTAGATGCATTACCACCCAAATCTGTCTTGGATGCATCACCACCCAAATCTGCCAGTCCAATGCACTCTTTCATCCAAGCTGGAACTAATTTGGTACCAGCCAAACTACCCCTCATCAAGTCGAACGGAACTTTACTGGTGACACCATTCACCGTAGTCCTATATGCCCAAACTAAGTCGTTAACCATGTTTCTCACACACCCACCAGAATTAAGAGCCATCTGAATTGCACCCTTCACCATTCTGTTAGCCCTCTCGACGATACCATTACCCTGTGGATTGTATAATGAGGTGCTGGTGCGGACAATACCACAAGCATCCAAAAACTTGACCATATCCTCTGAAACCAACTGCGTTCCATTATCAGTAATTAGTCTAACAGGGTAACCCTCTTCCCTGAAAACTTCTGAGGTGCTGGGTTTTTAGGAACCCGGTGGTGCCAGGGGATAACACCCGAAGACCTCTGAGTTCTCCCTTGTTCCGGACCACAGAAACACTGAGTCTTCTAGTCGCAGTCAGAGATCAAGTTTTATTGGCAGCTACCAAGTAACACGTGTCCCAGAAGTACACCACACGGGGAGTATATTCTCGGGAGACTGTTCGCTTTTACAGAACCAGCCTTCTCCTTATATACAGAAATAATAGCTGCAAGCAAGAATTCTTGAGTTTATGATATGGCTATACACATATTTCTACAATAATACAAATAGCGAAGTCATGTAAGCAAGCCCACATTTTAGATGTCCAGTTCGTGATAGATTACCCGGTTAGGCCCGGAACTCCCATCAGATATCGACGAAACACCAATAAAGAAAGGCACCTCCTAGTCATAAAACTGGCCATAAACAGGGAACGTGGACAGGTGCATGTTTGTAGAAAGCATGGTCTGTATGTAGCGAATGGTTTGTGGAATGTTATGCATTGATGCTATCGTATTAGGCCACTGGGCGAGGAGCTGCCCAAACAGGTTTGGCTAAAGGCAATGGAGTCAGTTGGGACAGGTCAGGGGGAAGTCAGGGAAGGTGGACGTGTCCTTTTAGATCAAGCTCGACCTTTAATTGACTTATCATGAGGGCAAGACGTAAGATGGATGCCGTTTACAAAATGGAGTCTAAGGGGTCGGGACGGAAACTACGATTTAGGGGTGTTGGCAACCCTCGATCATGACGCAAACGCATAGGAATGATGTCCTAATCATTATCGGTTCGTTGACACCCAATTCGTCATGGTACGTTGATATTTTGTGACACGGGTATTGGACCTCAATATCGGGATAACAACAGGGTCCAAATTTTCAGAACCACAGACCCTCCTTTTGCCCTTATGTAAGGCAATAACTCATGTTAATCTGAGTCTAAATCTGTATGAAGGAATTTGTGGAGATGCTGCTGTAACATCATTCTGTTGCTCAGTTCGTCCTTTAACACAGGCTTCCGTACACATGAAGTAGCACAGAGGCCACAGAGTGCAGGAGCGCACTGTACACACAGGCAGAACATAAACAGAAGTGCTAAGATCATCCCAATGAAGATCAGTGTTTTCCATCCCCAGGCAGTGATCAGTTCCCAGAACCACCCTAGTAAGGACCAATCCCCTTTTTCTATGTGAAGGGAACCAGATATTTCGTGTAGTTTAGAGATGGCCTGGTACACTGTCGGTGCGTTATCAGGGATGAAAATGCAACAACTAGATTGGATCACTCTACACACACCACCACGATCGGCGAGTATGATATCTAAGGTAACTCGGTTCTGAAGGGTCATAAGTCGATCCGACTGAAGCTCGGTTGTCAAATTGCCAAGGGCTCAGGCCGTAGTAATCACGGCGGATTCAACTATCCTCGATAACTGGCGAATATTCCTGCTGTTCACCATAGGCCCCCAAAATGGCAGAAAACCCTTTGCGAAGTCAGCGAATTCCTGACCCGCGGTGTCGTCTTTACTCACGACACCCCTAGCTGTCCTTGTCCGGTGGTAATCTGCTCTGGCCGTGTAGGTGGGAGGCAGCAGAAATGAGATGAAACATGTACCTGAGAAGTCAGGGGGCAACCATGTGTAGGCTTGGTCGTGGCAGACGAAATACGTGCCTTTGGCTGCTAAGAGTATAGGGGAAGTTCGGGAAGCGAACACATACGTTTCCGTGCATGTGCTCTTTCCTAACTGTGCTTTGGGATCCCTACCAATACCTTGTAAACATAAGTGACCTCGGTGGGGTACTATCCAAACTGGGCGGGATTTCTTCGCTGTCTGGCTCTTACTCAGGTAAACCCCATATTTAGTTACGTTCCAACGAGTGTATGGAGTGAGTTCATCTTTGGGGATCGTTAGATACGTGTCGAACTCCCTACTCATATTTCTTATTCCTGCTACTAGTGCCTTGTTACTGGAATCGCTCTCAGTGGAACGGGTCGGGTATGGTTCTAGGGCGAATAGGAACATGGTCTGGAAAGCCCACAGAGAACCATAATAACTGAATGGCAGGATGAAGTATGGGATACCCTTATCAGTCGTGTGTGGCATGAGTCCGCATATCCAACAGTTTGATGTGTTCATTATGGACTGGTGTTGGTGTAGGAGTTGAATGAATGAGTTATTTACAAATTCGAGTCTTCTGGCAGACTCGTGTTCAGGTAGAGGGTGAAAGGAGTGCGGGGAGAGAGTGGGAGGAGGCGTTGGCCGAGTGTCATTTGAGAACAGGGAAACTTGAAATACGAATAGAGCATAACTAGTCAAAAATATCGTTATGCTACACAACATTAAAATACATGTTATTAAAAATCTTCTTCTGGACAGTATTGTACACAATTGTCTTTCAAAGTTCGTGAGTTTGGCAGGTCTCTCTACCCTTGGAAACTCCATCCTCTACTTGCTGCCCGCGGTGGTAGGTTGATTCTGCCAGGGAGTGCGCTCCGTTCAGTCCAGGGTAACTCCCTCGGACCAACCAGAACCGTTGACCTAAAACTTCCCCAGTTGCACTCCCCAGACTTCAACCGCGACCCTAGCAGCGGAACCGGATGGCGGTTCGAAAATCAAAAATGAGCAAGTTCCCTGGGACGAGAGAGCTGAAAAATTAAAAATAGTTCTTAGGGGAAAAGGAAATCACATTAGTTTGCTTTTTTTTTTATTAGTCTCTTGGGCTAGATCTTAGGTTGTACCGTCGTTTCCCAGGTACGGTGTGGTCTTCAAACAATGTCTCAGGTTCGATAGTGTCCAATTGCATAGACGGTGACACAAGTCCTTGTAAAATATGATCACTCTCCTTTTCGGTACTAGTTTCTTTCAAACGTGCATCGCTGAAAGGGATGAAACGAGGTATGGATTCTGTCTCTGAATCGGCAAGTCCTTCATTGACCCACCGGTCGTATGGAAGGGGTAGAGGGACCCGTTTACAATGGGTCCCATGTACCCAGTTCTTTTTGCCTTCCACCCGAACGGCTGACCTCGTGGAAAGAAGTACCAGGTATGGTCCGGTCCACCTCGGTTGTCCGTTGTTGGTGCGCTGGAAATTCCGCACCAAAACCCACGTGCCGGGTACGATGGTGTGACCTGGATCGTCAGAGGCTGGCGGAGAGGAACTGAGAACCTGTTGGTGTAAAACACGCAATTTAGTTGTCAATTCGCACAAATAGTCAAGCAGTACGGGGTGTTCTATTTCGCTGAGTTTCTTTTGCCTTGGCACGCCCCAGGCGTTGGCTGGGCGGCCAAACACTATCTCGTGGGGGCTAAGTCCTAATCTGGAATGGACAGTCATTCTGGTCGACAGGAGTGCTAGAGGCAGGGCTTCAGGCCATTTAAGACCTGTACTGGCTTGGATCTTGGCTAATTTCAGCTTTAACGTGCCATTGTAGCACTCTACTAATCCAGCTGATTGGGGGTGATTTGCAGCGTGGAACTTCTGGTATATGCCTAGACACTCACACACTCTCTTCATCACGCGTCCTACGAATTCACTTCCATTATCACTCCAGACAATTCTAGGCATACCGAATCTAGGGAAGAACTCTTTGACAAGTGCTTTGGCAGTTGACAAGGCGGTATTGTCCTTAAGGGGGTACGCTTCCACCCACCTTGAAAAGGCGCAAACAACAACGAGCACATACTTTAGATTGTTGCACCTCTCCATGTGGATGAAATTGAGCTGCAAAACCTCGAACGGATACGTTGGAGGCGCAAAATGACCAGCTGGAGTTGGGGTTCCCCTACCGGGATTGTACTTCAGACACACCATACAGTTTCTGACCACATTCTCTGCATATTTTGGGATATTACTATTCTTCCATACTGGGGCCAATAGTTTACATATTCCTTTCGAACTGATGTGCGCAATTCCGTGAGCCATCGTTACTACTGCAAGTACGTATGCATTAGGTAATAGCCATCGCTGGTGTTCCGACAATTCGACCCAACAACCATTCGCATCTAACCTACCCTTACTTTCTCTCCATTCATTCAACTCTTTCTCAGTTGCCTCGGCCTGTATAGATTTCACGCTTTCAATGGTGTCCTCACACATTCCCACATCAGTAATCCATCTAGCGGGACCCGCAACATACATCCGACTCATTGTGTTCCTTGCAGTCTCTTTCGCAACCTCGTCTGTGTGAGAAGTTGGCCTGGTAGGGGATGTTTCCAATTCTGGAACCACCTACTACCTGACCAAACAATCCCCTTATGGTGTCTGGTTGTAAGTCAACCTTATTAGACAAGCTATCCTAGTGGTAGCATGGACTAAGCAGCCTAAAGGCTTAACTTAAGAGGTCGTGTTAAGCGAGCTGTTTTACCACATACAATCCTGTAATACCAAATGAAAGGACACCACACAAGTATATATTATAAAAATATATGTGTTTATTACTAAAAACAATCCCCAGTATTCTTTATGAATAAAGGGGCACAAGCGTTAAATCAAAAGCACTGTTTAAACATACAAAGTTGCACAATTATGGATGAGGGCAGGGGGCCACTCGAACCATATACTAAACAAGTGGTATAAGAGAGGCCACTCGAACAGTGGTTAGGCCTAGGGCCTAGGGAATCGCTGGGAGCAGTCAGGACAAGCAATGCTGAAGTCGGGAATGGCCCTCGGGATTCGGGAGATGTGCGGAAAGCGCACGCATGCACCAATGTTAACCAATGGTGCGTAAAAGTCAAATAGTTAAAGTTTAAGGACACTTCCGCTGAACCTAGAGGAACAAAACTTAACACACAGACCCTAGAGGTGTGCACCAGTGTGGGAACACCGGCGGAGCAAAGTTACCTCACCCACAGGAAGTGGGTGCACAGGGTCGAAGTGGCGTCGGGTTTTGACACGCAGGCTCTTGGTGCTTGGAGCTGAAAGGGCTGCAGGCAGGGTGAAGACGAAGTGTCCGGTGGAGTCCAAGGGTGGACTCAAGTTGTAGAGTACCTGAAAGCAGAGGGGACAGAGTCTGGGTCACTCAGCAGTGACCAGGGTGGAACCAGGACGGAACCAGGCAATGTCGGGCGCAATCAGGTGGTCGTCGAGGCGCTTCTCTTCGCTGTCACGTGGGCTCTGGGGCATCTGCGACGTCCAGGAGCAGGTCACGATCTGTCCCACGCAGGCTCTCACCGTCGGTGCAGTCGGCTTCCGGTTTGGAGCAAACAAGCCTTGGTAAGAGCAATCCACGCGGGATTGGAAGATGGCGTCTTACTCGGGCCAGGAAGGTCAGAGTCGGGGCTCCCTTTCAGGGGAGCTGGTGTGGATCTGGAGCAACCAGAATCACGAGTCTTCTTTTGTAGTTCGTCGGCACAGGGACCACAAGCCAGCTGGCAAGTGACCGGGCCAACGCGTTGAGCCAAATCGTGCCAAAGGGCCCCACGCAGCACTCGTCGAGTGTGGAGGGCTGAACTTCGGCTCAGGAGTAGCTCAGGGTGGGGGCTTCTCAAACCCCGGTGTACAGCTTCGAGGGTCACTCGTGGGCTGCACGGTCAGCGTCTCGTGGTCACTTCAAGATGGCGTGCCCCATGCTTCCGGTCGCCTCCACGGGTCTCAGCTTTGCAGGGACTGTGGATCGGGCTGTTAGAAGCTGGGCAGGCTTGATCTCGTCGATCTCAGTCGCTCGAGTTCCGGCGGGAACTGCAACCAAGTAGACGTCGAGGGCTGGATGGTGCCTGCTGCTGCAGGGTGGTCACTCCTTGACCACAAGGGAGATTCTTCGGGCTTCCACGTTGAGATGGAGGGCGAAGGGTCAAGAATATCGTTTCAAATGTTTCTTCCAGGAAATCTGATGTGCATTGGCACTGCTCCCACTCTTATTCGAATCTGGTGGGCGTGATTACCTGCTAGGTCCCCTCCTATGGGTGGGACCCAGGAAGTGGGTGGATACACCCCCTTCCTTTGATCCAGGCCGCCCTGGCACGAGGGCTGGAGTGCCCCAGAACCGGTTTGGCCGGATTATGCAAGGGGCAGCCTTGTGCGCCCCAGGCAGTGTCTGGTTTCTTTCAAACCTCCCTGCTACAATACACTATCTCCTGTCTGGAGGGCGGTGACACCCTCCTGTGACAGGAAACCCTTTGTCCAGGACCCCCTTGACTGGGTTTCGGTCAGCTCCAGGGGTCCAGACATTTGTCTGTGGCAGAGGCATCCATTTTGTGGATCTTAAGGCCTTTGGAGAAATCAACCGCATTAAAGTGAAGTAACATGTCTTACCCCTCTAGAGGGGTGGAATGCCATCCCCGTCGCCAGAACTGGCGAGGGGATGGTATTCCAAAGCGTATGACACCTTACACGACATGTTTTGATAAAGCCAAACCAGAGTTGCTAAATAACCGCGAGGATTATAAGGCACTTAATAGTATATGGTATGGCATTATCCTGAAACAGCTTAGGGATTTGTTCCCGACGGCTGCAGACAGGCTCAGCTCATGCTAGAGCTCCATCTCACATAAAAACCAAGCACCCAGCCTCCAGGATTGGTGAGGCCTGTCTATAGGAGTGGCTCACAGGTTTACATGTGTCCCGATATAGGTTTAGACATAGGTATACTATATCTAAGCAAGGGGTGTGTACACCACCTTACCCCAGCTGAGTGATCAGCCAGTTGTGTCAATTTAAGAACCAGCCAGGGGTGGCAAAAGATATGCTGCAGCCCCTGGTAGGCCTTAGTGGCTCCTGTGCCCTGTGCACCTATAGTGCATTCTACAGGGGCTGACAAGGAGTCCATTTCCAATTGGTATGTACCTAGGGTACATGGAATCCATTTTACAGAGAGAGCAGATGGCCTGGGGCCCTGATTAGCAGGGAACCAGGTCAACTAAGTCAAAAAACCAGCTAAACACAGGCAAAAAATCTGGGGTAACCATAGTCAGGTAGCCACCTTCCTACATAACCCCCCCCCAAACGAAAGGAGATAAGGCTATCCTTGGCCAGGTAAGCCTATATTGCCTGAGTGGCCATATAAGGAAGTACCTGCACTAGCATGGGTACCCCCTGTCTCATGGTCCACTAAGCAGTCCCTCACCCTTTGGGTATTAGAGGGTCTCCACCATAGGGAATCACTACCTTGGGTGTGTTTATGCAAAGTTAAAGGCTGGTTTGGATATGGAGTATTGAAGTGAGGCTCTACTAATTTAGGGCTTAGCTTCCTCCAATTATCTTCCACCATGTGTGCCTTTCTTTCTTTAACTGAGTTGCACTGTGCTCGCAGGGTCAACCTCTGGCTACCTAAAGCTGGAGGCTGGGTCCCTCTGTTTGGCTTGCTGGAGGGACAGTTCAGGTTTGGGCCCTTTGGGTCCCAGGTTTGGCTGTGCCCAACAGAATCCATCTGGGGGAGGTCCCTAACTGTTTTTAAGGGGGCTCCCTCAGGAGTTTTTAAAGTTTTCACCTTACTAGGGCTACTAGTTTTGGTGCACCTAATCTTTTGATGGGGGTGCTTTATTTGACAGGGGGCCCTCTGGGTCTCACTGTCCTTCTTGTCCTCTGCAGCCCTGGGCTGGCTAAGGCAAGGGAGAGAGGGGCAGGTTACCTGCTCCAGACTGGGTCCCACCTGAGAAGGGTCCACTGACATCAGAGGTTCTGTCAGGCTAGGCCCAACCACCTCTGGGGCAGCTCCTTCATCAGGGGTAAGATCAGTTCCCTGAGGAGGCTGATCCTGTCCTAAAGTCTGGTGAGGGGGAGATTTCTCTTCCTCCTCCATGCTCTCAGTTTGTGTGGAGTTATCCATCATTTCAGGTTTCACAACACACATGTCAGTTTGAGTTTGGGCTGTGGCCATCACAGCCCCACCAACCTTTTCAGGAGGAGACTCAGTTTGGGTTTCTGCTGTTATCATAACAGCTTTGCTATTCTGTTCAGGAAGAGCTTTTACTAAAGATGGGGCAGAGAGTTTCTCAGCCCTACCAACCTTTTCAGGAAGGACATCTTGGATTGGGGCTGTAGCCAGTACAGCCTCACTAACCTTTCCATGGGAATTCACCATTCTAGAATGGGTTTCCTGTTCAACCTCAGCCCAGGCTGAGATTTCTAAATCATTACCCAGTAGACAGTCCACAGGCAAGTTTGGTGACACTGCCACTCTCTTTGGGCCAGTGACACCTCCCCAGCTGAGACTTACTACTGCCATGGGATGATTTGTTTGGAGGCCATCAATGTTTATTATCTGGTATGTGGCACCAGGTAAAAGTTGCTTAGAGGGGACTATGCCATCAGCCACCATGGTGATGCTAGCCCCTGTGTCTCTAAAAGCTTCAACTCTTAAACCATTGATGATGGGTTCTTGTCTATACTTGCTCAAAGTATTTGGGCAAGCAGAGAAGTTGGCAAACCCCATGCCAGCCTCATAAACAAGATCATTGGGTGATGGGGACCTGGATAGGCCAGGGTCCACCTGATTTCCAAAAGTAAACCCACCCAGATTCCTGGGTGTGCTTCCACTTCCTGGGGGATTACTGCTGACAGTAACAGGAGGTGTTGAAGCTGGCTTTGGAGGTATATTTTCTTTATTGTTATTCTTGGGACAACAGCTGTCTGTTTTGTAATGCCCCACCTGTTTACAGGGATAACAATAGGGTTTTTTCTCAGTTGAAGAAGTGTCTTGGGACCCACCCCCATCCTTGGAGTTTTGGGGCCCTGGGGAAGTCTTTTCTTTATTTTTATCCCCACCCTTATCTTGAGGCTTGGTAGACTCCTTCTTCTGGTTACTGTCCTGATTCTTAGGCCTAATCCTGGTTCTGACCCATTTGTCTGCCTTCTTTCCCAATTCTTGGGGAGAGGTCAGATCAGAGTCTACCAGGTGCTGGTGTAAGAGCTGGTTCTGACAATTACTTAGGATCTGCTCCCTCATAATCAAATTATACAATCCTGTAAAGTCATGTACTTTGCTGCCATGTAGCCAACCCTCCAGAGCCTTAGTAGCACAATCTACAAAATCAGTCCAGTCCTGAGTCTGTGTCTTCTGGGTATCTCTGAACTTCAACCTGTACTGTTCAGTGGTTAAGCCAAACCCATCTATCAGAACACTCTTCAGGACTTTGTATTTGTTTGCATCCTCATGTCTGACAGTGAGGAGCTTGTCCCTCCCTTTCTCTGAAAAGGAGTACCATAAGATTGCTGCCCACTGTTCCTCAGGAACCTGCTGTACCATGCAGGCTCTCTCAAGAGCAGTCATCCATTTGTGGATGTCATCCCCTTCTTTGAAGGGGGGCACAATCTTTGTCAGGTTTCTACTATCATAGGACCTGGGTTTCTCTTTTGGAATATTGCTGCCACCAGTGGCATCTAAGCCACACAATTTCTGCTCTCTTGCCAAGGCAAGTTTAGCTTGAGCTAAGGTAAGCTTAGCTTGACTCAGGGCTACCTCCTCTCTCTCTATCTGGAGTCTGACAGCCCTCATTCTAGCCCTATGCTCAGCTTTCTGAGAAGCACTCATGCCTCTCTCTGACTCTCTGGAGGCACTAGAAAGATGAGAGTCCCCTGAGGGAGATCTCACTCTTCTGTTGCCTGGGAGAATCATCTGTTGGGTTCTGGGGAGGTGCTGGCCCTCTCCATTCCCCAGTAGGTCCAAGTTGGCCTGGCTAAGCCTACCAACTGGAACCTGGCTACCCTGATCCTGTACTTCTAAGTCCTCAACCTCTGAGTCCTCATCCAAGTCATCATCATCCTCCTCTTCAGGGGGATCAACTGCAGGGGGGTTCCCTCCAGTTCCTGTATCTAGGGAAGCTGCTTTTGCCTTCTCTAAGTCATCCTGTTCTAGGAGTTCTACCAGGATTAGGCAGGTGGGGCTTCTGCCCCTTTTTAACCCTCTTGCTTTGCACAAGACAATCAAGTCTCTGCGGGTTAGTTTGTCATATCCAGAAGTTGCCTGGGTAGGGTCAACTGTCACAGGACTAGACCCTGAGGTCTTTCCTGTGTCGGACATGGTTACTAGTGAGGTGTAAGTGGTGCACTTACCTACACTAAGTGTTTTCCTACTGGAGCTTGCTAGTGAGTTGTAGTCAGGGGTGTGCTACTCCCTTCAACCTACAACTACTAAGTTCAGTAGAACTTAATATGCTAAGCTTTTGATTTTATATGTACCTAGAGGTACTTGATGTGATCTTTCAATTTGATATAAAGATTGCAATGGTAAAACAACAGCAAGCTCAAATCCGCACCGCTGCTCACCAATGTGAGAAGTTGGCCTGGTAGGGGATGTTTCCAATTCTGGAACCACCTACTACCTGACCAAACAATCCCCTTATGGTGTCTGGTTGTAAGTCAACCTTATTAGACAAGCTATCCTAGTGGTAGCATGGACTAAGCAGCCTAAAGGCTTAACTTAAGAGGTCGTGTTAAGCGAGCTGTTTTACCACATACAATCCTGTAATACCAAATGAAAGGACAC
Source organism: Lissotriton helveticus (assembly GCF_964261635.1). Taxonomy (NCBI): domain Eukaryota; kingdom Metazoa; phylum Chordata; class Amphibia; order Caudata; family Salamandridae; genus Lissotriton; species Lissotriton helveticus. The sequence continues at coordinate 164,140 of NW_027612032.1, read as the reverse complement.
CACACAAGTATATATTATAAAAATATATGTGTTTATTACTAAAAACAATCCCCAGTATTCTTTATGAATAAAGGGGCACAAGCGTTAAATCAAAAGCACTGTTTAAACATACAAAGTTGCACAATTATGGATGAGGGCAGGGGGCCACTCGAACCATATACTAAACAAGTGGTATAAGAGAGGCCACTCGAACAGTGGTTAGGCCTAGGGCCTAGGGAATCGCTGGGAGCAGTCAGGACAAGCAATGCTGAAGTCGGGAATGGCCCTCGGGATTCGGGAGATGTGCGGAAAGCGCACGCATGCACCAATGTTAACCAATGGTGCGTAAAAGTCAAATAGTTAAAGTTTAAGGACACTTCCGCTGAACCTAGAGGAACAAAACTTAACACACAGACCCTAGAGGTGTGCACCAGTGTGGGAACACCGGCGGAGCAAAGTTACCTCACCCACAGGAAGTGGGTGCACAGGGTCGAAGTGGCGTCGGGTTTTGACACGCAGGCTCTTGGTGCTTGGAGCTGAAAGGGCTGCAGGCAGGGTGAAGACGAAGTGTCCGGTGGAGTCCAAGGGTGGACTCAAGTTGTAGAGTACCTGAAAGCAGAGGGGACAGAGTCTGGGTCACTCAGCAGTGACCAGGGTGGAACCAGGACGGAACCAGGCAATGTCGGGCGCAATCAGGTGGTCGTCGAGGCGCTTCTCTTCGCTGTCACGTGGGCTCTGGGGCATCTGCGACGTCCAGGAGCAGGTCACGATCTGTCCCACGCAGGCTCTCACCGTCGGTGCAGTCGGCTTCCGGTTTGGAGCAAACAAGCCTTGGTAAGAGCAATCCACGCGGGATTGGAAGATGGCGTCTTACTCGGGCCAGGAAGGTCAGAGTCGGGGCTCCCTTTCAGGGGAGCTGGTGTGGATCTGGAGCAACCAGAATCACGAGTCTTCTTTTGTAGTTCGTCGGCACAGGGACCACAAGCCAGCTGGCAAGTGACCGGGCCAACGCGTTGAGCCAAATCGTGCCAAAGGGCCCCACGCAGCACTCGTCGAGTGTGGAGGGCTGAACTTCGGCTCAGGAGTAGCTCAGGGTGGGGGCTTCTCAAACCCCGGTGTACAGCTTCGAGGGTCACTCGTGGGCTGCACGGTCAGCGTCTCGTGGTCACTTCAAGATGGCGTGCCCCACGCTTCCGGTCGCCTCCACGGGTCTCAGCTTTGCAGGGACTGTGGATCGGGCTGTTAGAAGCTGGGCAGGCTTGATCTCGTCGATCTCAGTCGCTCGAGTTCCGGCGGGAACTGCAACCAAGTAGACGTCGAGGGCTGGATGGTGCCTGCTGCTGCAGGGTGGTCACTCCTTGACCACAAGGGAGATTCTTCGGGCTTCCACGTTGAGATGGAGGGCGAAGGGTCCAGAATATCGTTTCAAATGTTTCTTCCAGGAAATCTGATGTGCATTGGCACTGCTCCCACTCTTATTCGAATCTGGTGGGCGTGATTACCTGCTAGGTCCCCTCCTATGGGTGGGACCCAGGAAGTGGGTGGATACACCCCCTTCCTTTGATCCAGGCCGCCCTGGCACGAGGGCTGGAGTGCCCCAGAACCGGTTTGGCCGGATTATGCAAGGGGCAGCCTTGTGCGCCCCAGGCAGTGTCTGGTTTCTTTCAAACCTCCCTGCTACAATACACTATCTCCTGTCTGGAGGGCGGTGACACCCTCCTGTGACAGGAAACCCTTTGTCCAGGACCCCCTTGACTGGGTTTCGGTCAGCTCCAGGGGTCCAGACATTTGTCTGTGGCAGAGGCATCCATTTTGTGGATCTTAAGGCCTTTGGAGAAATCAACCGCATTAAAGTGAAGTAACATGTCTTACCCCTCTAGAGGGGTGGAATGCCATCCCCGTCGCCAGAACTGGCGAGGGGATGGTATTCCAAAGCGTATGACACCTTACACGACATGTTTTGATAAAGCCAAACCAGAGTTGCTAAATAACCGCGAGGATTATAAGGCACTTAATAGTATATGGTATGGCATTATCCTGAAACAGCTTAGGGATTTGTTCCCGACGGCTGCAGACAGGCTCAGCTCATGCTAGAGCTCCATCTCACATAAAAACCAAGCACCCAGCCTCCAGGATTGGTGAGGCCTGTCTATAGGAGTGGCTCACAGGTTTACATGTGTCCCGATATAGGTTTAGACATAGGTATACTATATCTAAGCAAGGGGTGTGTACACCACCTTACCCCAGCTGAGTGATCAGCCAGTTGTGTCAATTTAAGAACCAGCCAGGGGTGGCAAAAGATATGCTGCAGCCCCTGGTAGGCCTTAGTGGCTCCTGTGCCCTGTGCACCTATAGTGCATTCTACAGGGGCTGACAAGGAGTCCATTTCCAATTGGTATGTACCTAGGGTACATGGAATCCATTTTACAGAGAGAGCAGATGGCCTGGGGCCCTGATTAGCAGGGAACCAGGTCAACTAAGTCAAAAAACCAGCTAAACACAGGCAAAAAATCTGGGGTAACCATAGTCAGGTAGCCACCTTCCTACAGTCTGCAAATGCATTCCCGCGGCCAAAATCGTCCTGAATCTTTTTGTGTGCAATGCATTTCATAATTGCAACTTGTAGCGGCAAGGTTAATGACTCGAGGAGTTCATTAACTAGCTGACCATGTTGTATCTTTGCACCATGTGACGTAAAGAACCCATGTTCACGCCACAATCTCCCAAAACTGTGAGCCACGCCAAAGGCGTATTGGCTGTCCGTGTACACATTCACTCGCTTTCCTTTTGCTAACACACATGCTCTGGTAAGTGCAATAAGTTCTGCAGCTTGTGCAGAATTGTGGGAAATACGCGCGGTCTCTATAATGGTGTGTAATGTCGTTACGGCATATGCTGCAGTCGTATCACCATTCGGCAACTTGAAACATGAACCATCAACCCATAAAGTATCGTTGCATTCAGGAAGGGGAGTGTCCTGTAAGTCTACTCTCCCTTTTGTCTCTTCTTCTGTCCTAAAGCAGCAGTCATGGTTATCAATCTTGTCTGTGTCTGTTTCTGTCGGGATGGGCAATAGCGTAGCGGGGTTGAGTGTATCACACCTCTTTATGTGTATGTGACTCGCTAGCAGTGTAAGTTCGTAACTGGATAGTCGAGCGCTAGTAAGATGTTGTGTCTTCGTCCTGTTTAGCAAAATGTCTACTGCATGCGGAACCATAATGATCAGAGTATTATTCATGACTAATCCAGCAGACTGTCGAATGCAGACAGCTGCTGCGGCGGTAGCCCTCAGACAACTTGGTAGGGCTTTAGCCACAGGGTCAAGAGTTGCCGAAAAATACACGCATGGGCGCTGTTTGTCCCCAAAGTGTTGTGTTAGGACTGATAATGCACAACCTTCCTTCTCATGGACGTATAATGTAAAAGGCTTACTGTAGTTGGGGTTTCCCAACACAGGAGCCGAACACAATGCATCACGCAACTCGTGGAAACTCGTCTGACAATCTTCAGACCAGGGCATAGGATTGGGCGTGTCTTTACGGAGTAGTGCCAGCAAGGGTTTAGCTAGTAGTGAGAAATTCGGTATCCATTGTCTACAGTACGATGTAATGCCCAAGAAGGCTCGAACCTCTCTCTGAGTCCTTGGGGCACTCAGCTCTGCAATTGCCTGTATTCTTTCTGGTGTCAGTCTCCTTCCCTCCTTTGACAAGATGTGACCTAGGTAGGTTACCTCTTGTCGGCAAAATTGTAGTTTGGAAAGAGAGACTTTGTGCTTCATGTCACATAAGTGACGCAATAATGACAACGTGGCTTGTTTGCAAATTTCTTCAGTGTCTGCAGCGATCAGCAGATCGTCTACATACTGAATCAGAGTTGACCCATCTGGCAGAACAATAGTGTCCAGTTGTGTTTTCAGGGCCTGACTGAATATTGATGGGCTTTCGCATTAGCCTTGAGGAGCGCACTTGAAGCGGAAGCTTCGTCCTCCTAAATTGAATCCGAAAACGTCTCTACTCTCCTCAGCAATCGGGATGCTGAAGAAAACGTTCTTCAGGTCAATCACCAAGAACCAATTTGCTGAAACTGGAACCATCGTCAACAAAGCAGTAATGTCGGGGACAACTGGAAACTGTGGGATAACTATCTTGTTCACTTCTCTGAGGTCAATCACAAACCTGTACACAGGGGGCTGTGAAGGATCAGTACGCTTTAAGACGGGCAAAACTGGACTGTTACAAACATTTCCTGTTGTTTCTTCGATGACATCTTTGTCAATCAGATCATAAACAATCGTCAACTACGCTTTTTCGCATTCGCTGGATATTTTGTATTGGGGAATACGTGGCAACCTAACGTTGGCTTTCAAAGTTATGACATACGGTGCTATCTCCAAACGACCTACATCATTAGAACCATTAGCCCAAAGTATATCAGGAAGTGATGACAATTCAGTTGGAATATTTTCCTTTGACAAATACATTGGAGAAATGATTTTCTTACCTAAAGTAAGTTGTACTCCTGAGGGAGAACAGTACAAAGTTGCATATAATCTTTTTAGTAAATCCAAACCTAACAAATTTTCACCGCAACCTGTCGTCAAAATGAGGGGTGCTTCTAATTCGCATGGGCCAACAGAAAGGGACATGGGACTAGAGATCGGGTTTCTAACAGGGGCGCCAGAGAAACCTACTGAGACATTTATTTCGCCAGACAAAGGTGCGCCAGGAAGTTTTGAGTGCATAATAGAACTTTTTGTAGCACCAGTATCCAGCAGAAATGGCTCTGACACTCCTGAGGCAACCACCTCGACATAAGGTCCATTCTGATCTACTGGAACTGAAACGACTCCCTCTCTTTGTCCATGGCTGTCCTAGCAATCATTACCCTCATTTTCCTGTTCGGTGTAATAGTCGTCAGCATAGTACTGAGCTGATCTAGACGATGTATTATTCTGTTGGTCAAAGCTGTTCATCGAGTTCTGAGGCGGAAAAGAAGCTGTGTTCTGGGTGAAATTTCCACGGCCCTTACCTCTAGGGGCGTGTTGAACACCTCTTCCCCTTACACCTGGAGCACCGTTTAAACGTCGCGCAAGAGCCGGACAATTACCTTTGAAATGACCCTCTTCCTTGCAATATGCACATTGATTCGGGCCATACGGAAGACGCTGATGGGAAAACTCGTTTCCTTGCGCGTTTCTCGAATACTGCTGTTGTGGTTGATAATTGGGCTGACTAGCCGTGCGAGGCGGATAAGCCTGCTGGAGAAGAACCTTAGTTTTCAAATCTTTAGTCTTTTTGTCTGCCTTGTCTAGTTCGTCTTTGCGCCTATTTTCGTAGTACTGGGCTGTGGCTAAAATCTGCGCTGACGTAGAGACAGCCCAAGCACTCTCTGAATCTTTTAGTTTAGTACACAGTTCAGGAAGCAAATTATGTACGAACTTGTCTACAAACAATCTTTGACCACCCTCGGTAGCCATATCTTGACCACTATGATCGGTGAAAGTTTCCTCAAATCTCGTGAAAAAGTCAGACACATTCTTCCTTCTTCTGCTTGCACGCAGATAGCTTGTCCCAATTTACGCGTACTTCAGGCATTATTGTTTTCATGTACGCTATAATTCTACTGGGAAGTTCAGCTATTAACGGCTCAGGTTTAAAACCACCGACTTGTCTAGCATCTGTAGTCGTAATGTTCGCCCACGAGTCACCTAGTTCCTGATCGTGATCCGTATGACGGATTTTGCTCCATAAAGGATGTGGAACAACGTTCCCAAACAGCATGTCTACATCCGCTAAATTCATTATACATGAGCTTGCAGTTTGCGATAACTCCTTATAATACCCAGTCGGGTTTTTACGAGGATCAGGCAGTGACTGCTTGAGTGCTAAAACTTCTGATCTTTTCCAGGGGACGTGTACCCATACACGCTGGAAATGAGGCAGAATTGGCGGTACTGCATTCGCATCGCCTTCCCTCCAAACCGGAGGAACCTCTCTCATGGGGTACTGTCTCGCTCTTTTCCTACTAGATGTACCACATTCAGATGATGACCCAGAATTACCACCCATACTTCGATATGATAATAATATCTCAACTGCTTTTTCGACGTCGGGACCTATGATCATACCTTCCCCAAATTTAAATCGTACATTACACAATTCTCGCGTGTTGCTCTCTTGACCATTATCTTCCAAATCCTCACACAGAAAAACACACATCTGCTCAAAAACATATCTTTGCGTCGGTTCATCCCATTGACGGAAGACGTTCATGACAGACTCTACATCGCTGTATCCATAGCCCAATTCCGTGATAACTTATTCAATGATTCCCTCTCCTGATAATCAGGCATTTGGCTTCGTAATTGTCTTTGTCCCGTATTAGGGGTCGTTTAGGCGACCGAAACAGTGGTGAATGAATGTTAGTAACAATGCTGGCCATTTTATGCCAGACGGAAGGTGAAAGTGGAGGAATAACTGGTGGCAGAACAGAGTCACGCAAAGCAGAAACAGAAGCATTCGTAGAACGAGTATCAGAAGAAATAGAAGGTGCGCTAGGCGAAGTTGTAGGAGGAACAGTAGGACAAGTAGATGTGATCGGTGAGCCTTGAGGAGGCTGCACCAGAGAAATAGAAGCCAGCTGAAGAGAGGCTGGTGAGTGCTGTAAAGGAGCCGGCATAACAGCTACCAGAGGTGCAACTAAAGGTTGCGGAGGTGCTGTGGCATTTTGCGCATAGGGTGGTGGCGAATTTAGCAAGTGCGCCATTAATGGATCTTTTTCACGCTCTTTTACTGTCTCTTGCTGAAGAGATGGTAAAACACGATAGCATTTATCTATTGCCAATAACACTGAGCGGGGGAGGGGGGCGAACTCACAGCGCAGCAGAACAGCTGGTCACCAAGGGCAGGGCAACACAGGTGGAGCTGTGCGACGAGGGAGCGGCCTGACCTGCAAGCACTATGACTATTTCAATCGCAATATTTATGTGCTGTATTTGCTGCCACTTTTTGAGAATGAAATAGTAATACATCACGACCATAACTTAAATAAGAAGATGGGTGCCAATTGTTTTCTCCCTTGTTTGCAGTTCTACTTGGTGTACGTACCTGTTGAAATCTGCATAAGGCATAATTAAAGGAAAGTTAAGATGTTTAGACAGCAGCCGGGTAAATAGTGAAGTTCCTCTGCCATCTGCACGGCTACTGCCCATGTTGAGCACACTCTCTGCTATTTATCTAGCTACATAGTTAATGAAATAGATTATTTGCCAGCCCACCAGCAATACAGTACATCTTTTCTAATATTTACCTAGCTGCTGACTAAATATTGTAATTTCCTTGCTACTTGAAATGCTATTGGTCAAATAATATATAATTTCTGCTATTTAACCAGCAGCCATATACGTTCACATGACTGCTGGCATAATAGGCCAGCAGCTGGGTAATGCGTGAACTTTTCTTGTTTGCTTAACTGCTGGTCGAATAGAACAAAACCTCTTCTATTTAGCCAGTGGCCTCGTAAATAGTAGCGTTTCCTCATTATTTGCACAGACTCAGGCCAAACAGTGCAGACTCTCTACTCTTTAGCCAGCGGACCAATAAATAGTAAAGTTTTTCTGCTATTTGCATGGCCGCCGGCCGATCAGTGCAGAATCTCTACTAATTCATTAAGCAAGGGACAGGGTGAATAGCAGAAAATAATCACTATTTATTCGATAACCTGGTAAATAGCCGATACCAACACATATATATACAATCGTCATTTAAATCCCATAGGCGTCTCCATCACCACACTCTTGTCCATCCTTCACAAAAACAGTAAAAAGAAGAATCCATATTGTATGGGCGCCTGGACAACCTTAGTATAATGCTCCTGCTGCCAGGGGGCAGCATCCTCCTCAGCCAGGGCCCAGTTCTTCTCCCAGGGGTTGGTCCTGGATGTGATCCACCCAGACTAGAGGGCACCCTGCACTGAGTGAGACACGTCCAGTCCCCGGGCTCACCGGCCACCGCCTGGGGACTGGTCATGAGCCATCGGTAGACGCCACACCTTATGAGCAAACATCTCACTGGCAGGGAGTGTTCAGCTTGGACAAAACAGCAGTTTCACAAAACCTTCTGACACCCACTGATTTCTGTTGTAAAGTCAGAAATAGATATACATGTGAATTTCTTTGGATTATCTTCATGTCACTTGTTTAAGTTCTGTTAAATCCTACATTCCTTGAGACTGGTCTGCCAGTCTTGTTACCGTCCTTGTTATTGCTATAGAAATATTCATACAAACATCACAGAAAGAAGTTAGATTTCAGTGTAACTCATTTTTATTGATCGCGTCATACTACAGAGAGCTGAGTATATTTTGTATTATCATCATTGGAGTTAGTGTTACTCAGTTATCAACCTCTGGAAAATGAAAGTCTGGTTTGACAGCTGGCAGTCAAAGCACAGGTCAGTTGTGAGCGCTTAACTCACTGAGCCATCTTACACTCTCAGTGCATGTAACATTTCAGTCACATAGAAACCCTACTCTGTGTCTAGCCCATCAAGCCAATCAAGGCTTTTTTACATGTTGTGCTACAGACCCTTATCAGTGACGGAAGTGATGGAGAGAATGGACTGTGTCGAGGAGCAGGGCTGCATAATAATACATCTGCAAACAACTGCTGATCCAAGTACTTCCTGCCTACTAGGAGACTACAATATGCCTCATATGCAGATAGCTCCCGGCACTCTTTATAGTGTCGGCGCCCTGGGCGTGGGCCCAGCTCACCCATGGCTAAGGCCGGATCTACCCTCCTTGTCTGGTAATCCTGGGCCAAAAACATTTAAATGTTTCTACTGCAGTCATGTTGTCCATTCTCCTCCCCCTGAGCCTGAACACATGACAACCTTTCCTACTCCTAGAAGCCTGCACTCCTTCTGAGCTCCCCAGGATATCCCCAGTCTCAGCTGTTTGAAAACCTAAATAAACAAGTCACTCCCTGACAACTGTAATCAACTTCCAGAGGTTCCCGTGACACCACCACAAAATGTAGGAGAGATCTGTCACCAGAGACCACTCTCTGTGGGCTGCAGATCCTATCTTTGATAATGTGCTGGCCAGACTTCTGACCTGCTAGCGCCTTCCAGAGGTACACACCGCCGTTTACATTAGAGTTATCACAGCTTTACTTTGGACTTAGATACATTTACAATTATATTGTTTCTCATGAGATATTGGCCATCTAGATTGGGTCCCAGAGGGTGTCTGTGCATCCCCTCCAACCTACCAGGCTGATGGCGCAATGAGCAGGGGTGACAACTCTAATGCCTTCTACTGCCACCCTCCTAAATATATCTACTGATCAGACCACAAAATGTTAGACTTTTCCTTCCTCCATCTACCCAAACCTATCAATCGTTCCATCACGCAAACTATCAAACGCAGACCATGGCACAAAGTCACTCCAGATAGGTTTACCCAAGTCTGGAAACAGCCAGTCTTTACAAATTTGGATGACATTGAGAAAGCTCTCTCAAAATTTGACTCCTCACTGATGGAAGCCATTAATGTTCTGGCTCCTCAGAAAGTAGTCAAACAACCTACCATAGCTAAAAGGGAAGCATGGTACACTGAGGCCCGTAAAATAGAAAGACAGGGGTGCAGGAAATTGGAGAAACTATGGAGACGGTCACATAAGGGGGAAGACAAAGATCGTTATTTAACATCTATGACCACCTACTATAAAAATATCAAAAGAGCAAGGAAAGTCAGTCTTACCTCCCAAATAACAGAGGCAGGTAACTCCACTCGAGAGTTATTTAAAATCATACAGACCTTTACCAACCCTGTAATATATGAGAGCCCGGATGTTTTAACTCAAGATCTCTGCAATAACATCTCCCAGTTCTTCGAAGAAAAAATTGAGGGGATATATAAGAAAATTACGAAAGTCACAGGTCCTTTAGAGACTATGGCTCCTGAGACCCTCCCCTCAACGACCCCTGACAAAACGCTCCATGCAATCCCAGAAGTTACTTTAAAAGACCTGACCACACTTATTGGTAACATGAAAACTGGCTCCCCCACTGATCTGATCCCTGCAAAAATGATTTCCCCCTTGGTGGAATCATTAGGCCCTACTATTCAGAAGCTTATGAATCTTTCCTTTGCCGAGGGACAACTTCCACAACCTTGGAAAGAAGCGGTAGTGAACCCTATACGGAAAAACACCACCCTTCCCTGGTCAGAACTCTCCAACCTTCGCCCTATTTCCCTTCTCCCTTTCATTAGCAAGCTGGCTGAGAAACACGCTAATACCATCCTTTCCAAATTTATCGAGGCGACAGGGGGCCTGGACCAATCACAATCTGGGTTCAGGCCCAACCACAGCACTGAATCGGCCCTCCTATCTGTGACTGATAAGATCAAAATGTCACAGGATAGAGGAGGCTCCATGATATTAGTGTTGCTGGACCTGTCTGCGGCCTTCGATACCGTGTCCCACAACATCCTTCTCGGCCGCTTGCAGGGAGTAGGGATTGGAGGCTTAGCTCTATCTTGGCTGGAGAGTTTCCTCTCCGGGAGATCGCAATCTGTCAGCTTGGGCCCCTATCGTTCCACCTCGAAGGCGCTCACAAAGGGGGTGCCACAAGGCTCATGTCTCAGCCCTACATTGTTCAATGTATATGTGGCCCCCCTTGCTGAGATTGTGCGGAAGTATGGGTTCACACCAGTCTCTTACGCTGACGACACTCAGCTCCTCTACCCTTTCAGCTCCCTTGGTCCTACAGTCAAGGAAAATTTTGCTGAGGGTATGAGGGCAGTGTCACATTGGATGGCCGCAAACTGCCTCCAATGTAACGTTGCAAAAACGGAGGTTATGCTCTTCGGCAGGGCGAGCCTCCTATGGTCTCCTGAATGGTGGCCGCTGGACTTGGGCCCAGTCCCCACATCAAAGCCTCATGTAAAAAATCTAGGGGTTAAGATTGACCAAAAATTGACCCTCAAGGAGCATACCAATCACATTGCAGGACTATGCTTTTACACCATTGGCCTTCTAAGACGAGTATTTCCATATCTTCCTGATACTTACAGGAAGACACTCGTGCAGGCCCTGGTTACTAGCCGCCTAGACTACTGCAACGGCCTGCTGACGCTAGCAAACGCTGATGCAGTAGGTCGTTTGCCGGTGGTCCAGAATACGGCGGCTAGGCTGGTCATGGGTGTGCCGGCTAGGACCCCCTCTAAGCATTTGTTGGTGGAGCTACACTGGCTCCCGATACGGCAGCGCATCAGTTTCAAAATATGCTGCACGGTCCACAAATGCTTATATGGGGACAGCCCTAAATATCTCTCCCAATCTGTTGAACTGTACCAACCCAGTCGTTCACTTCGTTCAAGCAACCAAGCACTTTTGAAACCCCCTGCAACAAAAAGAGCTAGGCAGGGAGACCGAGCTTTTTCATCAATTGGTCCTGCCCTATGGAATAAACTTCCCACAGAAATGAGGATGAACATCAATCATCTGGCCTTCAGAAAGGCCCTGAAAACATTCCTCTTTCAGGAAGCATTTCAGTCCCTCTAATGCACCTTGAAGATTACGACAATTTTCTGGCTGGCAAAGCGCGGAGATACCCTTATGGGATTGATTCCAGCGCGATACAAGAAATTAAATAAAAATAAATAAATAAACAGAATCTCAACAGCCAGAGAGTTTATGAAGGACAGTCACACATACTCCTAACCGGGGTATATCATATCAACGTGAAGCACAATGTGGGGACTGCATCCGACATCTGCAGTCGTATTCAATGCGTGGCCAGCACCCTGCTCCTGGTTTTAAGTGAGTGTTTACCCTGAACCCTGTTCCTGGTTTTAAGTCAATGTGTGGCCAGCACCCTCTTCCTAGTTTTACGTGAGTGTGTGGCCAGCACCCTGTTCATGGTTTTACGTGAGTGTGTGGCCAGCACCCTGTTCATGGTTTTAAGTTTGTTTGTGGCATGCACCCTGTTCCAGGTGTTAAGTGAGTGTGTGACCTGAATCCTGTTCTAGATTTTAACCGCATGCGCGCTAGTGGGTTTTCCCGCTGTGCGCTGCGATTCGCAAAAACCCTCGTTACGTGACAAGGTCAGCTCGTCACACGCGCAGTGCAGGTAACGCCCATGACGAGCTGACCTTGTCACGCGCGTCGAAGGGGTTAAGTGAGTGTGTGGCCTGTATCCTGTTCTAGATTTGTAGTGAGTGTGTGGCCAGCCTGTGCTCCCACAATTAGATTTCTGCAGCATAATTTGGATCCTTATAATAGTATCCAGGTGTCTTTCGAAACAAAGTTCTAAAAAAAAGCAGTGGAGGAGATGACACGACCCCCCTTCAATACAACTCTCACCTTAAGTGTCCTACATGTATAGACTCATCTCGGCAGCAGGTTAAAATTATTGATCACGTGGGCCCTGTCCTGCTCAGGACATCACTCAGTGTTCTTTCGAAGACCCTCACACACCCTATTGGTGTCCTTCTTCTTCCTACTATAAGACCCCGGTACATGAAATGATCTTAAGTGCTCCATGGAAGATAGTTGAGCCCATCCCTGTTGAGGGACCAGGATGAGACCCGATGATGAAGCATGACACCAATAGGGTGTGAGAGGGTCTTCAAACAACACTGAGTGGTGTCCTGACTAGGACAGGGGGCCGCTTTATGAATAATTTCAACCTGCCACTGAGATGTGTCAATATGTGTAGAACACTTGTGGAGAGCAGGACACTGACTGCCTCGTGATTTAAATTTCCTCACCCTCTTGACAAGGTGTTTAATAATGAATATATTCTAATTGTGCAACAGATTTAAAGCTGTGACTTTAGGCAAGCACTCTGACACTTAAATAAGGCCTCCTTTTTTCACCTGCCCTTACATATAACACCAGTTAGGGCTGGCTGAAGTTGCAAACACTATTAGATTATAAATTGACACAGATCTTATCTTTAAATGAGCGACCCCTGACCCTCCTGGTAGGTCGCTCCCCCTCCATGCAGCTCCAACTGTGTTCCCCTGCTGCCAATGCCACTGCCGCTGGTAAGTGTCCTCTGTCCTTTTGCCTTATGGGCCACTGTCTCCCCCTCTTTGTGCCCTGTTTTCTCCTCTGTGCCACTTGTTTTCCCCCCCTTGTGCCCCATTTTGCCTTCTGTACCACTGTCTCCCCCTCTTTGTGCCTCGTTTTCTCCTCTGTGCCACTCGTCCGCCCACCCTTGTGCCCCATTTTGCTTTCTGTACCACTGTTTCCCCGCCGCTGTGCCTCCTGCGGCCCCGCCCCCTGCCCACTTGCTGCTCCAACCTTCCAGCTGGCCCCCTCCCACCTACCCATATATGCCAAACGCTGCGCGGTGAGGTGAGCGACCCCTGACCCTCCTGGTAGGTTGCTCCCCTTCACGCAGCTCCAACTGTGTGCCCCTGCTGCCGCTGCCACTGCTGCTGGTAAGTGTCCTCTGTCCTTTTGCCTTCTGGGCCACTGTTTCCCCCTCTTTGTGCCCTGTTTTCTCCTCTGTGCCACTTGTTTCCCCCCGTGTGCCCCATTTTGCCTTCTATCCCACTGTCTCCCCCTTTTTGTGCCTCGTTTTCTCCTCTGCGCCACTCGTTGCCCTATTTTGCTTTCTGTACCACTGTACCACTGTTTCCCCGCTGCTGTGCCATCTGCGGCCCCGCCCCCTGCCCACTTGCTGCTCCCAGCTGCCCCTCCCTCCCACCTCCCCATATATGCCACGCCTGGACCGCACCCAGCGCCAGAACCCCTGGACCCCGCGATCGCCATGACACCAGACTCCTCTACGACACCAGTACCCTCCACGCACTCAACGCAGGCCGAAACCACACCTGCTTCCAGGCCGCCCCGAAACGGACCGACGGACCCATCTCCTGCCGCACCTGCAGCTTCACCTGCAACAGATCCACCAAACCTCCAAGAACTGGACCCAACCACCTCCGCTGCATACTCCTCAACACCCGCTCTGCAAGCAAACACGCCATTGAGCTCTGGGATCTGCTCGACACCACCGCCCCAGACATGGCCTTACTGACTGAGACCTGGTGGAACCACTCCTCGGCACCCGACATCGCCATAGCCATCCCGGACAGTTACAAGGCACCCGCAGGGATCACGCCAACGGAATCGGAGGAGGAATAGCCATCGTCCACAAGTCCACCCTCAAGGTTGCCACCCACGCAGATGACACCGCCAAACACTTGCACTTCCGGATCCACACCGACCCCAACACCACCCTCAGAGGAACACTCATCTACCCCCGGACCCCGGGCTCAGTTCAGTGACTCCATCGCCGACTTCACCAGCACCCACGCACTCGCCTCCATGGAATACATCCTCCTCGGGGACCTAAACTTCCACCTCGAGCACAACAATGCCAACTCTGCCACCCTGATCGACAACCTCGCCAACCTCAGCCTCAGACAACTCATCACCACACCCGCCCACGCCACCGGCCACACGCTGGACCACATCTTCTCCACAGGCACCCACGTCACCTTCGACCACTCCTCCAAACTCCACTGGACCGATCACCGCTGCATCCATTTTACCCTCAAGAAACCAACCACGCACCATCGCACCCAACAGCTGCCTCGCCGTTGCTGGAGCAAAGTCACCGAAGACCAACTGATCCCCACCCTCGCCCAGAACCCACCCACCAACCCCACCAACCCAGACGCCGCAGCCCGCAACCTCAGACAGTGGATCGACAACTGCACCAACACTCTCGCCCCGCTCAAGAAACCCTCAAACAGCCACGCCAGCAAGAGAGCCACCTGGTTCACGATGAGCTCCAGACCTCCAAACGTGCATGCCGGAAACTGGAGAAGATATGGCTCCACGAACGCACACCGGACAACCACGTAGTCCACAAGGACGCCACTCGCAGACATCACCACCTCATCAGATTAGCCAGGACATCCTCCTTCTTTTATTTTTTTTATTTTTTTTATTGAGATGGTTCCGGGTATCACAAAAAAAATACATTAATCAACAGAATAAAATCAGGCATTAAAAGTACAGAATACATCTTATAAATACAGTCATAAGAATCATAAAACCAAGTTTGTTTCGGACAGAAGTACATAGGGGAATACAATCCGCGTTACCAATATATCTTTAAACTCTTGCTCATCTGATTTCTCTCCAATTTCTAAGAGGAGCCCATATCTTCTTACCAAATTCTCTCGACCTCTTTCCTTTACAATCATACAAACATTCCTCTATATTGTGCGTTCCCAACAGCCTAGTTAACCACGTCTGAAAAGTGGGGGCTGCTGAATCTTTCCAGACGGCGGAGATTAAAATCCTAAAAACAGCCATAGATAGAAAGATAAATGCTTCAGCCTCGTACTCTAATTTTAGGTTTTCATCCCTGCCGATCAAAACAGTAGTAGGGGATAGAGTGATCTGAATCTCTAGCAGCCCCGTTAAAAATCTTTCAATTTCTTTAAATACAGGAGTAAGATTCTGACAATTATAAAACATGTGCGATATATCTGCAGGGCTATGGTCACACCTGGGACACCTATCATTTTCTCTCTTACCCCACTTGAACAGCTTGGCAGGCGTATAATATAGGTTAAAAATAGTCTTGTAGTGTTGTGCCTTTAAGTTTGAAGCTCTTAATACTTTCTTATTCAATGCTAGGGCAAAATCTATATCTATATCAGGATCTCCAATTCTTTCCGCCCAATCTGATTCAATTTGTCCAATGTCATCCCCAGACCCTGCAACAGATAGCCATACCCAATTTTGATCTTCTTGCCACCCTTCCTTACATAACTCACAATTGGGTTAAGCTCCTGAATTGAGATCCTGGGTCTGATAGACTTAACTGTTTGCTCCAATTGTCTATATAAAAGCCATTGGCTAGCCGGTATACCAAACTTTTGCTGAAGTGAGTCAAAACCCAGTAGTTCATCCTCAAACATGACATCGCCCAAACAGCTAATACCCAGCTCCTTCCATAACCTACTATTACTGTTCTGTCCAAGATGCACAAATGGTTTTGACCGCCACAGGTCTAATATGCTATTAATTTTAGGAATCTTTAGAAATCTCATTATGGATTGCCAGGTGCGCACTAAACATCACTTTGCTTTTACACCTTTTAAAATACCTACAGTTTGTTTCTCGTGTAAGAAGCCCCAGTGCTTTTCTTCCTACTAACAATTCAAATATTGTGGGGGTTCTGTCCAGACCAGTCGGTACAACTATATCATCATATTTGAATAGCACATTCATTTGCATCATTAGACACACCCAGTGATACAGCCTCAAATTTGGTGCAGACAGACCCCCTCCCTCCAGTGGTGCTGATAATCGAGCCAAAGATCTACGTATTTTCCCGTACTGCCACACAAATTGGGAGAAAACAGCTTCCATTTTTTTCAAGAGACCCTCTTCTACTAGCAGAGGTATGGCACGAACTAAATACAATATTCTCGGAAACATTGACATCTTTAAAACATTAACTCTGCCTATCAGAGATAGGTGTAAAACATCTATTCTTCTTAACTCTTTATCTATTTCTGTGATCAAGGGTACATAGTTTTCCTGTATAATTTTCTCCACATTTGCATTAATCCTCACCCCAAGATAGACTGAAGATTCCACATACCTCTGATCAGCTTTAAAGATATTATTAGTGCTAATTATTATGGTTTTTTCCTCATTCAGCTTATACCCGGATCGGATTCCGAAGGCCTTAGCCAGTTGACTCAGTTCTACTATAGCCGTCTGCGGGTTAGTAGTCACAATTGCCAAATCGTCCGCATAGGCCAATAATTTGGTAGTATGCCCATTTAATATGACCGGGGAGATTTTATCCGAAGCTAAGATTTCCCTAATTAGGGGATCTATATATAGTGCGAAGAGTATAGGAGAGCAAGGGCATCCCTGACGAGTGCCTCTCCTAATTACCACCTCTTCCGACTGTAATCCCATAGTTGTAATTCTAGCTACTGGATCTAAATACATAGCTTTTATTGCTCTCATACATTTCTCTCCGAACCCTCTACTGGACAAAACTTCCCACATAAATTCCCAGACCACACGGTCGAAGGCTTTTTCGGCGTCTAGGAGGATTATGGCCATTTCTCCCCCCGTGACCGCCGTGGCATCGAACAACGAGATCGCCCGTGAGGTGTGATCCGTAGTGCCTCTCCCTGGAACAAAGCCGTGCTGCCATGGAGAGACAAGTTGGCCAATGATCCCCCCTAACCTCTTTGCCCAGACCTTAGAATACAGTTTGGTATCCGCATTTATTAGCGAAATTGGCCGATAAGAGCCCGGATTTTCTACAGGTTTATCCTTTTTATGGAATACTACAATATTGGTCTGTTTCCAAGAGTCAGGGATCTTCCCAGAGCAAATTATTCCGTTAAAGAGATCCACAAATAATGGAAGAATTTCCTCTCCTAAGTGCTTGTAGACTTCCAAAGGTATCCCGTCTGGACCTGCCGCTTTACCTGCTGCAAGTTCCTGTAATGCAGTCCTTATCTCCTCCATGGTTATATCTTTTTCCAGTATCTCCCTATCTTTATCCTCTAAAGCCGGACATACAAGTCCAGACTCATGCCTAGATGGTACCCACCCCGCCTCCTGATCATACAGTTTTTGATAAAACTTTTGGAATACACCCATTATTTCTTTTGGATCCGTATATTCTATTCCATTATCTTCAATCTTATGGATGTTGTTTTTATTGGTTTCTTGCCTTATACGCAATGCTAGTGCCCTCCCGGCTTGTTCCCCTGTCTCATACCGTTTTGCTCGGGACGTCTGATATTCTCTAATCTCCTTTTGCGTAATCGCTTTTAAAATATCTCCCTTCATCAGAGCCATAGTTCTAGCCGATTCCCTACCATCCTTGCCTGATCCTATTTCCTCTGTATGCCGATTCTCTGACACTACTAACTCTTCAATCAGCTTCTCCAACTTACTTCTATCCTCCTTTCTTAGCCTAGCGGAGCAGCTAATCGTTTCCCCCCTTAGTGATGCCTTGAATGCTTCCCAAACCCCATTCCGGGATGAACTATATCTGTTTATATCGAAAAACTCCTTTGCCCACTGTTTAAGATGCTTGACAAACCTATCATCGTTTAGTAATTTCCTCTCGAATGTCCACTTAGTTGTTCTCCTAGGTATGTTATATATTTTATATGTCATTATCAGCGGATTATGGTCCGATACTATTCTTGGGAGCTTAACAATTTTAACTTTGCTGAGTTCCCCCGTCGAGACAAAAAAATAGTCCAACTTAGAATATTTCTGAGCCGGATATGAGAAATAAGTAAAACCCGGGTCCCCAGGCACTTTTTCCCCCCAAACATCGGTCAAACCATGCAACCGCAAGAGAGAGCCTAATGCTCTATGAACCTTATGTTTGCGTCCTGTATATTTACCACCCTGGCTCCAAACAGCCGAGATATTCATGTCTCCACATAGTACCATAGGGGTACCCCAATTAGCCAACTCCTCTTCTAGCCAAATATTCCTTAGCTTTCACTTCGGAGGAGAAGTACAATGTTCTTCCACCATTAATTATTTTCAGCTGTGCTGGATTGATTAAATATGCCTGCATGCCCTTGTCCTGAAATGGTTTAATCATCTGTCTTAATCTCCAGCGTCTCTCCACCGTAACATGGCAGAAATCTGGGCGGACAAAGAAGGAGAATCCATCAATATTCTTTTTTCGATCCGGTCTTGCCCTCTCTGAAATTGCCTGCCTCATGTTAAAGTTTCCAAGAAATATTAAGATTGCTCTGGGCTTATCTCCCTCCTTGGCATTTTTGTGAACTTTAAAGGGGACCCGATGCGCCCTCTGAATCTCCTTTGTCCAATCCCATCCCTTCAACTCCGGGAACGCATGTTCAAACAACTTTACCACAAAGGCCCTCATGTCTGTATCTTCTGACCCCTCCGGTATCCCCAATACACGGAGGTTATTCTGGCGAGATCTGTTTTCCAACGCCTCCAGCTTCCATTGCACGTCTGTCAGCTGTTCAACTTGTTGATCTGCCTTGCTGGAGGCTGCTGCAGCCTCTGCTTCTGTCGAAACCACTCTTTCTTCCAAGTTGGTGACCCGTTCTCCCAGATTCGTACACACCTTGGCCAGTTTTCTTACCGCTCCTTGTATTTTCCTGACCGCAGCCTGTTATTTGCGGCTTTCCTGTCGTACCTCTTCCCTGTGTGCAATTATTTCCTGGTGTATCACCTCCAGAAGGGACATCTGTGCTGCTTCACCTCCCGGGCTCTCCAACACGGACTTAGTCGTCGTATGATCACGTTTATGTCCATGTATTTTTACGCCTGTATTGGCTTTCACAGCAGTAGTCGGAGGATTGAAATCTTCTTTCTCTGGCTCACTATCAGTAGCTGAGCCGCTGACCTCTTGCTCCAGACTATCCTCATCTTCGTCTTCGTCTGACCATTCCCCCCCCTCTGAGACCGAATAGAAAGCCTCACTGGGGACTTCCTTCTTGTCGCCTGTACTTTCGCTGGCCTTTTCTTCCAGCACCTCCTCCAGCACCAGGGGGGCAATATCGGATTCTGGGTACTTAGAAGAAAGAGTGGTGTCATTTTCGATTTCTTCCACTAGATCAGCTTTCCCTTTAATGTATTCCACCTTCTTTGTGGGGTCGTTGAACTGAGCAGGTATATCCACATTCTCTGCAGCAAGACTATTGTCTTTAGAGTTGCCACCCTCCCCCGACAGCTCCTCCAAAACCTCATTATTAATGTCTTTATCTTTAGTTAGTTTTTGGAAAATGTCAGAGATCGGGGTAGTGCCATGATTAACCTTAGCTGCATTTTGTTGCTGCACTGTTTTCTTGGCAGGGGATGTTTGTTTTTTTTTCTTATTGCCATCTAGCTCCCTCTCTGCCATTATCTCTGCCTGCTCAGCTGCAGCCTTCCTTCTTGCAGCAGCTTTTGCACTAGCACTCATTTTGGGAGCCATAATCTCCCTCCGCCTTTCCTTGTCCCCAAACTGCTCCTTACCGCAAAATCTATTGCCCCAATTTCTTTCTTCTTTTTCTACTGCCGCCTCGAGGGCCCCCCGTGCTTTTTCCTCCGTTTTTTGATACAGACTCGTCTGCTGGGGCTTCCAGAGCCTCCGCCGCTTCCTTGCCAGCAGGCTCCACCCGCTGTTTAGACTTCGCCCTTCTTGCTCGAGAAACTCCGCGAGCTCCGCTAGTAATCCTGCTCCTGATACGCTTCTCGACGTGAGCCTCCTTGCGGTCTGCGCTAGCTCCCGAAGAAGCCGCTTGAGCGGCCGACAGCAGGTACGGAGCATACGGCGATTCTTTTTTTTTCTCCGCCTTTACAGTTGAGCGCTCCTCCTTAATGCGCCTTACACTATCCTCCGTCCTCAGCAATGATACTCCGTGGGTGGTGTGGGATCTTATGCCAGGTCAGCGTATTGTGTTCACACCGGCATCTCCCCGGTCTCGCTGCTTCCCAGCCGTCCTAAGCGGCCGCCATCTTGCCTCCAGGAAAGAATATAGGTCTGCCAACGCCAAGACATCCTCCTTCAAAGACCGCTTGGATAACAACGCACACAACAGCAAAGAGCTCCTCAGCATCGTAAAGGAACTCTCCAACCCAGCGCCAACGACATCCCGCCCCCACAAGAACTGTGCGACTCACTAGCCATCTTCTTCCACCGCAAGATTGCTGACATCCACGACAGCTTCAACACCACGACCGCCCCGACTACGCCAGACTCCACCTCCCTTGTGAACACCACCAGTGCCAGCCGCCTGACCTCCTGGTCCAACGTCAATGACGACGAGACACGCAAGGTCATGAACTCCATACACTCAGGATCTCCGTGAGACCCGTGCCCAAACAACGTATTCAACAAAGCACAAAGCAGACGCAGCCATCGCACCCCAACTACGGAAGGGCATCAACATCTCATTCGAAACAACGACATTCCCGGAAAACTGGAAGCACGCCGAAATCAACGCCCTCCTCAAGAAGCCTAAGACGGACCCCAAGGACCTCATGAACTTACGGCCCATCTCCCTGCGTTCCCGGCAAAGGTCATAGAGAAAATCATCAATCATGCAATTGGCCTACCACCTGGAAGACAACAACATATTGGACCCGTCCCAGTCCGGATTCAGATGAAACCACAGCACCGAGATAGCCCCCATCGCTGCCACAGACGACATCAGGTGCCAACTAGACAACGGCAAAACATCAGCCCTCATCCTCCTGGACCTGTCGGCCGCCTTATTTATTTTATTTATTTTATCAACTTGTAAGGCGCAACAGCTACCCAAAAAGGGTTTCCCGGCGCACAAGACAACACAGCATAGAAGGACTTCAACACGGTCTGCCATCGCACTATAAAGACACGCCTCCTAGAAGCCGGAATCCAAGAGAAGGCCCTTGACGGGACCATGTCCTTCCTCTTCGGCAGAACCCAGAGTGTCCACCTCCCACTCTTCCAATCTGAGGCCACCAACATAATCTGTGGCGTACTCCAGGGCTCATCCCTCAGCCCGACGCTGTTCAACGTCTACATGGCCCCCCTCGCACAAGTTGCCCGCCACCACGACCTCAACATCATCTCCTATGCTGACGACACCCAGCTCATCTCACACATCGCCAAAACCAACCTCCACGAGGGAAGGACGGCCGCTGCCGACTGGATGAGGAGCAGCCTTCTGAGGCTGAACTCGGACAAGACGGAAGTCCTCATCCTCGGATCCACCCCCTCAGCCTGGGACAACTCCTGATGCCCGACCACACTGGGAACAGCACCAACACCCACCGACCATGCACGCAACCTAGGATTCATCCTCGACTCCTCCCTCTCCATGTCTAAGCAGGTCAACGCCGTCTCCTCCTGCTGCAACACCCTCCGCTTGCTCCTAATGATCTACAAGTACATCCTGACCGAAACAAGGAGAACGGTGACACAGGCCCTCGTCAGGAGCAGACTGGACTACGGCAACGCACGCTACGCAGGAATCCCAGCCAAACACCTACAACAACTACAACGCATCCAAAACGCCTCCGCCCGACTGATCGTCAACGTCCCCTGTCGCAGCCACATCACCCCCCACCTGAGAGACCTACACTGGCTCCCCATCGACAAGAGGATCACTTTCAAGCTCTTCACCCACGCACACAAAGCACTTCACAACACCGGAGCAGCGTACCTGAACAGCAGCCTCAGCTTCTACACCCCCACCCGCCAGCTCCGCTCCACCAGCCTCGCCCTCGCCGCTGTCCCCGGCATCCAACGAATGACCTCTGGCGGCAGATCCTTCTCCTACCTCGCCGCCAAGACCTAGAACACCCTCCCACCCCCACATACAGCAGACCCAAGACCTACTCGCCTTCAGAAGACTCCTCAAGACCTGGCTCTTCGAGCAGTAGCAGCAACCCCCCCCCCCCCCCCAGCGCCTTGAGACACTCACGGGTAAGTAGCGTGCTTTACAAGTACTCTGATTGATTGATTGATTAAAACAATGTTCCTTTGGTTAGGTTTACCCAATAGAAATATCATATACATATATACAGTGTAATTAAACATACTTTTTGTTCTGAAGGTGGTCTGTCTCAGGGCCAGGGTCCTCTGGTGGAAGTCTCAGCTGGGGTCACAGCGGATACCTGGTCAGGGCTCCCAGCAGCAATGGACAGGGGCAGCCCTCCCTACCGTGGGCACGTCTTCCTGGTAGACACCTGCTCTGGATTGGAAGCCCACATGGCTGTGAGCCAGCAGCAGCCCTCTCTGCCACTGCAGGGTCTTGAGGCCATATGTGCAGCAGCTGTATTTATGCATTGCAGGCAGAGCTGATGCTGTTCCAGTCCAAGCCTGTGAGGGCTTCATGTCCTTTGGGGAAACCAAGCAAACATCTTCAATTAATGCTGAGAAGATTCACTAAGACTAATGAGCCAATCCCCTGGCACCTTTAACATGTATTCCCAGCACATCAGAACTGTTTTCTGCAGTGATATCTGAAACAAAGATTTTGTGATGCTTAAGATTTACTCATAGGTGTAAAGCTGATTCGAGCCTCCTTGAACCACAATCATTACACTGCTACAACATCCAGAAATGTCCACTTTCATTCAGGGACACAGCAAGGGGGTCATGGGCCCCGAAGTAAGCAAGGATAATGGACCCCACATCCACTGGTGTGACAGTAAAATGCAGCCATAATTTGAGTGCATTTGACCCTGAAAAATCCCGGTGCCACTGCACCTGCTTCATAATTGCTAGCTAAGCCACTGCTTTCATTTCCACTCACCATTCGTCCTTTCCACAGTCCTTACAAGGTCAAATAAGTGCTCAACCAAGACAGATAACTCAATACATCATCATTGGGAAGATAGCTCTTCCATTGCTCTCTCAAGGGATGCTTCCTCCCTTTCTAGTCCTTGGACCCGGCCTTGTCTACAATAAAGGTCTGTGGCGCCAGGGACCCCTTGAGTAGATCTGAGCAGCACAAAGCATGTTAATATCTGTCTTACCATCTCAGGTGGCATCTATGCCTCATTTGATCTTTCGACTCCTCCTCTGCTGTGCGGGAGCTGCAGTCATCCCCATTCATTTGATCTAGCTGGGTTTGGGGGTGTTGCTCCAGAGTACTGTACTTCAGCGGGCTCCTGCTCCCATTTTTATACTGTTGGTGCCTCTGTAATGTAAGCGAGGCCCTTGACCAGCACAAACTTGCCACGCGCTAACACGCCAGCCTCTTGTGATGCGGTCAAACACATTGGTTTGTCAGGCAGTACTAATGAACAGGAAGTACCTGTTGTATCAGAAAGTATGAACAATACCCACAGCAGGTCTACTGAGAACTGCAGCAAGACCTGCTGTTGTAGAGGAGAGGGAAGAGGAGGACAAGACCTTTCCAGGGCAGATTGTCAGGTGGTAATTGATGCTGTGGTCGCTGTGGCGTGTGGGATCACTGAACCATCTCAACACGAAACAAGACAAGTAAATGCAAGAGACTTGGCTGATGTAAGTCTTAGCACATGTTGTCTCAGAACTGGAGTGGTTCTACAGTTTGGCACAAATCCATATTGGTACAATTGTGCCAGGTGATGCATCACTCAGAGTAGCCCACTAGCAGTCACCTTCCCTCATATTTTATGATCTAGATTCAGCAGTGAAGTGGTGTTAGAGGCAGCCAAGAGTGGTTCTGGGCTCACTGGTTCCAAGTGCTGGAGTTTGGAGAGCAGTATCCCTGATATATCCCCTTCAGAGTGTAGTTTAGTGGTGTAATGGTAGCTTTTTATTCTCTTCAGTTATGTGGCGTAAGTTCAGTGTTTAATTACCAGATGAATGTGCAACTCAGGGGCTGGGACGTGTCACTCTCAAGATGTTTAAAAACAGCCTAAAGTGCCATGTGTTCTCTCAGGAGAACATCTCACACCTCCTTAAAAGTTGTGATGCATTCTCCTCGAATCATGACCTTGAAGAACTCCCATTCATGTGCATTTTTGCAACAGAGCCTTCATTTCCCCTGAAATGGTGATTTATAACCTGTGCAATAGACCCAAATAAGGCTCTGTCTAGCAATGCGCCTGCCTATAATCACCATAATGGTACGTGGGTGGTAGGTTTGCCCCACAGTATCATCATAAATAGAAGGTTATGATCTGGGAATGTTTTTTATAGATATTTTGCATCTTAAACTGAGGCAACTCTATACAGTAGAAATATGGTAGAATTGTGTCAAATTGTGTACACAGTTTGCTCACTGCTGAGCAGGAACCGTCAGTCATGTCAGGTTGTTTTGCCCGCATTACATGGCTCATCTCCTCCTGAGACAGTCCTTCCTGCATTTCTTGTACATTCAATGAACTAGAGGCAGTGGGTAACAGGGGAAAGGACCTTCCACAAGCCCACCCTGTTTACAGTTAAAATCACTTCCCATTATCACCAGCAGGTTACCCACTAATCTTTTAGACTCTCATAACATCCTTCCGCATCATTTAGTACCTGCACCATCTCGGGTGGAGCCCCTGGTTTTACCCAGATCAGATCCCACTGTGCATGGGTGAAAAGAGTCTAGCAGAAACCAAACCTTAACATCTGTTGTGTAGTTTATTGCTTCCATCTTGGAAAGCTGAGATTCTTGTAGAAACACCACTTTTGGATTCATATTATGAGTCACAACTTGAATCAGGTATGAGCTGCCATTTTATATCTATGGTTCAGTCCCTGCTTGTGAGCTGTCTATTCTAGCTTTCACTAGTCTGAGGTAGTTTCATATCCATATTGAAGTGAATGGAATTAACATTACACATCTGTAATGGTGAAATACTCCTTCTACAGGGCAGAGGTTTCAAAGCCCTTAACCCTCAATCTATCCAACCCAACATTAGTCAGATCGACCTTCGTGAGTGAGGCATCACGGAGTGGTTCCAACGCCACATCGAGAGGGCAGGGACTCATCATAGCAGTCTTCGAAGATAGTTTGGGGGTCGCCATCTGAAGTACACATGCTGTAAAAATTATTGTGTGAAAGGAGAGGAATGTCCAAGGACTGCTGTCCCCATTTCTGAACTTCAAGGTTCCAAGCAATACTTCAATCCTTTTAAGCAGCCCCAGTCACAGCATGCCCACAGACCAAACTGTTCTCATCTCCCGAAATATCCTACTGATGCCTGTATCAGTTCAGCATTCAGGTGGTACCGTTCAAGGATGGTGCTGTGGGCGCACTGTACCCCTAAAATCCTACACCTGAAAAGCACGCCCAAGAGTTGGGTGGTTCGGGGGCGGTATCAACCTCAATTTCATGAGACAACATGTCCCAGAGACAAGGTACAAACCTGCATTTCAAAATACAGTCAATTAAGAAAAGGTTTGTTACAAACCTTTTAAGGGTACAATACACAGTAAAGGAATGCAGAAATTGATGATCCGATGTTGGTTCTCTGAGTGAATCGTTTTTGGGCATATACTTCCGCCCACGTGTACGTTTCGTTCAGCTTGTAATCTATCGTATCACTTTTACATTTTCTCAACTTCATCTCTTGTATGTCTTTCCCATATTTCTCAAGTTTGATATTTAAATCTTCCAAGAATTGATTCCACGCTCCTTCTTCCACCCTTGCTGACATAACTCTTTTGATATTGTAAATTTCTTCCTCCAAAAGTTGTTCTCTGTGCAGATGGATACTTACAGCTGATGAGGATGTAGCGCTGACATAAGCGATGTTTGTTATACAGAATTTTGATGTCCACAAGAGGTTCACTTCGTATTCTGGAAGGAAAGCGAAACACTCATTGGTAAGAATTATGGGAGAGGGGCACGACGGTGTTTGTTTACATTCACGAATAGCCCATACTGACACAAGCTTTCATTTCATCACCATGCAGTTCATGGCGGGCCACAAGCTAATTATTGGGAGACAGCGTTTGTGGTCTACCATTCGTTTGCATGACTTTTTCAAAAGGATCTGGTCACATTGACACTGGGCTTTTTGGCATGAACAGGTTTACATTGTATTCAAGATGGAAATTTACATTAGTTTTCATGAACTGAGTGATGAAGTATTGTAAATACAATGATGGTTCAAATATTGTGCACCGCAATTGATTTCATTATTATTTTTGCAGATTTGCCCCTGACGAAGGGATAAGCAGTCCCAAAATGCATTGGGCAGCATTTTTATTGTGATATCTTATTTTGTAATTTAGAACATTAGAGTTGTTGTGTTATAAAGATGTGTCACACTGTGAATATTTAATCTTGTGATATTCAAAGGATTAATTAATCATACAATGAGTATTAAATTGTATGTTGGATACAACTGAATAACAATTATTGATTAATTGTGTAATTTGCGGGGAAAATTGTCACCTTGTTAGTATTTAAACCCCTTGCTGTGCACATGTGAGTCTGAGTCGACCCACCTGGGACCCAGCCACTTGTTGACTATATTTTCACATGACAGGCAGACATTGGTCACATGTCACGAGCAATATACTTAAAAGGCTAACCAGTTCTGTCACTAGCTTGCGGGCAAAGTGAAATAACTGCTCCACAACCCGACTAGTATGTTGTACCCTAGCTGTAATAAGGTGGGGTAAACAACCTTTACAACGCAACTTTTACATCGCAGAGCCTTTACAACGCAACCATTACAATGCAAACTATTACAACGCATTGCTCTGGGGGGCACTCTAGGATAAGGAATAGGTTAATTTACTATCCAATAACCTTCCCTAGTGTCCACGGGGACTGGAGTTGGAATAGAAAATTAAACTATTCACTATCCAGCACCCCAAAGCACTATGCGTTGTAATGGACTGCGTTGTAATACTTGCGTTGTAAAGGCATGCAATGTAAAAGCATGCGTTGTAATGTCATATATCCATAAGGGGGTCCCAATTCAAAGTATCATTGAAAATATTCCCTAAGTATGTAACATTTTTCAACTTGTCAATGGTCTTACCCTTAAACTCAAACGTCCTTGTTTTCGTATCTTTAGGGCCACACACCATGACATAAGAGTTAATAAAAGGTACTTTTAGGTCCATCGCCGCCATAAAATCGGTAAAAGCATTCAATGACTTTTGGAGGCTGTTGGCTGTCAAAGCCATTAAAACTGTATCATCCGCATAAGATGACATTGGAATCATGTTGCCTCCACTTTTTGGGAAATCAAGTTCCTTCTCCATTAAAAAAGCCTCGAAACCATTTGTATACATTAAAAAAGAGGAATGGGGCTAGAATGCAGCCCTGCCGAACACCTTCTGTGGAGACAATGGGCCCCATATTCTCCCCCCTAGAACCGTATCATATGGCGACCAATGTGGAGGTATGAAGTCTACACAGGGGGATACAAGAACCTCTTCAAAACCCATTTGCTCCATTTTTCCCCACAACTTGTCCCGATTAACTGTGTCAAAAGCACTCGACTAGACCATGAACGCCAGGTGGATAGAACCCCTCCTGGCCTTCATGTACTTGCCCATGATAAGGGACAAATTGAGGCACTGTTCTGTGGTGCCCACCCCCCTTGTTAAACCATATTGTAATCTGGACACAATCACGGCACTATTCGCCCAGGTCTTAAGACGCGTAATGATAACCCTCCCTAATACCTTTACAGTGGCGTAGATTAATGAGATTGGCCTATAACTGGAAGGGTCACTCCTGTTACCTTTCTTATATACTGAAATCACAATAGCCTCTCTCTTGGTTGATGGAATGGGGGCAATCACTACAGCTTTAAAAACATTAGTGAGCAAGAGTGCCCATAACTAGGGTTTCTTTCAACCAGATCCAAAGGACCCATTCAGGGGATTTCATGCTAATTCCTCTCTCAAGGGCCTGCTCAGTCTCTGCCACTGTGAGCGATGAACTTAATTGTGAGGCCAATGATAGGTCAAAAACTGGTTCCCCACTTCCTTCATCTATTTTTTGGGTTAAATATTGCTGAAAGTGGGATTCCCAGGTTGCCTCTAGGATCTGATACCCAGTTCGGGTAAAGTTCGCGCTATATAAAGCTCTGAAAAAAATAAAAATAAATAAATAAGATAGTCCAGAGAATCTTATTGTCCTTTGCAGAGGTCCTTGTGAAACCCAAAAGCCAAAAGTTACCATCCTCCTAAATGGTTCATTTTTAATAGGCTTGCTGCAATCATCTAAATATAACTAGCAAGACCAAAGCGTGCATCTTTGGAGAACGTATGTATTGTTACAGTGTTTTCCTCCCAACACTACAAACGTACTAAAACGTTAATGTTTCTGAAGTCGATAATATGAGCAGAGGTGGACGAGCCAACAAATTAAGCACCGTAGAACCTGTGAACGAGCCAAGCCCTGAAATTATCTGCTATGCAAAAAACAAACCAAGGAAAATATAATAGATTCTATTTAAAATGAAACAAGCATTAGCAACGGCAATATGTCTCACCTACGAAAGAGCTATTGGCTTTGCCAATATATTTTAGCCTTGTTATACACCAGTGTGGTTGCTGTTCAGCATGACTAAAAGTTTGTGTCATAGAGAAAGCAGAGTCCAGGGGTGGACTGGGAACCAAAACCGGCCCTGGCAAAGTGCTCGGCTGGCCCCCCTCCACCCCCGGGGGATTGTGGGTGCCGCCAAGCACTTTGCCAGGGCCGGTTTTCGGACGATTTTGTTACATGGCGAATTTGCAGCTATGCTGCAAAAACGGCCCTCTAACAAAAACGGCCCCCAAGGCCCTCAAACCGGCCCCCCACCCGTGCAGCGCACCAGGGGATTGCCCGGTGCCCGCTACGGCCAGCCCGGCCCTGGCAGAGTCTGAGCGTATGTTCGTGTCCTTTAGTGAACAAGAACAGGTGTAGTCCTTTCTCTCTTTCACATGTATCTGCTCTCTGCTAATTATCTGTACTGGCGACACTGGACGCCAGAGAGATGTTCGGTTGAGCTGGAGGCAGCCGACGTAGCAGACCTCTATAGCATCCATACACCATGGCACTACGGCTCTCTGGGACTCCCAGCCTCCATCTCAGGGGTGAGGGGGTGTCACAGTAATGCAGCTGGCAGCCACAGACAGACCTACTCTGAGAAGGGGGTTCTGAGGCAGAGATATTGATACGAGCAACAAGTGTGTGAGTGGGTTAACGCAACATATAAAGTATAGGTAAAGGGGCGTCGATGATCTCAAAGCTCTAATAATCCCAATTCACTTGTTTGTTCATTTACGAAGCTGACTCTCTTGGTTATAGCATTAGCGTTAATAAAAACTGTGGAGCATATTACCAACAACTAGCGATAATTATCGCTATGTTGGCTTAGCGGCAATATTTTTATCGCCGAGCTGTGGCGATTTTTATCGCTTAGGTACTTTGCTATTATCAAGGTTTATCTCCTAAGCGATAAAAATCGGCTGAAATGCATGAATATCGCTGAAAAGTCCGCGATATTCATGCATTACCGAGCTAATGTTCTTAGCCATGTTATCCACCTCCCATTGGATAACATGGCTAAGAACTGCTCGCGGCAGGTGTTAGCTTTTGGAGATTTTCGCGCTTAGCGCGAATATCTCCAAAAGTTGGTAATAGGAGATAGCGATGTTAGCGACTGTTTCCAGTCGCTAACATCTTGGCACGCCCACTTTGCATGTCACTAGTGATAAATTTCACTGACATGCAAAGTGGGGCCCAAGATGGTCGCTATCTCCTACTAGCTGTCGCTAACTGGTGTTAGCGACAGCTAGGTAATAGGGAGATAATTTTATCTCCGCTTTCTTGGCTTTTAAAGCCAAAAAAGCGGAGATAAACTCCCTTGATAATATGCCCCTGAATGTGAAGCTTTAGTTCGATTCTTCATTTAAGTGTTTCTAAATTCATCAGTCCCGCAGCGGTTCAAAGGCTGACTTGGGATAGGAGATTCCGATGGTACATTATCAGCGAGCTGCTTCCCCTTTCATCTCCAATCAAAGGTCATTCGCGTCCCATAAACTTAAATCTGGATAAAACAATTGTTATTCGAAGAAATTTATGCGACTTCATCTTTTTGATGCTATCCCCTAAATAATCACAACGGGGTGGGTATCTTTGAGCGCAGTCAATTGCTGCAGTTATTAAATATGTTTATTTTATCTGCCTACCATGAATGCACAGCTGGGTTAATTGATGAAGTGGAGATGAAAGGGGAGGCCTCTCGCTGCTTTCTCTCCCTCACCCATTCTTCAGTTCCATTGCCCTGCCGGGACTCCCTGCCCTCTCTGTTTGTTTTTAATTCTTTTCTGCCCCCCCCATGCAATTGCACGAGCTGGGACCGCCCAGGCTCTCACTGCTATTGTGCTTTGCACGCTATGCACTGGTTAAAAGTGAACTTTGGTGCAGTGTTAGCTGCAGAGCACGGCCTCCAACTCTCCCTGCAGCCTGCGGCCGCCCACCTCCATCATTAACTTTTATGCCTCTTGACTAGTTAATTAAATATTCATTAAATACTAACATTTCGTATTTCCCCCTATTACAGCAAGTTATAACATCTGGCTACAGTATGAAGCCAGCCCATTCTACAGAGAGAGCCCCGGAGGCGAAGCTTATCCTTATTATATTATAAACTACTCCGGGTGAGGTGGGACCGGCTGACTCACTCCGTTGCTGTATCTGAAGAGGAACATCCAGGTGCCCTGTGCATAGAAACAGCTGCCTCTGCCCGCTTTCACTCCACCCTGTGCATAGAAACAGCTGCCTCTGCCCGCTTTCACTCCACCCTGTGCATAGAAACAGCTGCCCCTGCCCGCTTTCACTCCACCCTGTGCATAGAAACAGCTGCCTCTGCCCGCTTTCACTCCACCCTGTCACCTGCTAACTCTCTCTCTGTGCCCACCTCCCTCTGTGTGCCCACCTCTCTCTCTGTGCCCACCTCTCTCTGTGCCCACCTCCCTCTCTGTGCCCACCTCCCTCTCTGTGCCCACCTCTCTCTCTGTGCCCACCTCCCTCTCTGCCCCTCTCATTGTTATCACATCTCTCAACTCCCATGCACATTCCAAAAGGATGGTGGAGTGCATACATAGACATAAAAACCATATCATATTTATAGTTTATTGTCTACAAAGTTGCTAACAATACAGCATGTTTACAATACAACACAACTGTTTGTCCTTCCTTTTAAGGAGTCGTTTCTGGTTCAGACACATCAGTAGCTCCAATGTTTCTGTAACAGGCTCTATTGGATTTGCCAGTGCTCCATATAGCACAATACTGTAATAACCCGGAAACTATCTACTAATTTTACCAATGCTTCCTTAAATGTGACATAAGAAGCAAATTACCCAGAAACTTCCCTTAGTAAAGTAGTGTGCCTAACTACGGTTCCTGT
Source organism: Lissotriton helveticus (assembly GCF_964261635.1). Classification (NCBI taxonomy): domain Eukaryota; kingdom Metazoa; phylum Chordata; class Amphibia; order Caudata; family Salamandridae; genus Lissotriton; species Lissotriton helveticus. The sequence goes on along the minus strand of NW_027612032.1, from coordinate 132,333 downwards.
CTTCCTACTAGCGGGCTGATACTCTGCCCCTTCGTTCCTAAATGTCCGCTCTTTATCATATTCAATGCCACAAAGAGCCCTGCATTTATATGAAAGTAAAGCAGCATTATGAGGCGCGCACAGGATTGTGGGTATGCAGAGTGCTGGTGACGTGAAGTAAAGCAGCATTATGAGGCGCGCACAGGATTGTGGGTATGCAGAGTGTGGTGACGTGCTGAAGGTCCCTCCGGAGCCTCCTGACCTCTAGCGGCAGGAGGGAGCGTTGCAGCTCCAGCTCCTTCGCGCAGGCGCGCGTCAGTCCTTCGCGCAGGCGCCTCGTTCTGCGTCACGTGACGTTCATGGCGCCTTCCTGAGGAAAGCAGTGGGGCTTCTCTCCTCAGCGTGGCCAAACCGCCACCGGATATTCTCATTTCCAACCAATCACGGAGTTTCTTGTACAGAAACCCTTCAAAACTTACAATAAACTCCCGCTTCTCACGGCCCCTCGGAGTGCGCGTGATCCCTGAAGAGCTCTATAGTAAACATGGTGAAAGGTTGTCATGTCCGCGCAGTCACAATAAAAATATAACTTCCTACTAGTAGGGTGACTTTTCACCGGTGACGTGTCAGTCACCCCCATGAATGCCTCTGTGTGCACAGCTACAGGCGCTCCTTCTACTGTTAAACAGAGGCCTGTGTCGCCTCTACTGATGTATCGGGTGTTTGCCGCAGAGGCTTCTGGGTATGCAAATGAGTGTTGCTGGCCACGCCCCCTCCAGTGAGAGCAAGGCTCCTAGCAGCCCCATGGTGACTTGTGCTGTTGTGATCCTAAATGTATAAATTCCGTCTAGAGCTGGTTAGCAGCAATGGGGGGTGTAACGAAGTCAGCAGTCTAGTAGCTGGGGTGGGAGGAGCTAGGTGGGCAGAGGGGAAGAGGAGGGGACAGGAGAGGAAAGGGTAGTTAGTGTAGGGACAGGGAAGGCACTGGATGTACTGAATAAAGCTCCAGTTGTAACCTCACCAGTGTCTGTATTTACTAGTAGCACGATGCTACAGCTGGCGACGAGGGTGGGATATGCATAACTGAAGCCTGCAGAACCCCTTCAGAGCACCCTGTCCCATGCAGCGTCGAAAAGAAGAATCCGCTGCTGTGTGATGCTGCTAGGTGAAAGAGGAGACCAGCAGCAGGTGACCCTGCCCCCCCCGTGAGTGTGGGAGCCCAGAGGGAGCCGCTACCGCGAGCGCTGCAACGCTCGAGAGGAAGAAGCCTTTCGCGCCGAGACCGCGAGTCCCGCCCGATGCGTGAGGTTTAGCACGCGATCGGCGCTGAAGAGCGGGAACCGAGGAAGTGAGTTGGGAGCCTACCCCAACCTCACCTGACACCTGCTGTGGCCGGAGAGTAGTGAATTCCAGCCTGGATCACCCCCACGAGAGTCTGCTATCAAGCGCTGCTGAGCGCGGTGAGCTGAATGACCGCGGGAGTTCTGACGTTGAAAATCTCACGCCGGATGCGTGAGGTTTGGCATGCTGACGCCGAAGACCCTGCAAAGTAAGGAGGGAGCCCACCCCAACCTCACCTGCCTGCAGCAGTGACCAGAGGGAGCTGAATCAGGAGGGTGCTGCCCCTGAAAACGACCGCCGGTGAGTCCTGTGTGTAGAAGAGGAGTTGAATGCAGAGAGAGAAAGTAGTGCCTGCAGACAACCACGGCGGCCATCTTGGAGTCAGGCAACCATTGGGACAGCCTCCCTGTGCAAAGTGGAGGCGGCCATTTTAAGGTCAGGCGAGCAAGTTCAGCAACAAGCATTGGCATATTTAACGAAACAAGCAGTGGCGAACTTAATCAAACAAGCATTGGTGGCCGCAAGAGGCAAGCATTGATAGCCACAAGAGAACAAACCGTGGAAACGCACGCCAGTCGCTGACGCAAGAGGCGGACGCGGGCACCAAAATCCACTGCCAAGATGTCTAACCCTCCCGCGCAGAAGGACGTCAAGGGAGGCACCCACCTGCGAGCCCCGGAGCCATTGTCAGTCACAACAGGAAGCAGCATGGGCCTAAAGTGGCAAGAGTGGCTAGAGGACTTTGAGGACTACATTGAAGGGTCCAAAATAGAACCAGACAAAGACAAAATAATAGCCCTCCGCAATCTAGAGGGGCGTGAGATAAGCAAGATCGTACGTGAGATCCCAGCCACTGATGGTGACACCTATGATAAAGTAAGAACTGTTCTAAATAACCGTTTTCTGCATAAGAGAAACGTCGACTATGAGAGACACAAGTTCCACCAGCAGCGCCAGGGAAAGGAAGAACCACTGAGTTCCTTCATACATCGACTGCGGCGGCAGTCCCAACATTGTGACTTCACCAACTTCTCGCCGGATGCAGCCATCAAATCTCAAATAATCACTGGGTGTCACTCGGAGTCGCTGAGGCGGCGACTGCTGAGAAAACCACAGGAACTAGCAGAGATCGAAGAAAATTCCCGACTGTACGACCAAGCTGAAGAGAATGCGGCGGAAATTGAAACAGGACCCAGTACCAGCCGTGAACATGCCAACCGTATCACTGAGAGACGGCAGGGACGACAGGATCGGCGCGACAGTGGAAGACGTCACCCACGAGACAGATCGCGGCGCTCCAAGTACTCGCCCAGGCGACGCCCGGACTACAGAAGGAAGGTATCCGGGAAGAGAGATCGCGGACCTGAACGCACGAGGCGTTGTTTCAGGTGCGGATATGACTACCCTCACATCGACTCCTGCCCTGCCATGGGCCAACGGTGCAGAAAATGTGGACGGTCCAACCACTTTGAGGCCATGTGTGGGGATTACCACAAAGAAAAACGCTACGATGGTGACAGACGAAGTGGGTCGCAGCGGCCCTCACGGGTGGAGACCAAGCGTCATCACATCAGGGCGGTTCAAGAAGAGCCTCCTAGATCTCCCACGTCCTCACACTCCAGTCACGACTCTCGACGCTCCCGATGGGACCGTCGTTCCCCCTCAAGAGACTCAAGATCGTCCTCATCCAGGCACTCATCCTACACCACCGAGTATGTCAACTTTGCTGACCATGATCAGTTCAAACGTTATCCACGCCTCAACATCAAAGTGGGCAACCATGCCGCCAAGTTCATGATGGACAGCGGTGCTTCGCTCAACTACATATCTGTTGCCGAACACGACCGTATGGACCCCAAACCACGTTTGCATTTCGCGCCTGTCCGCGTCTACACCTGGATGGCGAAGAAACCTCTCCAGTGCTTGGGCAAATTTGACACCACCCTCACGCATGGTAAGCTCTCCATCCCAGCAGTCATCCATGTAATTAAAGGACCTGAGGCTGACTGTCTGCTGAGCCTCCCCACGGCGGAACGTCTTCAGTTGGTGCACATCCTTTTCAACGTCCATGACATCTCGGACTGCGCTGGAAAATTCCCTTCCCTCTTCCGAGGTTTAGGGAAACTGAAGGGCCGTCAGATCCACCTGCATATCAATGAGCAGATCAAACCAGTGGCTCAACACCCGCGAAGGGTGCCATTTCACTTGCAATCCGCAGTTGAATGTGAACTGCAGGAACTTCTGGACGCCGACATCATTGAGCGCACTGCGGGACCCACCCCATGGGTGTCCCCGGTGGTCATCGTCCCCAAGAAAGGATGCCAAAACAAAGTCCGTCTCTGTGTGGACATGCGTCTGCCGAATACAGCTATCGAGAGGGAGAGACACCCAGGCCCACTCCTGAGCGACATGATCACGGCCCTCAACGGGGCAACCGTGTTCTCCACACTGGACCTGAACAAGGGCTACCACCAGCTCGAGCTAGACGACAGCTCTCGCCCCATCACGACGTTTGCCACCCATCTTGGCCTCTTCCGTTACAAACGTCTCAGCTTTGGCGTCTCATCGGCCGCCGAGATCTTCCAAGAGGCCATACGTCTCATCATCCACCACATCCCTAACGCTCTTAATTACAGCGATGACATCTTGGTCTACGATTCGGACACGCAGGAGCATGACACCGCCCTCGATCGTGTCTGCCTCGCTCTGATGGAAGCTGGGTTAACCCTCAACAAGGACAAATGCGAATTTCATCAGTCGACCCTGAAATTTTTTGGACACATCTTCTCGGCGAGTGGCATGAAACCGGACCCGGACAAAATCGCCACGCTCAACAACACCAAGAGTCCGGCAGACGTCAACGACCTGCGTTCCTTTCTTGGGATGGCCAGCTACTGCGCCCGCTACATTCGTGACTACGCCACCGTGAGTCACCCTCTGAGACTCCTCACGAAAGCTGGCGCTCAATTTGTGTGGACCCCGGAGCGTGAGCGTGCCTTCAAGGACATCAAACACGCTGTGGAATCAGCCAAGTGCCTCTCCTATTTCAATCCCAAGAGGAAAACGGAAATCACCGTGGACGCGAGCCCGGTGGGCTTAGGGGCCATCCTGGCCCAGTACGACCATGAGTCGGATCAGAGGAGGATCATCGCCTATGCCAGTCGGAGCCTAACAGACCCTGAGAAAAGATACTCCCAACCTGAGAAGGAGAGCCTGGCCGTCGTGTGGGCGTGCGAACACTTCCACATCTTTATTTACGGGAAACATTTTACTCTCATAACCGACCATCAGGCGCTTGTCACGATCTATGGAAATCCCAAATGCAAGATGCCACCCAGGATCGAGAGATGGGGCTTGCGGCTGCAAGAATACACGTTCTCGATCATTCACAAACCGGGGAAGGATGAGAATCCAGCTGACTATATGTCTCGCCACCCCCGAGACTCATCAGAGACTGCGCCCTCCATTGCGGAAGAATACATCCACTTTGTGGCTAATCATGCTCGTCCACCAGCTATCCCCATGCACGCCATTCGGGAAGCGACCAACCAAGACAGCATCCTACAGGCAGTAATAAAGCGTACCCGAACGAACAGATGGAGATACCACCCGCAGGAGGAAGAAGAAAGCCCTGCCGCCAAGAAAGAACTCCAAGCCTTCCGGCATGTCTCCATCGAACTCTCTGTAACTGGTGATGACCTCCTCCTCAGAGATCACAGACTAGTTATACCAGCGACACTGAGACAAGGAGTAATCGACTTAGCCCACGAAGGCCATCGAGGAGTCGTTTCCACCAAAAGAGCACTGAGAGAACGTGTCTGGTTCCCAGCCCTCGATCATATGGTCGAGGACACCTTGAAAGACTGCCACCCATGCCAACTGACCAGCCACAGTAATCCACCTGCACCCCTACAGATGACCCCATTGCCTGACGGGGTATGGCAAGAAGTCGCCATGGACTTTTATGGCCCCCTGCAATCCGGGAAGTATGTAGTCGTCATCCTGGATGAATACTCCAGGTTCCCAGTGGCCCAGTTCATATCATTCACCAATGCCGCCTGCACCCTCAAGGTGCTTGAAGAAGTCTTCGCGACCTGGGGTGTCCCCAGGGTCATCAAGACGGACAACGGGCCCCCATTCAACGGTCATGAGTTCAGCGACTTCGCGAAACACATGGACTTTCAACATCGCAAAGTCACACCACTCTGGCCTCAGGCCAACGGCACTGTGGAAAGATTCATGTCCACCATCAAGAGAACATTCCAGCAAGCCACGGCTGAAAAGAAAGATCTTCAGTCAGCACTGAACGAGGTCCTTAGTGCCTACAGGACCACTCCCCACTCTACGACGGGCCAATGCCCTGCGACTCTCATGCTTGGGAGGACAATGAGGAACCGGATCCCCACATGGGACGGAGCCTTGAGAAAACCTCAGTCGGATCAACATCGCAGAGACATGGCCATAACAGATCGACACCGCAAGGACAAGATGAAAGAATATGCGGACCGCAAGCGGAGGGCCCGGTCCCCCTCCCTGAAAGAAGGCGACAGAGTCGTTGTCAAGCAGGAACAACGTCAAAAGACTGATTGTCGTTTCAAAGATGAGCCCCTAACAATCACCCAACAAAAGGGCACCATGGTGACAGCAGAATCAGAGACACGAAGAGTCACCCGCAACGCTTCTCACTTCAAGAAGTGCTCTCCTGAAGTTCATGACAGTACACCTGTGGTCCCCACACCTGAAAGCAGGGACAACCCTGAGACTGATGCACCCGATGCCGGACCTTCACCTACAGAAGAACCCTCACCTGAGGATGTCGTGTCCACACCAGCGAGACCCCGCCGTCACGTGCGGCCTCCCAAGAGACTGATTGCAGAGATGGACTAATCCCTATGTTTCATTTGTTACTTTATTAAGAAAAGGGGAGATGTAACGAAGTCAGCAGTCTAGTAGCTGGGGTGGGCGGAGCTAGGTGGGCAGAGGGGAAGAGGAGGGGACAGGAGAGGAAAGGGCAGTTAGTGTAGGGACAGGGAAGGCACTGGATGTACTGAATAAAGCTCCAGTTGTAACCTCACCAGTGTCTGTATTTACTAGTAGCACGATGCTACAGGGGGGGGGGATGCACTTCATTTGCTTCCTTCCGACCCATCTGTAACACTTATTATTCAAGGTCCCTCTATTGGGCACTATTGTCTTTGCTAATGCTTCGCTTTTAATGACATATGCTACAATACACTAATAACACGGAATTTCCCTTAGAAACGTAGTATGCCGAGTTTCGTGCCTTCCTACTAGCGGGCTGATACTCTGGCTCCTTCGTTCTTAAATGTCCGCTCTTTCTCATTTTCAAGGCCACAAAGAGCCCTGCATTTATATGAAAATAAAGCAGCTTTATGAGGCGCGCACAGGATTGTGGGTATGCAGAGTGATGGTGACGCGCTGAAGGTTCTTCTGCAGCATCCCGACCTCTAGCGGCAGGAGGGGGCGGTGCACCTGCCATTCTCCTCTCCTTCCTGCTGCATGAAAGAAGCAGCTGCTCCTTCGACGTCAACGGAGGGAGCTGAGGACTCGATGGAGACGCGGAGTCCAATGCTGATTGGCATGGGAAACAAACACCTGGGGGCATATTACCAAAATTTACCGCTGAGCTGCGGCGATTTTTATCGCAGATAAACCTTGGTATTACCAAGGTTTATCGCAAATGCGATAAAAAACGGCCGCAATGCATGAATATCGCTGAAAAGTCAGCGATATTCATGCATTACCGAGCTAATGCTCTTAGCCATGTTATCCACCTCCCATTGGATAACATGGCTAAGAACTGCTCAGGGCAGGAGTTAGCTTTTGGAGATATTCGCGCTTAGCGCAAATATCTCCAAAACTTGCTAATAGGAGATAGCGATGTTAGAGACTGTTTCCAGTCGCTAACATCTTGGCACGCCCACTTTGCATGTCATTAGTGATAAATATCACTGACATGCAAAGCGGGGCCCAAGATGGTCGCTATCTCCTACTAGCTGTTGCTAACTGGTGTTAGCGACAGCTAGGTAATAGGGAGATAATTTTATCTCCGCTTTCTTGACTTTTAAAGCTTAAAAAGCGGAGATAAACCCCCTTGATAATATGCCCCACTGTTCTTTCACCGCTCACACCAGAGGCTTCTCTTTTCTTGGATCAGCACTTCATGGCAATGCATGTTTCTTGCTCTCTCTCCCATGTTCTGTTTCCCTTTCACATCCCCCCTCAACCCTCCCACCGCTCCCTGTCTGTCATGCTCTGTTCTTATAATAATCCTGCCCCCCACCTTTGCTTACTCACCTCTACAGCTCACCGCCAGACCGGCTTATTAAAAAAAAAGTAACTTTTTTATGGGGGTTGGCAACCACAATTTGCCTCTGGGTCCTTCTTTCTGCAATTTCTATAAATGTGCGTTCGTGCTCCGTGCACCTGCTTTCTTTGTTGGGGGTAAATCTGCCACTACTGCCATGAAACAGTGCATCAAAAAAGATGCTTTTGCGTAATCTTGTGTATGTACAAACACCATCGAGCTGTAGTGTTCGTCGCTCATGAGGCACACATGCGTATGTGCAGCAGCACATGGACACGTAGATGTCATCACATTGGTTTATTGTTATTTGCAAAGGCTGTCATGCATGGACAATCAGCATTTTTTATCTTTTTGCCACTGAAGCATTGGCAAAGCCAAAAGGTTAGACCTTGACTCTGAAGGCCCTGTTTACAACCCAGGTCTCTGAGTTTGAAACTCATTTCTAAGCCATATTTCTCCCGTCTAATGCAGTTCTTTTCTCCATATTTACACGTTGATCAATTTGTCATCATACAAAGTACTGTCAATTGACTTGTTCTGTTCCTTAGATTAAAACAGGTTCTGTGATTGCCTCTTCCACCTTTTGATCGAGAGAAAATAAAAGGAGGAACTTTGCTCCTTTTGCTTGAAATGATTTATAGAATAAAATCAGTGGTATCTGCCCCCAAAGTAAGTAAAAAGGAAACAAATGATATCTGTGGGACAGGGACTGCTTTCCATTGACACAAATGTGCAGGACATGTATGCAGATGGGTAGATATGAACACATGATATATGTGGGACCGGGACTGCTTTCCATTGACCCAAATGTGCAGGACATGTATGCAGATGGGTAGATATGAACACATGATATATGTGGGACCGGGACTGCTCTCCATTGACACAAATGTGCAGGACATGTATGCAGATGGGTAGATATGAACACATGATATATGTGGGACCGGGACTGCTTTCCATTGACACAAATGTGCAGGACATGTATGCAGATGGGTAGATATGAACACATGATATATGTGGGACCGGGACTGCTTTCCATTGACACAAATGTGCAGGACATGTATGCAGATGGGTAGATATGAACACATGATATATGTGGGACAGGGACTGCTTTCCATTGACACAAATGTGCAGGACATGTGTGCAGATGGGTAGATATGAACACATGATATATGTGGGACAGGGACTGCTTTCCATTGACACAAATGTGCAGGACATGTATGCAGATGGGTAGATATGAACACATGATATATGTGGGACCGGGACTGCTTTCCATTGACACAAACGTGCAGGACATGTCTGCAGATGGGTAGATATGAACACATGATATATGTGGGACAGGGACTGCTTTCCATTGACACAAATGTGCAGGACATGTATGCAGATGGGTAGATATGAACACATGATATCTGTGGGACAGGGACTGCTTTCCATTGACCCAATGTGCAGGACATGTCTGCAGATGGGTAGATATGAACACATGATATATGTGGGACAGGGACTGCTTTCCATTGACACAAATGTGCAGGACATGTATGCAGATGGGTAGATATGAACACATGATATATGTGGGACCGGGACTGCTTTCCATTGACACAAATGTGCAGGACATGTATGCAGATGGGTAGATATGAACACATGATATCTGTGGGACAGGGACTGCTTTCCATTGACCCAATGTGCAGGACATGTATGCAGATGGGTAGATATGAACACATGATATATGTGGGACCGGGACTGCTTTCCATTGACCCAAATGTGCAGGACATGTATGCAGATGGGTAGATATGAACACATGATATATGTGGGACAGGGACTGCTTTCCATTGACACAAATGTGCAGGACATGTGTGCAGATGGGTAGATATGAACACATGATATATGTGGGACAGGGACTGCTTTCCATTGACACAAATGTGCAGGACATGTGTGCAGATGGGTAGATATGAACACATGATATATGTGGGACCGGGACTGCTTTCCATTGACACAAATGTGCAGGACATGTATGCAGATGGGTAGATATGAACACATGATATATGTGGGACCGGGACTGCTTTCCATTGACACAAATGTGCAGGACATGTATGCAGATGGGTAGATATGAACACATGATATATGTGGGACAGGGACTGCTTTCCATTGACCCAAATGTGCAGGACATGTGTGCAGATGGGTAGATATGAACACATGATATATGTGGGACAGGGACTGCTTTCCATTGACACAAATGTGCAGGACATGTATGCAGATGGGTAGATATGAACACATGATATATGTGGGACCGGGACTGCTTTCCATTGACACAAATGTGCAGGACATGTATGCAGATGGGTAGATATGAACACATGATATATGTGGGACAGGGACTGCTTTCCATTGACACAAATGTGCAGGACATGTATGCAGATGGGTAGATATGAACACATGATATATGTGGGACCGGGACTGCTTTCCATTGACCCAAATGTGCAGGACATGTATGCAGATGGGTAGATATGAACACATGATATATGTGGGACAGGGACTGCTTTCCATTGACACAAATGTGCAGGACATGTATGCAGATGGGTAGATATGAACACATGATATATGTGGGACCGGGACTGCTCTCCATTGACACAAATGTGCAGGACATGTCTGCAGATGGGTAGATATGAACACATGATATATGTGGGACAGGGACTGCTTTCCATTGACACAAATGTGCAGGACATGTATGCAGATGGGTAGATATGAACACACTGAGAGCCTCTCTGTTTGGGTGGATGAGACACACCTGGGCAGATTTATAACAGCCCAAGAGGTAAAGTGCAGAACCCACTCTCTTTGGAGAAAAGTCCATCTGGCAGGTGTTTCTCCCTCCTCCCCGCAGTGTTATGCTCCTTAGACAGGGGGTGTTAGGAGTCAGGCAGTTCTTTCAGATGACCACTTCTCAGCGGCGGGTATAGTAAATACAGATCCCCACCCTGGTTGTCGTAAAGAGTAAACAAACGCAATAGCTAGTATTGTGTAGAATATGGTTATTTATCAGACATTACCTGCCTACATATTCAATTCAATTCAATTCAATTGATTTATATAGCGCACTACATACCCAGAGGGTCTCAAGGCGCTTGTAGAAGGGTGGAGAATTACTTGTCGAATATCCAGGTTTTAAGCTGTTCTCTGAAGGCTGGGTGGTTTTGGGTAAGGCGGAGGTGAATGGGAATGGAGTTCCAGGTCTTAGCCGCTAGGAAGGAGAAGGATCTTCCTCCCATGGTGATTTTGTTGATGCGTGGGACAGCAGCGAGGGCTTGGTTGGAAGAACGTAGCTGGCGGGAGGGGGTGTAGAAGGATAGTCGCGAGTTGAGGCATTGGGGTCCAAGTTCATAGAGGGCTTTGTGTGCGTGGGTGAGGAGGCGGAACGTTATCCTCTTGTTGACGGGGAGCCAGTGGAGGTCTTTCAGGTGACCGGAAATGTGGTCTTTGCGCGGGATGTCTAGTATGAGTCTGGCTGAAGCGTTGGAGTTTTTTCTGAAGTTTTGCGGTGGTACCGGCGTACAGGGTGTTTCCGTAGTCCAGGCGGCTTGTAACCAGTGCGTGGGTGACCGTTTTTCTAGTTTCGGTGGGGATCCAGCGAAATGTTTTTTTGAGCATGCGAAGAATGTTGAAGCATGATGATGAAACGGCGTTGACTTGTCTGGTCATCGAGAGTGAGGAGTCCAGGATGACGCCCAGGTTCCGTGCGTGGTCCTTTGGGATGGGTGCTTTTCCTAGGGCCGCTGGCCACCAGGAGTCATCCCAGGCGGAAGGGGAAGTGCCTAAGATGAGGACTTCAGTCTTGTCCGAGTTCAGTTTTACACGGCTTTGCTTCATCCATTCGGCTACTTCTTGCATCCCTTCATGTAGGTTAGTTTTGGCGGTGTTTGGGTCTTTGGTGAGTGAGAGGATTATTTGAGTGTCATCAGCGTAGGAGATGATGTTGAGGTTGTGTTGGTATGCGATGGCCGCGAGGGGGCTCATGTATACGTTGAAGAGGGTAGGACTGAGTGATGATCCTTGTGGCATACCGCAGATGACTTCGGTGGCCTCTGACTTGAACGGTGGGAGGCGGACTCTCTGAGTTCTTCCGGCAAGGAACGAGGTGATCCAGTCCAGAGCTTTTCCTTGAATTCCGATGTTGTTGAGGCGTTGTATCAGGGTGCTATGACAGACTGTGTCGAAGGCTGCGGAGAGGTCAAGGAGGATGAGGGCGACTGTGTCTCCGTTGTCCAGTAGTGTTCGAATGTCGTCTGTAGCTGCGATGAGGGCGGTTTCGGTGCTGTGTTTGGCTCGGAAGCCAGACTGTGAGGGGTCGAGGGATTTATTGGTTTCGAGGAAGGCGGCGAGCTGGTTGTTGATGGCTTTCTCAATGACTTTGGCCGGGAATGGTAGGAGCGAGATGGGGCGGTAGTTTTTGAGTTCGGTGGGGTCTGCTGTGGGTTTTTTCAGAAGGGCGCTGAGTTCGGCGTGTTTCCAACTTTCCGGGAAGGTGGCGGAGTTGAGGGAGCAGTTGGTGACGTCTCGGAGGTGTGGTGCTATGATGGAGTCTGCTTTGTTGAAGATGTGGTGGGGACATGGGACATATCATTTGTATCAGAATGTTAAAAATCACTATGAAAATGTGTTAGTCTGATTCCTCCCTAATCTTGTATATATGCTTATTATTGTTTGGCTTACTTATGATATCCACTATGTTTTATCATGCCAAGCCATGCAAGTTTCTCTGCAAACCTTAAAAAGTTGTTGGGTAGGCATCCGGATTTCGCTTCTTTACCTTGTCTTTCCCCTCAGCTACCTGTCCCCATGTGTCTCACCCTCTGTAATTCTAGCATCCTTTATACACCTTCCTCTCTAATGATTCCCTCTGTAGAGGGAAGGGGCCCTCCTGCCCAACTCCTGAGTTCTCTCTTCAGAGCACTGACCGTGTCCTCTTGCTGCAGTGTATGGAAGGCAAGCAAGTGGATCTTTCTGCCTCCTTCCAGAGTCTGGTCTCTGCAGACTGGCCTTTGTGGCTGTAGTCACTGGATGTAGCTCGGCAGCTTTCACAGAGTGGGACATTTCCAGTTTATTGATGTATTAAAGCAATTGGTGTGAAAAGTAGTTCAGAAGAATCAATTCTATATTTGTTAGTATTGGCATTCATTCAGTTAGCTTTCCAGGCTCTAAGCCTATTGCATAAATACTTCAAGGAAATAGGGCCATATGTAGGTAGCTTAATACCGGTTAGCAACGGCCGAAAATTGGTAAAGTTTCCGTTACCGACCGGTATTTAGCTTTTTCTAATGTAGGTGGCTGGATTTAAGGATTCGATAATTTACTGAATCGGTAATTTAAGGAATCTGTAAGTTACTGAATTCTTAAAATACCGAATCGGTAAATTACCGAATCCTTAAATCCTATGTAGAAAGCACTCAAGTGAGTGCATTTTTGATTTAAGGATTTGTTATTTACCACCAACTACAAGTTGGTGGTAAATATCGAATACCTTTAAAAAAGCAATTTTGTGCTTTTTAAAAAATGCCATGTGGCAGACATACATGCCCTTAGGACATGTATGTGCGCCACATGTGCACAAATGCACAATTCAGGGGTGCAACAGGGTGTGACACCCTGCCACCCTTGAATATGCCCCCCCTATTACCGATTCGGTATTTACCGAATCGGTAATAGTGAATGGCTTCCCATTCATCCCATAGGAATGAATGGGAATTACCGAATCGGTAAATACCGATACCGAATCGGTAAAATTCGGTATTTAAGAATCGGTAAATAGAGATTACCTGTGTATGGCCCATAGAGTGTTCATGTTAAGCATACAATTGGTCCTGACTTGTATGTAAGATGTGTGTATTACCAGTAAAGCCCTGCCAAAAAATACAAAAACATATTGCCTGCACACATGCTTTCCACCTCCCCGTGGAACAGTGCTGTGGGAGCTCTGATTGGATGGTGCCCTCCAGATTCACTTCTCAAGATCCTGCATTTGTCCGTGCTCCGGATTAGAAGCTAGTAAGTGCCTTGTTCTTTGTAGCAGGGTTGTGCTGTAACTCTCTGTACGAGGAGAGAGAAAGAGTTCTTTACAGTAATCAATATTTATTTATTTTATTTTACTTGAAAAGTTTTATATAGCGCTACTAGACCCGGAGGTATCAGAGCGCTTTACATGAGTTACAGCGAGTTACAGGTTACATAGTTACATACCTAATCCTGGGTTTAACAATAGAGGCTTCAATTATTTTTAAAAGCAACTTAATTTGCATTTAGTGAAAGATATAACTGTAGGATAAATGCAGGTCAGTCCTATTGACTGGACAACTCGGTCAGACGGGAGCATTAATATTTCTCCGCCAGAGTGGAAACGCAAGTGTCCGCTGAGGTTGTAATGGGTTAGTTTTGTTTGTTAGGTGATTGCGGAGGCTTCAAAGAGCTGTCCTTCATTTATCCAATGGGCATTTTATTCCATCCACTTTGGTAAAAAAGTTGTCTTTCAAGTCCTTGTGAGTGTCCTAATCCGCGACTATATGATGCACGTGGATTTATGCATTAGGAACTCTTGGGGCTGAAAACTGTATCTATCCTGTTTGGCTCTGATTTTGGATTTATGAACTACCAAAGGGTGGACTCATTTATTTAATATGGCGTAGTAATAGTAGTAAGAAAACTAAAAGAAAGGCAAATCAGGTTGCTCTTTTTGTTGTTCCAGCTTCCATCTCTTTACTCTTTCTGAATCACACCTCTCACTTCTTTCGCCTTCAGAATTTGAGCAGCCAGACTTAAAGAAAGCCGGCTGTACTGCTCAGCATTTCTCAGCACCCCATGTTCAAAGTAGGCCTGGGCGGTAAATTCTGTTCCACTTGTGGAATTTGGGCAATTTCGCGTTCCGCGGAGAACACGGAATTGGCAAAAATTCAGCGACCCACTGTTTCGCAAAATATTTTGCTTTTTGTGCTTTCAAAATGCGTATTTGCAAGATATTTCCCCCAAGCATGCAAACTGCGTTTGCGAAACAAGAAAAAAGCACAGCGAACGGGCGGAACAAGCAATTCTGCGTGTTCGTGGAACTCTGCGTACTCGCAGAGATTTTTTATCGTTTTGCGGAGCTTTGCGTAGCACGGCTATCCAAATTCCGCCCACCCCTAGTTCAAAGTGCCGGTAGTCCATAATTAGAGTGATGCTAGTAGTATTTTGCCTTTGGAGCTTTGAACACGTGTCTAGCTGATGGGAGTACCTTGCTTGGCGATGATGGAGACACAGATTCATCTGAGGATGTTATGTACACTATGAGAGACTGTTTGTAGATTGGCTGTGTACTATTTGTCTCATCGGTTCACCTTCAATAAACTTGTGAGAGCCCTACAACTGGCTTTTGATCCCAAACTGTGAATCTCCAGGTGGCAAGTGTGAATCCAGGCAAGAAGCATCTGGGGTAGCAAGAGGCATACTCTTGAATCATTTGACCACCTCTTTTCATTCCATCGGCATGTTTAGCGGTTAGTACAGAGGTCTGAAGATTACATTGTTTTAACTCATGTTATTGACCGTTAACTTAGCTTAAAGTTTGTACTCTCACTGCTGCTATGTCTTTTTTATTTGTATTTTTATTTTGTATGTGTTGTGTTATTTATATCTTCAAACTAGGCCTGGACTTAGCATTTGTGCTTGACAAATGAAAAAAGTAAAAACACACATTTTGCCCAGTTTTGAATTGTAGGTTTGCTAATGTAAATATACCTCTATTTGAGCTCACGGGCAAGCTATAAGTAAATACATCTGTGTGAATATACCGAAATGTAAAAAAAAGAACATATAAAAAATCAAATAGACGTGACTACAGGAGAAACAGTGGAAGCCCAGGAATCAAAACTGAAGCTGTCTAAATCAAAATGTTTTCTTATTCTAACACAAAAAACCTTATTAACAGTTTTATTAAAGTTGTGGAATGTATTTTTTTTCAATTAGAAAATGGACTTATTTTAAACGAATGCAGAAATGTGCATTAAACTACCTTATAAGGAGAGGAGTTGGCCTAACGGCTAAGGCAGTCGTCCTCGAATCTGGGGAACCGGGTTCGAGTTTCAGCAACGACGCTGAACATCCTGTAATTCTGGGCAAAATCATGTAATCTCCCCGTGCCTCACAAAAAAAAATGAATATGTCCTCATGTAACGCAACTGGTGCTATATAAAGCGCTCTGATACCCGATTTGCGTCAAGTACGGGCTATATAAAACTTTGTAAAAAATAAAATAAAACAATAAAGAAAATCTATTAAAAATTCTTGTTGCTCCTGAATAGAAGTGTTCACTGTAGAACAAATGCAATAACGATGTGCCTTCTTGATTACAGTATAGACATTGACAGATAATTGAAAAATCATAATTTATTTAAACTATCAAATCAAGTATCTTCAAATCAGAAGACTGAGAGTAAAACAATAATAATGGGAAGATGGACTCCGAGACAATGGCCAATGCAGGTATCACTGGAAATAATTCTCTAAAAGAATCTTAGAAATTGATGTTTACTGAAACAGGTCTTGATTCAGGTGAATTTTAAATGAAAAAAAACGAATTTTCTTTTAGCGGTGAGAAAAATCTAAAGACATTTTGACGTTAACTTCATGTGACAGTACAATTGATCTCATCCTTCATGTAGCAGATACTATAATATATGTCATAGATAATGAGGTGCACTTTACCCTTTTTGTTGAGTAAGTGTTGTGATTTAGTGATGTTGTGGTTCTAGGTGTTGTTAGTCATGTGTGTAATTTTGTGATAAGCATTGAGTTTTAGATGGAGGTCAAGGACTCTGTTTCCTGGTCTTTGGTTCCACTTCTATTCCAATGTAAAAGTCATATATTCTGTGGAAAGAGAAGAATGCCTGGCAGTTCATCGATGATCAAAATCAACAGATTTTACTGGAGTGCTCCCAGTGTAATAACTCTTCCATGTTTCTGTTGCCATAGGACTTGGGTTCGTCCCCGCAGTAATGCCAGCCGGCATCAAAGAAGAGGAGGAGACCTTTCCCGCGACATATGAAGAATCTCAGAAGAGGCAAAGTATTGCTTGCTCAGCAGGTGAGTTAAGGCTCCTTTCTACTTGATATGTGTTAGATCCTGACTACGATCTCTCTCTGTCTCTCGCATTCTCTTTTTCACTTGTCTTTTTCTCTCTCTTTTTCCTGCTATCACTTTATCATGTTTATATATGTAATTATTATCATAGCTGCACTTAATTATCTCACCATTTTCCATATTCACCAGCTGGAAAATAAGAGTAATACCTGTCACATTGCAAATTAATAACAATACTTTCAAAGGACAAAACCCCATCTCCAGTAGGGCACAGTGCAGGTATGGTAGGTATGTACAGCATGTTAGGCTACCGTGAGTGGACAAAGATACAAAACTCCTCCTTCGTGACCTTGGGTGCTCTGAAGGGACAGGGATCAACAAGCCACCCTGAGACCTTAGAGCACTGACAGGGGTGAAGACGCACCACCTTCATCCAGCATCTTAGGGGACATTCAATCAATCAGAGAATTTTAAAGCGCGCTACTCACCCGTGAGGGTCTCAAGGCGCTGGCATTGTTATATTACCCTTCCCCAGGAGGTTAGGGAAGGTTGTGCAACACATTCACACCCTTTTCTCCAGGACCTTACACCTCAAGATAAACCATAAGATTGTACCTTCTGCCAGGAGTCGCACAGATGCGCACGCTGACGTTACGTGGTACGAGGGAGGAGGAGTCAGAGCGAATGAACGAGGCGCGAGCGGGGAGGTGGCCGTGCTGCGGTCCGCCATGCCTGGGGTCTTGCTGCTTCCCTCTGATTGCTGCTCTGCTGTTCAAGGACTGCCCCGCCCTTCAAAATCACCATTGGGGCGGGTACAAGGGGAGGCCAGAGATGGGAAACGTTGTTTACATCGTGGTGTTTACACCATACGACCTTTACCACGCAGCCATTACAACACAAGTCATTACAATGACTTGCACTGGATGGCGCTCTAGGTTAAGGAATAGTGTGATTTTCTATTCCAACGCCTTCCCTACTGTTACGTGGGCTGGAGTTGGAATAGAAAATCATATTAATACTCAATCCAGTGCCCCCCAACGCAAGTCGTTGTAACGACTTGCGTTGTCAAAACCGCGATGTAAAGTACCGCGATCAAAATGATTGCGGTGTACTGTCATACATCACCCGGAGACAGTAGAGGGCCAGAGGGGAATGGAGTACAGAAGGGAAGCTCCCAGGAGCAGGCCGCAATAACGGTCAGGTAACTTCCGAGCCTAAATTTGACCCCTTCCACGTGCTGTTTACCACCGTTTTGCCATTATCTTTTTGCACCTCACTTTGTCAGCAAAATAGCTTAAGGATTTGTTTAAAGGAAGTAGAGAACAAGTTTAGGGGGGCTGCGTTCAATTGTGCTGCTGGTGGGTAGGGCCTTGTTCCCCGTAAGCCGCCCGGTTAGGACCAGGTGCGGCTTCTGATCCGGGTAGTCTCTCCTACCTCGTCAAGACTTTGAGACTTTTAGATTTGAGAGGCCTTGCTCTGTTGTGCTCCACTGTCCTACTATAGACAACAAGTGAAAAGAAGGAAGTAGCTAGGCTCGCTAGTCGGCCAGTGCACAGGCCAATGTTCATGCTGCTAATCTTTTTACCGATAAGTGTGTGGGGTGCCACTGCAAGACTATAACACTAAAACACCCCTCGACCGACACCAAAATGAGAACTGGAAGGGTACCAGTTATAGCACTGGCCACATATAAAAGAAAGGGGGACCAGTAAATAGAGAAGTGGCAGCAAAAAGAAGGCCCCAAAGGACAGCACTAAGGAGCCCTTCACCAGAGAGTAGTAACTTAGACCCAGAAATCAGTTCAGTTCCAGCGGATAGTCAGCAGTGCAGCGGTATTATTGAAGCGCGACAACTAATGGAACAGATTAAGGACCCACTTGAACAGCCCAAAGGATCAAAGACAACAGACTTTTTCCAGCTAATAAGCAACCAAGGTCGACAGGATTGCATCAAGCACATTTAGTGAAAATCATCACATGAAGGTAGTAGGAAGTAAAGAAGCTAAAGGGGAGACATCCACCCATGTCCCCTTGTTACCAACGATTCTGATCTCCATAAACTCACAACCATATAGCTGGTCTGCTGAGGATGACCTTCAAAAAATGGAACAAGACTATGGAGGGCCAGCAGGACAGGTCTGCCTAGGTTCTCAGCACAACCCACGATAAATGATGCTCGATATCACAGGATCGATCGATATCACAGGATTGACTCTGACACTTTGACATGTTGATGAGCTCACAATTCAGGCTCTACTCTTTTACAGGATTCAAGGTTTGGAAAGCTGAGGACACTGAAGCCCCTGATTTGAGGGTCCTTGGAGAATCATGATGGGGGGGACAATCCAAACGTTGCAGATGGGCGCACACAACAGGGATCCGCAACCCAGGAGATACTTTACCAACACGTGGGCGGCAATTTTGAATTCAATGCAAGCCACAGTTAAGGCCCCCATGCTCCATGCAAATAAAATGGATATTAGGTGGACTCACTTAACACCATGGCAATCTTCGCCTCCGGGATTGATGAAAAACTTGGAAAATTAAACTCTCTGATCATGAGGGTCCAAACAAACCCTCTTAATTATTTTACTACATCCTCCTGCAAGGAGGTGGTTGATAAATTAACACAATTGCCGGTAATAATGAAGGAGGTTAAAAACAGCCACATGGCGGGTGTGCGCTGGCTAAGATACCACCAACTCCCATATCAGTCGCACAGGAGGAACACTCTGAAAGAATCATTCACCTTGTGGTATGGATGCAAAAGAACGTAATAAAGAAACCCCAATTAAGCAACTAGGAGATTCAAATGCAGAAAGGAATATGATACATATGCTGAGTCCAACTCAGGATGAAGCCCACGCACCACCCCAAATGACAAGAATTTGGGAGTGAAATTCGATTCAGTACTATCTTTTCGTCAGCAATCTTTAGCGGTGGCAGGTACCTGTTCTCACCTGATAAAGTACCTTAAAAAGTTATTTGAACTACTTGCTTGCACGGCCAGAAAGGCAGTAGCACTAACCCTAATTAAATCTAGATTGGATTACTGCAACAGCTTATATGCAGGGACCAATAAGTCCATCCTAAAGAAACTACAGATAGTCCAGCATGCAGCCGCACGGTTAGTCTTGAAATGGCCACCAGGCTCCCCAGCCTCAGGTGCCTTAAAATCATTGCACCGGCTGCCCATCCAAAAAGAGTCCTTTTCAAGATGCTGGTACTTACCTACAGAGATGTCAGATCTTCAGGACCTGAATAGTTAAGTCCCATGTTCACTCCCGATGTGACGCAGCGCCTCCTCAGATCCACGTCAGCGGCTCCTTAAGCCCCTAAACTTTACGTGCATCACCAAGGGTGGCAAATCAATTGCGGTTCTAGGGACGGAAGCCTAGTCATCTTTGTTTCATTCAAAGAGAGAAATCCTGGGGCCTTATTTATGAAGGACTTGCGCCACCGGTGCGTCACTTTCTCCCATGTTAAAAGTGACGCACGGGCGGCGCAAGGCCTTCATAAATAAGGCCCCTGGATTTTAACGCTCCCGATGCTCTATGCCTCCCACTCATCCGAGTTTTGAGTTACGCTCTGTTTTGTCTATGTAGGGCCCATGTAGCGCCGTGATGCTCCTCAGAGCGAAAGATGCGCTTTTCAAATTTCATATAATATAACGAAAAGGGAGAGGATACATGAAAAGAAAGGGAGGAATAATGTCCGCACGAGCTACACAGGCTCTGTAAACACCTCCTTACCTTCAAAACATGAAAGCAATGAACACGAGGCAGAGGTCATCCAAGAAGAAATACCCCGGTTGTCTAAATCAATGCCAGTAATAAATATCCTTCAAAATAAGCCTGCATTACCAGTGGGACATAAACCAGTCGACATGGAGGATACCATACTACCATTAATATGATTCCTGTAAAATCCAGTGAATCTGGAGGTGGAACGGCTAGGCAACAGGGGGATCCCAGCAAGTCACCGATGTGCAGACGGAGGACCATCAAGCTAGAAGCCTCAAGGAAGAAGCGACCCAAACCTCTGGTTCAATAGAACAGAACTCCCATGAAACATGGTCACAGTCAGCCGAGAGCGCAACCCATGAGACAGGAAGAAGACGCTGAGGTGGGCAAACAGGAATCATGACCCAGAACCGAGCAAGGGGAATGTATCCATCTGGACCTGGCAATGGCCAAAAAGAGATAAATGGTACACGAACCGGACATCCATGTGTTTCTGGACATCGGCTATGATGGATCCCAGACTTCAATTCTAGGGGCCCACAGGATCTACTAAATCATTCAAACATATTAAAATTAATAAAGGCCCAGAATATGTTGTATCAGATGATATCCTTGCAATTACATTTGTACCAGCAAGAGGGCGCCAGCACTCGGACCCCCCATGTCACCTGCACCGCTTTTGATCATCCTTCCCAGGGATTTAAGAGGAAAAAGCTGCTGAAAGCTTAGGGCATTGAAGTAGAAGCACATCAGGGGGATAGATATCCTCACCGCTAGCAGCTGAGCAGCGCCCAACGAGAAGACAGTTACCACTGCGTCTGTATTAAGAAGGGCACCTGGAGGACCGCCACATATGGGCGATACCAAATGCACGCCGGGAAAAACCAATGTCACAATTGGAGTAAATTGAGAAGAAGTTATCTCCAGGCTGCAAAGATTTATAACAACTCAGGAACCTGAAAATGACCTATATATAGCAGACCTCTCTGTAGAACTGGATGGGCAGATACCCCATGCTCCGAGCCAGGGTGGCAAGCAGCTGTCAAATATCCTGTATGTTGATGATCTATTACTTCTTAGCAACACCAGAATAGGCCCCGTAGAGGCTACTAAACTGCCTCGGTTCATACGCAGAGGATAACAAGCTGGAAATAAACCATAAAAAACAAAAGTGATCTTGTTGAATCGCTGTATCTTAAATACCCGCAAACAGCTTCTTAGCAGAAACACAATTGATGAAGCACCGGTCTACGGCTATCCAGGAGTTAAAATAGATGCAAGAGCTATGCTTTCACCTCAAAGAGAGGTGATCAAAGGAAAGGTGTGGACACTCAATCATACTTTTGCAACACTAGCAAGATCCATTCGAGGTCATAAATTGAAGCCACTGGTAACAGTAATGAAAGCCAAGCTGCTACCAACTCTTGCGTGCGGATCAGAAATAATGATGGCCGCTGAGGCCTGCCACCTTGATAAAACCATGATAAGAACTTACAAGCAAATTTTCCATCTATCTAGATTGGCATCGCCCGCCCAAGTCAGGTTGGGGTTTTCATTGACGAAGCAGTCAGTCGCCAGACCCGCAGCTGCCATAAAATGTGGTAAGTCGCCGAGGGTACACTCGCCAATGTAGTCTGGTCCCAAATTTATCTGCACAGGGGGGAACGGTGAACACCAAAAATATCTTGAAAGCACCGTTTTGAAATGCTTGAGCTGGGTGACCTATGGAACGCCAGTATATCTAATCAGACTTTTAAAAGAGCAGTAAACAAATCAATTAAGATCAGCGAATAACAAAGAAAAGGTATACAAGCGGGCACACTAGTGACTGGCCTTAAAATCTTGTGCTGCTTCAAGTGAGTCTCCCCCCTGGAAGCCACCTACCACGGAAGATAAAGCAGAGTTCACTAGCACGAAGACTCTGTGATATTCCAACATTAGATTTTCTTCCAAAGTGGAGGGAAGACAGCCAAAGAGAAGACAAAAAATGCATCCATGTCAGCAGGCAGCTGAAACTTTGCAGCACGTTATATGTATCTGCCCGCCCTGTGGTGTTGGGTTCAAATCAGGCCTACATACTCTGCTAAACTCTCGAACACCTTAGTATAGAAGTTGGCACGGACACTGGAAAAGGTAAAAGACAATTTTATTAAGACCCCATGGGGTGGTGATACATTCCTACAGCACCCTTCGGTAATGTAAGAAGTAGCACACCGAACATCGGTGCGCGACCTCTTTTATACAGTTTAATAGCAATAAAAAGATAGGCGGTTACAAGTTACACATCTTAGGTACATATAAGGTCATTTTTGGAACACAGCCAACATGTGGGAGGAGTTTCAACAGCACTGGTCAGTTAGCGTGAACATTCCTGGAGAGTGACCAATTGGTGCGAAATGCGCAGGTGCGCTTGACCAGTACTAAAAATAGCCTGTTGCCGAGCAGACTAGTGACCATGGGTATCGAGAAAGGACGAAAGGGCACACTGACCACGAGGCAGCATGTTCATTGAAACGGAAGTCAGAGGGATTAAAGATGGCCCCCGTTCGTTTTGGTCAAGTTAACGGAAAAGACCGTGTAGCTGTGCTAAAACGCTAACTCAGGAGCTGCCAAAACACGACAGACGGCCCTTTTAGCGTTTAGCAAAAGCTACCTCATAGTGGACATAGTCAGAACGTTCATCCTCAATGTTAATAGCCATAATTTTTAATACTTCATCATTGCTCAGTTTCTCTTGCTTGACAATAGTTCGTTTGGACGGAATGCAGGCTGTGATACATATAGAACATAATGTAGGGCCACATTGAATACATAGACAAAGGAAAAATAGTACTCCAATAAAAACACAGAGAATCGTTAACAATTTCCAGCCCCAAGTATTAAGCAGGGTCCAGAACCAACCAGAAAAGGTCCATGTTCCATTCTCTGGGTGGATCTCAGCAGCTATCTTGTGTAATTTTGTAATCGAATCATATACAGAAGGTGAGTTATCTGGTACGTACACGCAACAACTACTTCCGATGACGCGGCATGCTCCACCTCTATCAGCTAGTATCACATCTAGAACCATTCTATTCTGGAGCGCTACAATTCTGGTAATTTGCAATTCCTCAGTAATGTTCCCTAAAGCAGAAGCAGTTTCGTTGGCAACGGCTTCCACCACACGTGTAAGCCGCCTTATCTTTCTACTATTTAATGCAGCTCCTACGAATGAAAATAACCCCAAATTGAAATCTACATATTGTTGCAAAGTGGTATCAGTCTGGTCTATTTCATCAAGGTCTATTGATCGTTTCGCTCTATTCAATATGAAATCATGGTACAAAACATAATCATTGTGATACATGGGAGGAGCAATAAACACAGGTGGTAATACAAATGCTATATAACACGTTCCCAACCATCCCAATGGTAGACGATGGTATCCCTTATTTCCACAAACGAAATATGTGTTATGCGAAGCTACAAATGCAATTCCAGTTGGTGTATCAAAGGTAAGTGTAATATTACATTCACTGCGACCTACGGGGATTGTACCTTTATTTCTAATACACAAATCTGCTTTTGTATCGATGACGGTTATTATATGCATGGTCGTAACATTTATAAGTCTTTGATTCGTATACACACGAGGTGTAGAAACATTGTCCGGACGATATTCTTCCCATTCAAATTTAGTTCCTTCAGCGTGTGGGTAGCCATCTTTATCGTTATAGCATATTTTATTCAATCGAAAAAGTAATCCACCTTTCGTCGGCCATCGCAGAGTAAAAAGAAGAGTGTACCAAGCATGACAAGAACCATTATGAGAAAACGGGAGAGGAATGAGTGGTGTTCCTCCCTTCTTCTGATGTCCGGGCAACATTCCACATACCCAACAATTGGACGTATTGGTCATGTTATGAGTATGATGCAAAATCTTAATAAAACTGTTGTTCAAATAAGTCTGCCTATGTCTTTCTTCGTGGAAAGGCAGAGTAAAATGAAAATGTTCAGATGGACTTGGAGTAGTGGGCAGTAAATGTTCTCGTGCAGGAAACAACAGTTCTATAGTCCAAGCTAATACTGCGATCACCACTACGGTCAAGACAAACAAAACAGCACCAAGAATTCTCCCTTTTCGTGTCGAAGGAGATGCCATGGCTCATAAAACAATACTCTTCAAAAAGCGACACTAAGCGAGAAAAAAAAAGAAACCGATGGTTCTGAACCGAGGCTGCCGTTGATTTGTTCTCCGGGATTCAAGACGGGTGTCGCTACACTGGACAGAACTGATCCCCCCCCCTTGATATTCCCGGCTTCCGTTTCACAAACCTCAGAGCGGTTACCAACCAGTTTCAAAAAGAACACAAAAGGAAGCTTATTTCCTGGGGCGTAGATTATATTTCACTTTATCAGAAACAACGTGGTCCGGGAAGGCTCCCTCCAATTCATCAGGCGTGACAGCTGGGCTCTTTTCTGTATCCAAAATCTTTCTGTAGTCGGATAGCACCACAGGGCTCACCAGATTCGGAGAGACACGTCGGCAGTGCGTTGAATGAATCCACCGCTTCTTGTTGGTGACTCTCACAGCAGTTCGCGTAGCCAGCAGCACTTGCTCAGGGCCATGCCATCTCGGTTCCAAACTGCTGGATCGCTCAAAGATTTTGACCATCACGTGGTCCCCAGGGCGGAGATCGTGAGCCTCACCAATGGAGTTATCAGGGAGCGCCTCTCGAACCTGTTGATGAATAGAAAGCAAATCATTTGTCAATCGTGCCAGATAATCGTTCATCATTATACAAGGCATATCATGTATCAGACGAGGCTTTGGAACCCCCCAAATATTCATAGGCCTTCCGAACACCACTTCGTAGGGTGTGAGGCCAGATCGAGAATGTGGCACTGATCGAATGGACAGCAATGCCAGAGGCAAAGCGTCCGGCCATTTCAGAGATGTAGATGCCACTATCTTTGCTAGCTTCAGCTTCAGAGTTGCATTGTATCGTTCTACTAAACCTGCTGATTGCGGATGAAAGACAGCATGGAATCGTTGTTTGATTCCCAATCCTTTCAGGACATATTCCACTACTTTTCCAATGAAATGAGGGCCATTATCACTCCACATAAGTTTACAAACACCGTAGCGCGGGAAGTACTCCTTCAGTAGCACCTTAGCTGTTGTCAACGCTGTATTGTCTTTCGTAGGGTAAGCCTCAATCCATTTGCTGAAGGCACACACCACTACTAGAACATACTTGAGATTATTACAGCGTTCCAGCTGGATGTAATCCATTTGTAGTACTTCGAATGGTGCAGTAGGTGGAACAAACCCACCTTTAGGAGTATGAGTCCCTTGTCCAGGATTATGCTGCAAACATACCAGACAGGTCTGCACTACTCTCTTAGCTGTGCTAGCAATGTCAGCATTTTCCCAAACTCGTGTAAGCAATTTAGTAATTGCGAGAGCTCCAATGTGTGCCAGTCCATGTGTCATTTGCACCATTGTTTGTAAATAGGCCATGGGTAGTTTCCATCTCTCCATATCTTTACTACGCCAGCAACCCTCATCATCCAATACTCCCTCGGTGGCCCATTTCACAAGTTCTGCCTCTGATGCTGACTTCTGTATATCGAGTATTTCTTCTCTAGCATCATGCCACCGCTCAGCTTGTGACTTCAGCACATACATGGGGAAATTATTTTGTAGCATAGCGGTCTCTCTTGCAATGCGATCTGCAAAGGCATTGCCCTGTCCTATTTTGTCCGTCACCTTTTTATGTGCACTGCACTTGACTATTGCAACTTTCTTTGGGCACAACAGTGCATTCAGGAGATCGCGCACCAATTCTCCATGCATGATGTGTACTCCGTGTGAAGTCAGGAATCCTCGTTCCTTCCAAAGTAGGCCAAAATCATGCACTACTCCAAAAGCGTAACGACTATCCGTGTAAATGTTCACACATAGTCCAGCACTTAACTCACATGCCTTCGTTAAGGCTATCAACTCAGCCGCTTGAGCTGATTTTTGGGGTATCCGTGCTGCTTCTACCACAGTCTTAAGTGTCGTGATCGCATAAGCTGCGGAAGTCGTACCATCTGGTAGCCTCACACATGACCCATCAACCCACAGTTCCCCATCTACATCTGGAAATGGCGTATCCTGTAAATCAATACGACCCTTTGTCTGTTCCTCAGTCAGAAAAACACAATCATGTTGTTCTTCCTTCTGGGTCTCAGCAACAGGATCCGGCAATAAAGTAGCAGGATTTAGTGCTGCACATCGTTTTAGTGTGATGTGCGGCGCCAACAACGTTAGCTCATATCCTGTCAGACGGGCACTGGTTAGATGCTGTGTTTTCGTTTGATTCAGTAACGCATCTACCGCATGGGGAACTAGCACCAACAATTTATGTGACAAAACTATTCCCTCACTTTGTCGTATCGCAACTGCTGTTGCTGCAACTGCTCGAAAACATCCAGGCAATCCTCGAGCCACGGGGTCGAGTACCGCCGAGAAGTATGCACAAGGCCTCTGTTTGTCTCCGTGTGTCTGCACTAACATTGACAATGCGCACCCATCCTTCTCGTGTACATATAATGTAAAGATCTTCGTGTAATCAGGTGTACCCAACACTGGTGCAGAACAAAGAGCTTGTCTCAATTGCTCAAAAGCATTCTGACATTCATCCGTCCATTCAATGGGAATCGGTGTATCTTTAGACAATAATGCCAACAATGGTTTAACGACATGTGAAAAACCCAGTATCCATTGCCTACAAAAAGACGTCAGACCTATAAAGGCGCGAACATCCTTCTGAGTGCGAGGGACTGGAGTATCTAGGATTGCTTGAATTCGATCTGGTGTCAATGCACGGCCCTCCTTAGACAAAAGATGACCGAGGTAGGTCACCTTTGGTCTACAATATTGCAGCTTTTTCTTCGAAACTTTATGATTATGTTTGGCCAGGAAGGAAAGCAAAGCAAAGGTACTCTTCTCACATTGTTCTGGCGTGTCTGCAGCAAGTAAGATATCGTCTACATATTGAATGAGAACCACTCCCTCTTGTAAGTCAAAAGAATCAAGCTGTCTTTTTAATGCTTGACTATAAATGCTAGGACTTTCAGTATAGCCTTGAGGAATTCGACAGAATCTGTACGATTTATTATTTAATGTAAAGCCGAATAGATATCGACTGTCAGGATGTACAGGGATCGAAAAGAAGGCATTCTTCAAATCGATAACTGTAAAAGTAGTTGCCGTCGATGGAACCAACGTAAGCAACGTGGTGATGTCAGACACCACTGGGTACTGAGGCACTACTATCTTGTTTATTTCCCTCAAATCAATAATGAAACGATAAACCTTAGTATCTGTGTCTCTCTTAAGGATCGGTAAAATTGGGCTATTGCAAACATTGTAAGAAACTTCCTCAACTACTCCTGCAGAAATCAAATCATTGACAATGTGTATTAATGCAAGTTCCCCTTCTCTAGAAATCTTATATTGTGGGACACGTGGTAAAGATACTCCCTCCTTTACAGTAATTCGTACTGGAGGGATTAACATCTGCCCCACATCCGTGTCAGAAGTGGCCCATAACGTATTTGGTAAGGAGGCCAATACTTCAGATTCATGGAGAAAACACCACTCGCTCAAAGTCTGGGTAATTCTCATTCAGCACAACTCGCACTCCTTCTGGGGCACAGCGAATAGTAGCTCGAAAGTGTTTTAACATATCGAGTCCAATAATATTATCGGGTGTATTTGGGGACAACAAAAAGGGACAAGGGGCAGCAAATTTATCAACATGAAATGCAACAGGTTGAGACAGTGGGCTAGAAGTAGGTGTTCCATCGAACCCTATTGCTGTAATTACCTCGCCAGACAGGGGAGCCCTTGGAACCAAGTGTTTGGACAAAGCGCTACGAGTAGCTCCTGTATCGACCAGAAATTTATCAGTAGAACCCAAAACATGTGCTTCTATGTATGGACCCCTCTGATCAACTGGTACCTCAACCGATTCCACACCCCATCCTACGCAATCCTATGCGTAATGCTCATCCCGTGGTTCAGCAGGATCACCCTCATTTATCTGATATTGATTGCGGTTATCAAACGTATTATAATCTGACTGACCACGACCCCTTGCTCCATATCCTCCACGGTCATTCATGCCATAACCTCCTCGATCATTCGTGCCATAACCTCCTCTTGACCCTCCATAATAATTCCTAGATCTCCCACTTCCTCGTCCCCTCAAATTACGCTGCTCTCGAAACACCGGACAGTCTGTAATCCAATGCCCAAACTGTTTGCAGTATGCACATTGATTCACAGAAATGTCAGAACGAGGGGGAGGAGCATTACTGTATGATCCTCGCCCTCCTCTATTGTTCCCTCTCGTAGCCTGAACCTGAGCTAACATTACCTTCGTCTTCAAATCCTTCGCCTTCTTATCACTACTTTCTTTCGTCTCTAATTCCTGTCTTTCATAATATTGAGCCATAGTCAATAAAGAAGCAGGGGTTGCTGTGGTCCATGAACTTTCACTCGCTTTTAATCGTTTCGCAATCTCCGGTAGGAGATTAGCTACATACTTATCAACGAATAGATGCCTGCCAGTATCTTCTGTCAATAATTGACCACTGTAATCATGGAACGCTTCCTCGAAGCGAGAGAAAAAATCAGAAACTGATTCATCCGCTTTCTGCTTACACGAGGCTAATATAGTCCAATCAATCTTTTTAGCGGGAGCAAGAGTCTTTAATTTTGTTAGTATGGCACCTGGAAGATCTAATATTAATTTACACGGTTTACATGCTGGTTCTCTATCTAAATCAGCCTGAACAATATCTTTCCAAGTGGCCCCGAGAGTCGTCTGGTCATCAAACCTACGAATTACTCTCCACATATCAGGGGGCAATATCAACCCGAAAAATAGATCAATATCAACTAACGTCATGATACATGAAGAAATTGCACTTTCAACATTTTCATAAAAAGCCGCAGGGTTTTTACGGGGATCAGGTAACGCATTCTTAAGCGCCATAACATCTGCTCTATTCCAAGGCGTATAAACCCAATTATATACAAAATACCCTTTCGCGTCTTTGGAGCTTTTATCATCATCTGTGCCATCCCCTTTATGAGGGACATATAAAGGCGCGGCTTCTCGCATAGGTCTAACATTAATCGCAGCGATCTTATCTGTTTCAAAGATAGGGCATTCTTTGGATATCCCCGTCGCTCCGGACGTAGACGAATTCTTCGATTTTTCCAACTCCCGTAGCCGTGTCGTCTCACTACGCAGTTCAAGCAAACGCTTGAAGAAGTCGTCCGCATCTGAAAGAACAAAAAGACCTTTACGAAAATTCTCACGAGTCTTAGATATCTCCTTAGGTTCTAACTCGAGAGAATATTTTCTATATCGCTCAACAACTTCATCTCCAAAATGATCTAAAAAATACAGTCGTTCCTTATCAGACCACTGCTCCATTTGTTTAGTAACATCGGAAACAGTAACAGTATTACTATTTAGTTTTCGCGCAATCGAGCGCA
The DNA here is from genome assembly GCF_964261635.1 of Lissotriton helveticus. NCBI lineage: Eukaryota > Metazoa > Chordata > Amphibia > Caudata > Salamandridae > Lissotriton > Lissotriton helveticus. Next base: position 102,309 of record NW_027612032.1, on the reverse strand, counting down.
ATTCCGTAGCTCGTTCCGTATATAACCTGGTACGCTGTGTTCGATCACTATCCTCGTCCGAGTCCTCGTTCGGAGCCGTAGGTGCGACGTACGGAGGCGGACAACGATCTAGTAATGAGAAATCATCTGTTTCATTAGTAAGGACTGGATAGAGAGGACGCCTGATAGGGAATTGACCATTAACCTGTAGATTACGTTCTCGTCTCTCCCTCTCTTTCTTTTCCTGTAATTCCTTCTCCTGTAGCTGTAAAGCTTTGTCATGTGCAGCCTTCCGCTGCACTTTCTCCGCCAAGGCCTCCTCACGCTTCGCTCGTTCACGCACCTCTTTCTCCCACGTACGCACACAATCAAACATATCTTGTCTAGACCTTCGCTGAAACAAGCACTGCTCTACATATTGTACCTTTCGAAGGTCAAACGACCCATATAGTGGCCACTGTAATTCACGATCAGTCTTAGTATACTTATGCCATAATGCACTATACATTATAGGTGGAATACCGTATTTAACATACATTTCACGATTTGGAGTCCCCTCTGGGGGAGCCGGCTGTTTTTCACTCAATCGATAATTGGTACCATTTTCAGAACAGCACATCCTACGGAGTGTGCTAAAAACAGGCATGTTTCAAAAAGTACCACGAAACCGCGATACTACAAAATGACACCTAACACGGTGCACTATTCAAATCAAATAAATCAGAGAAAGATCCCTACATGCCTGCCTATGTGAGGTGCACTTCACATATTCAAATTCAAAATTCAAAGATTCAAAACGTTAGCTAACAGATTCAAATTCAAAATTCAAAGTTTCAAAAAAAAAACAGTAAGTGTCAGTAGATTACCTCACCACTCAAAAGCTTACCAATTTTCTTTTCAAACGTCCAAAGTCCAACTGCCAAGTTCTGTGGTCGAATCAGCCAAAACGGCACATCACGACAATCCAAGATCAGAATCTCAGTCGAGGACCGGCGCCACCTGGAAGGTCAGATCGGAAGGAAGGGAAAACACACCGTGGGTGCCGAGACTCGGGTCACTCAATGGCAGCGATCGCGTCCATGGCGAGTTTCCTAACCTTCGTCACGACCTCTCCTTCGGGCCTCCGAGTCGCCGATGAGTCCCTTCGTGGTCGCCAATTGTGGTGTTGGGTTCAAATCAGGCCTACATACTCTGCTAAACTCTCGAACACCTTAGTATAGAAGTTGGCACGGACACTGGAAAAGGTAAAAGACAATTTTATTAAGACCCCATGGGGTGGTGATACATTCCTACAGCACCCTTCGGTAATGTAAGAAGTAGCACACCGAACATCGGTGCGCAACCTCTTTTATACAGTTTAATAGCAATAAAAAGATAGGCGGTTACAAGTTACACATCTTAGGTACATATAAGGTCATTTTTGGAACACAGCCAACATGTGGGAGGAGTTTCAACAGCACTGGTCAGTTAGCGTGAACATTCCTGGAGAGTGACCAATTGGTGCGAAATGCGCATGTGCGCTTGACCAGTACTAAAAATAGCCTGTTGCCGAGCAGACTAGTGACCATGGGTATCGAGAAAGGACGAAAGGGCACACTGACCACGAGGCAGCATGTTCATTGAAACGGAAGTCAGAGGGATTAAAGATGGCCCCCGTTCGTTTTGGTCAAGTTAACGGAAAAGACCGTGTAGCTGTGCTAAAACGCTAACTCAGGAGCTGCCAAAACACGACAGCCCTGGCCGTACGGCGACGAGGTTTGCTGAGAAAAGAATTGAATAGCCTAGTGATTAGGTCTTGGAGCTCAGCACAGATGGAGTCACCAGACCCAAGTAACACAATGCTGAACACCAGGTTGGTTCAGTTCCTGGACATCTTTCAAACCCTTGCCAAGGCAGATGCACGTCCACAGGTGGAGTGAGAAGAATGCCCTTGACGAGAACCCTTGTAGGTATTTATGATTATGGCGGGCTGCTAGGGACTATCTGGCACATGCATCAAGGTAGGATTTTGCGAGTCCTTAATTGCGATAATTAAGGCATCGCAATTAAGGATTCGCAAAAGCCTATGCATGTAAGAATCGCTGTAAAAGTAGCGATTCCTACGCATTCCTCATTTGTGACTCACATATTGCCTGCAGGCCCATGGGAAGGAATGGGAAATTGCATGAGCAACTTGCGAGTGCCATTAGGTCCTCGCAAATTGCGCACGCGATTTCAGGGTGCAAGGGTGTCAAAAGGACACCCTGTTGCACCCCTGAAATTGATCTGTGCAAATATGTTGCGCACACACATGCCCTTAGTGCAAATTACCATGAAGTTCAACTTCATGGTAATTTGCGCCCCCTGTTAGCGAAATCGCTATTTTATTTTTACTTTAATGCATTGCATTTAAGAAATCTCAATTTGAGATTCCTTAAATGCAATCGGATCGGAAGCCAGTGTAGGGCCTTGAGTGCTGGTCTGGCAGAGGCTCTAGTGGGAAGCCTCATTAGGAGCCGGGCGGCCGCATTTTGAGCGCGCTGGAGTTTTGCCAGAGTGGATTCGGGGGCTCCTAGATAGACAGCGTTGCTATAGTCCAGACGAGCAAGGATCAAGCCTTGAACAAGGAGTTTCCTCGATAGGGGAGGGAGTAGCGGGAGGATCTTTCGGATAGAGCGCATGAGTCCGAAACAGGTACCTGCTGTTTTGGCTGCCTGGGTCTTCATGGATAGATCAGGTTCGAGCCAGACTCCCAAAGTCTTAATTTCCTTCTTCGGGGTGGGCACCTCGCCAAAAACATCAGGCCAGACCGATGGAGGAATAGTAGCCCATTTCTTGCCCATAAGCATGACTTCCGTTTTAGATCCGTTGAGCTTAAGTGATGAATCGCACATCCAGTGGTGGATTTCCTGGAGGCAGTTCAACAGATTGTCTGGGCGGTGGTCAAGATGTGAGAGTGAGACGACCAATTGCGTGTCGTCCGCATAACTCACTATCTTGATCCCGAATGGGGCTACTACATCCTCCAGGGGGGCCATATAGGTGTTAAACAAAGTGGGGCTTAGCGAAGACCCTTGGGGGACTCCGCTAGAGAGAGGGAGTGAGGCTGAGCGGGAATTGCCGTCCCAGACATGGAACGAGCGGCCCGATAGAAAGGACTCTATCCAGGCAAGCGCAGTACCCCCGAGTCCTGCCCTGGCCAACCGGTGGAGCAAGACACGGTGGTTCACCGTGTCAAAGGCTGCACTAAGGTCCAGGAGGATCACTGCCACTGACCCTCCTGAATCACCTTGAGCTAGGACTGGAATATATCACAGACAGGTTAAAACTAGCACCGATCCTGTTATGGATTAAGCTCTGGCTAAATCAGAACCTTAGTCTTAATCATAAAATCATTAAGGATTGTCTCAAATTAGATCACAGGAGGGATATTCAGTGGTTGTCCTATGTAGAGACCTTGGCTGTGAAGCTAGGACGCCCTGAGATTTTTGCTAGACCAGAATCCCTGTGTAAAGCAGATCTAGAATGGGAACAGGGCTCTGTGTTGCCGAGTGTGAAGCGGATGAGCTAGGTAAACCCTCAGTGAGGGCACATGTAATGGTAACCACATCCCCTGAGTTGGCTCCTTATTTGTCAGTGGTGACAAATGTTTCCCATAGATGGTTACTAACAAAATTCCGTTTCAATCAAATCCATATGGTTCTTTGGGATGTGAAAGGTTGGTGTAGGCTTGGGGTCTCTACTCCATGTAAATGTGATGATCAGTCCGTCCAGGACACTGCACACTTTTTGTTTTTTTGCCCCTGGTATTCCGAACCCCGGAAACGGTTTGTAAAACCAATGCTGAAAGAGATGAGATTTTCGCAGTATAAGCCCGCATTGCTATTTCTGCAAATGATGGAAACCCCCGTAATTATGTACTGTATCGCCAGCTTTCTGGCTGCATCTGTAAGAATCAGCAGATCAAGACTGGACTCTTAACGCTGGAAGCTAACTATTCTGTGTCATGTATTCAAAATGGATTGTTGGGCTTGAATGGAAATGAAATTGTGTAATTATTTGTATTTTTTTAATGGGTTTTAACTGTCATTTTGACTGAAATCTTATTAATTGACCTTTTAAACATGTTTTAGATAGTTTTATTAATGTTTAGTATACTTTTATGATTTTAATTAATCGAATAAAGTGGTTTTGACTTGACTTGACTTGAACAAATCTTCTTACTGCTACTACATAAGATTATAGCAGCTTTTGGAACCAGGATGTCACCACTAAGTGTAATTATAGTATTTAACCCCTTCCATGCTCATGACGAGCTCAGCTCGTCATGTAAATATTTGTAAATAGCCGCACAGCGCGAAATTCGCGGCCGCACGCATGCGGTTAAGCACTAAGCATAAGGTTTTACTATAACAGTGAGCCCCACAGTGAATGCTAACCCATTGGGTAGAGTTTGGGATTCTCTAAGGGCCTTCAAGGGTTGTTGGGTCTTGCTTTGGCTAGACAATGTGGTAGAGACTCATGGTAAGAAAAACACAGTATTTGTTTGAGTAGGACTTATCTTCCTCTCTGCTCTAGTGTTCTACACTTCGCAACTCAGTGGGTTGGTGACCCTGCAACTGCACTCACAGCAGAACATCAGCTAAAGTCTAGTAAGCCGTGAAATCCACCTCCCAGCATGGGGCAGGGTTCCCACCTACGTTCTTGTAGTGTAGAGGTCAATGAATCTCCACTGCAAAGTCTCAGGCAGGTGAACAGGGTCATACTAGTTCACAGCAACACCCACTGGACTGGGAGATCCCACAGGAGCAGCATGCTCCGCCAGTTCCCACTTGCAACTGGAACATGCAGTTATCTCCAATCTCACATTAAGTGAGGATACCACATCAAGCTGGAACCCCCTGTTAAATAATCATGGATGTCTTCAATCAAAAGGCCTGCAAAGGTGTTAGTCTGCACTGACCCGAGCTCCTTGTTTACCTCCCTGTCCTACAGTGATCCCTCCCTGTAGCACCTCCTTCGTTAATATCCTTTCCACATGGGCTAGCGCCTGGAAGTCCTCCAAGAGCACTGCTGCTTCCATCTACTGTATATGTATATATTTTGTTTGAGTGGCTGAAGGTAATAGGAGTGAGGGGATGCGCACTAAGTCTCCTGTCTTCTTTTCTTCACCAGAGCACTGTCCCCACCGAGTCCCAGCCTCCCCTACGGCTGAAAGCCCCCAGAGCTGGCAGCGGGTCGTCCGGCTGAGAAGCCCCCCCGCCCCCTCCATTGTAATTAGACTCCCTGCGGCCTTTACTTCGGCTGCCGAACCGAGGGCCCCTTGACCTCGGACCCATACTCCGACTCCAGCATTGATGCTCTTCAACGGAGCACCCATAGCGCACGCCAGGACCAGACCCATCTCCTGGTACTTCCATGACATTTATAGATCTGCCCAGGATCACAAGATGTTGATCAGGCTAACAACACCCCCCACCCCTTCCCCCCCCCAACTTGTAATTAGACTCCTTCCTATCCCTTGGGCACCCGACTCAGCTATTGCTGCACTTTTGGTTAGCACGTGCCCGCCCCTCCGCGCCTACTCAACCTCCCCCACTGTCGGCCTACCAAGCCCCATGCGCTGCTGCGCGGCCCCGCTCCCTTCCCTCTGGCAGACGGGCTCCTGCCCCTGTGGGATGCCGACCTGTGCGACCCCCGCATCAGGCCCGGCCCCCAGCGCCATCCACTCCCACAAAGCACTACCCTGCTCCCTCACATACTATCCATCCTAAGGGCCGAGGGCATGAAGACTGGGCATCTAACGGCGCACAAGGGACACCAGCTGCTCTGTGTGTAGTACGGTATCATTTATATATATATATATATATATATAAATAATATATATTATTTTTTATATATATATATATATATATATATATATTCACTGAAAAAACCATAGGTTATAGACCATATATAGTTAGGAATTAGCATTTACAAAACCTTGAAAATTCACTGAAAAAACCATAGGTTATAGACCATATATAGTTAGGAATTAGCATTTAAAAAACCTTATTTTACTCACACAAAACCATTGAAATTCCATATATAGTTAGTTGCACTAACTATATATCGCGCACCCGCAATCCACTGCTGATCATGTCACATATTACATCATTCATGACATGGTCAGTGACATCACTGATGACATCACTGATGACATCTCAAATGACATCACTGATGACATCACTGATGACATCTCAAATGACATCACTGATGACATCATCTAGTGTCTGTGTGTTTTTGTAAAGTTTAAATATGTTTTACATATTGAAGAATGAGTGGATGTATGGAAGACTGAGTGTGTGTGTGGCTGGCTGGGAGGTGTGTGACTGTGCATATCAATGTGTACTTGTATCAGTGATTGTATAAGAGAGTAAGTATGTGTTAGTTTATGTGTGAAAAGTATGGTGTTCTGTGTTTAACTGTATAGATGAGGAAATCGAAGTGTGATTGATTCTTCACAGGACTGACTAGGTGTATGAGTGCATATGATAGTGTTGTAATAATGAGTGACTGTATTTATGAGTGATTGTATGGGTGAATGAGTGAATGTGTGTGTAGACGTAGGAATCAGTGAGTGCGTATGTAGTAACTGGTATTGGTGTGTCATGATGTCATCAGTGATGTCATTTGAGATGTCATCAGTGATGTCATCAGTGATGTCATTTGAGATGTCATCAGTGATGTCATCAGTGATGTCACTGACCATGTCATGAATGATGTAATATGTGACATGATCAGCAGTGGATTGCGGGTGCGCGATATATAGTTAGTGCAACTAACTATATATGGAATTTCAATGGTTTTGTGTGAGTAAAATAAGGTTTTTTAAATGCTAATTCCTAACTATATATGGTCTATAACCTATGGTTTTTTCAGTGAATTTTCAAGGTTTTGTAAATGCTAATTCCTAACTATATATGGTCTATAACCTATGGTTTTTTCAGTGAATTTCATAGGTTTTTTAATAGCAAATCTTTATAAAAATAATACATTTTAAATCTAATTTTATATTTTATAATTTTTTTATTTTTTTTTAATATTATTTTTAGTGCGCTCCCGGGGCGCGGACAGGTGAACGCACGGGTAAGCGCAATCTGGCGGCGCGCCCCGAGGCGCGTACTAATGCGCGTCCCGGAAGCGCTATTGCCGAGAACGAAAACAACATCGTGACGTATCGCGTAGCCGCCACGCCTTGCGTCATAAGACACGTATCGCGTAGCCGCGAGATGCGTCTTATGACGCACCGCGTAAGCGCACCCGGAAGCGCATACGATCGCGCAACGTAAGCGCCCCGATGCGCTTACGATACACGCCCGGGACGCGCCCCGGGCGCGTAGCGTAAGCGCTTCAAACCATGTGACTTTAACATAACACTTTTCATTGGTTCAGAACTTTTTTTTTTCCAAATTGTGTGAAACCCACCCATTTCTCTCACTATTGCTTTGTACTTGGAGAGAGCAAGAGCTGTTGTGTCTACTCTATCTCCTACTTTTCTGATCTCCAGCAATGGCTGCAAGAGAGTCATCCAGCAGTGATTCAGAGGGATTTTTGGATGAGGACCCTCCTCAGCAAAAGAAAAAAACCCATTTCATTTGGAAATTTTACGACATCCCAGAAGGACAGAAAAAAGTCAACGCTCCCAAAGTAACATGCAAAATATGTGGGAGTAGTTTATCCAGAGGCAATCCTCTGAAAAAATATAGTTTTGGCAATGCCAATTTGATCCGGCATGTCAAAAGAAGACACCCTAACAACTTTGCCAGGGAGAGTGTCAGAGAGCTGGCACGGAATGTACCAACAGATGGCGGCAGCACCTCCACTGGTGGAGCAACACCTTCGGGACCACCCCGTGGAAGAATGATCCCTAACATTCAGCCGGTGTTTGCGGGCATCAAATTTTTGTGCGCAGAGTGTGACGAACTGCTCTGCTATGGGGAGCAGAGTGTTGAACTGATTGCCCTAAAGAAACAGCAACACCGCTGCTCTTCCAGTCCCTAAATTTTCAATTTTTTTTGCTCCTGTTGAGCAGTTTTGGAATCCTTGTTTTTGTTTTTCCCTTGAAAAAAATACAAAAAAAATATAAAATTGTTTTAAAAAGTCTAAAAAAATATAAAACAAAAAAAACAAAAAAAAAATATATATAAAACAACAAAATGAAAAAAAAAGTTCTTTTCAGAACTACCTCCAATTTTTAAAAAGAAGCTTTATTTTTTTAAAAGTCTGTCATTTTTAATCTCCATGGTACGCTCCCCCGTACGCTCCCCGGTGCGCGTACCGGGCGCTCACCCCCGCGAAAATCGATTTTTTTTTTATTTATTTTTTTCACCCGCGGGAGCCTTTTATGGCCCCCACATGAAACCTAGGGGGTCAGGGGGTGTGTACCCTGCTCCCTCTTGCTCATTTCCCCCTTTGATTTTTGCCACCTCTTGTGTCTCAATCCTACCGAGACACAAGATGGCGGCCGCTGCGGACTGTTTCGAATGTTTATAGACACCCGAGAACCAATCAGCTTGCCGTGCGCAGATCGCGTGGCGCGCCTGGAGCGCTCCCCTGTACGCGTACGTGGGAGCGCTCCAGGCGCGGCTCTAGATATATATCTTTTTTTGAACGTTAATTTCTCAAAATCCACTGGAGCACATATATTGAGACCTACAAAAGGCACATCGGGCTACCAGTCCCTACAAATTTGCCAAGTTTCGTGCAAATCCATTCAGCCGTTCAGGCTAAAAATGAGGCTAACCGCCCTATGGAAAACTCAATGTTAAAAACACGTTTTGGGACCCCCCTTTTTTCTCGGCCCCCCCTGGACCAACTCCCCCCAAATTTCCAGTGGCTGCTCAGAAACAAAATGTTCCATTTTGCTGAAAATTTCAGCCAATTCCGTCCACAAACGCCAAAGTTATTAGACATAGAATTTTCAAAAATCCCATAGGGAAAAAATCCTAACTATATATACCTACTGGCGACCGCCAGTAGGTAATATATATATATATATATATATATATATATATATATATATATATATATATATATATATATATATATATATATAATAAAAAATAATATATATAAAAAAAATACATAAAAATAAATAAAAAATATATACAATATATACATATCATAACATAACATATCAATCTGCTCGCCGCATCCTCTCCTTATGTGCGGGTTCGAGCCGCTGACTCGCTCTGTGAGGGCATTAAGAGAGGGCCTCGCAGCGCTGCACCAGGGACACCGGCGCCTCCTTCCTCTCGTGCGAGTTACGACCCGAGTACCAGTCACTTCAAGAGCGGAGGACTGACTGCCTTCCCACTCATCCCACCGGCCTCGCCATCGTCATTCATTAGAGCCAAGGGTAGGTCCCTCCCGCTTCTGTCCTCTGCATCCATTTGTTCACTTCATTAGAGCCAGAGGTAGGTCCCTCCCGCTTCTGTCCTCTGCATCCATTTGTTCACTTCATTAGAGCCAGAGGTAGGTCCCTCCCGCTTCTGTCCTCTGCATCCGTTTGTTCTCTTCATTAGAGCCAGAGGTAGGTCCCTCCCGCTTCTGTCCTCTGCATCCGTTTGTTCTCTTCATTAGAGCCAGAGGTAGGTCCCTCCCGCTTCTGTCCTCTGCATCCATTTGTTCACTTCATCAGAGCCAGAGGTAGGTCCCTCCTGCTTCTGTCCTCTGAATTTATTTGTTCTCTTCATCAGAGCCATTTGTTATCTTTATTAGAGCCAGAGGAAGGTTGTTGTAACGACTTGCGTTGTCAAAACCGCAATGTAATAGCATTGCGATATAATCCCCGTGTTGTAAACAATTTTCCCTTGTGTTGCATGGAGGATTGTTTTTATGCAGGAAGTTGCTTTCTGCACAAAAACAATCCTGAGAACAGTGACAGCTCGCCGGGGGAGTGCTGCGTGCGGTTTGTCGGGGCGGGGGAGGGGCAGGGTGGGGGTGTTGTGGAGCAGACATACAATGGCAAGGAGTAAAGTAAGTAAGTAATTAAATACAACTATTCCCCTTGCGCTCGCTGTAGCGCCAACTCATATGTCCGACTCCACTACACCCCCACCCTGCCCTTCCCCTGCCCAACTGCCCCGCAGCACTCCCTTTGTGGCCGCCACTGCCTGAGAGGCATTGTCCTCTTTCTCTGTGTGCTGCAGAATGAGGACAAAGAAAAAGATACACCTCACCTGGGAAGGCATAGCATTTTTGCATGTTACCATGTCTACCACTTTTAGAAAATCTAGGAATGCATAAAAATCCATGGGAGTTGAAAGGAAAACACCCACGCAACACCTTCTCAGGGCAGCTGCGTTGATTTGCTCTGAATTTATGAAGCAACTCAGGGCCACGCAATGTGGCCATTCTTGGCTTCATAAATTGCATTTTGGGCTTACATTGCGCATGCACCACATTGCGTGCTGCAAGCACGACGCAACACCACACATAAATGTGCCCCATAATTACTTGCACAAAGAGGGCTTTTATCAATATTAGTCCCATTGGATGGGCATAACAGCTTTGTTCTACTCACAATAAAGTGTCACTCTAAGTGTCACACATACGGGATGGCAATATCACACATAAACACACAGAACACGTGAAGAAGTCAATCAATCAATCATTTGTAAAGCGCACTACATACCCAAGAGGGTCACATGGCGCCGGGGGGGCTGCTACTGATCAAACAGCCAGGTCTTAAGTATCCTCCTGAAGGTCAGCAGGTCTTGGGTCTGTCTTAGGCTCAGTGGGAGGGTGTTCCATGTCTTGGCGGTGAGGTGGGAGAAGGTTCTTCCACGGTAGTTGTTCTTCAGATGCGCGGGACAGTGGTGAGAGAGAGGTCGGCGGAGCATAGCTGGCGGTTGGGGATGTAGAAGGAGAGCCGTCTGTTGAGGTAGGCTGGGCCAGTCTTGTGGAGTGCCTTGTGTGCATGGGTGAGGATCTTGAAGGATATCCTCTTGTTGACGGGGAGCCAGTGCAGGTTTCTCAGGTGGGGGGTGATGTGGCCGTAGCGTGGTATGTCGAGGATCAGTCATGCCGAGGAGTTTTGGATGCGTTGTAGTTGTTGGATGAGCTTGGTCGGGGCTCCCGCTTAGAGGGCGTTTCCGTAGTCGAGTCTGCTGCTGACGAGGGCCTGGGTGACTGTCTTTCTTGTATCTGTCGGGATCCATCTGTAGATCTTGCGGAGCATGCGGAGGATGTTGAAGCAGGAGGAGGAGACGGCGTTGACTTGCTTGGTAATTGAGAGCGTTGAGTTGAGGATGATTCCCAGGTTGGGTGCGTGGTCGGTGGTGTTGGGGCTCCCCCAGTGCCGTCGGCCACCAGGAGTCGTTCCAGGCTGAAGGGTTGGAGCCAAGGATAAGGACCTCTGTCTTGTCCGAGTTCAGCTTCAGACGGCTGGTCTTTATCCAGTCGGCAATGACCTTCATTCCTTCGTGGAGGTTGGCTTTGGCTGTGATGGGTTCCTTGGTAAGGGAGAGGATCAGCTGAGTGTCGTCAGCATAGGAGATTATGTTGAGGTCGTGCTGTCGGGCTACCTGTGCGAGAGGGCCAAGTAAATGTTGAACAGCGTCGGGCTGAGGAAGGATCCCTGGGGTACGCCGCAGATGATCTTGGAGGCTTTGGAACGGAATGGGGGGAGGCGGTTCTGCCAGAGAGGAAGGAGGTGGTCCAATCCAGAGCTTTGTCTCGAATCCCTGCGGTGTGGAGGCGTGCGCGTAGTGTGCGGTGGCAGATGGTGTTGAAGGCGGTAGAGAGGTCTAGGAGGTTGAGTGCTGCGGTCTCGCCGTTGTCCAGCTGGGTCCTGATGTCGTTGATGGTGGGGATGAGGGCAGTCTTGGTGCTGTGGTTGCTGCGGAACGCTGACTGGGAAGGGTCCAGGATTCTGTTTTCTTTGAGATATCGGGTTAGCTGTCTGTCACACATAATCAAACTGAAACCTTGGCGGCTATGCAAGGGCCCCTTTTCACAGCCTGTAGGGAGTTCGGCCATTTAGTGTTTCGCCAATGCTCGCCCACCTAATGGGAAACCTAACAGGGAACTGGCAAACACAAGGGGGCTGCAAGTACTTGACTTAAGCAAGTCTTGTCTCCTGATCTTTCTGGACCCATCCGCAGCCTTTGACACTGTTAATCATATCTCTCGTCTGAACACATTAAAACATAGAATGGGATTTGAAACTGCGGTGCTTTAATGGTTTGAATCATACCTCTCAGGCAGACCTCAGAAGATTAAAATAGCAAACTGTCTCCCTAAATCAAAGGCTGTGGATCAAGGCGCCCCAAAAGATATTCTCGTGAACAACTTGTGGACTTAGCTTCATAGTGCCCATCAGCACCGTGGGCCTTTCAAGAGCCGACTTTTCTGTGCAAATATTGTGCTTTCAAGGTGGACTCTGAGGAGCACTCTCTTCGCTCATCTAGCTGTACTGAATTCAAATTCTTAGCCTCAACTGTCGCTCCTTGGCGAGTCATTACGCCGAGGTATTTGATCTATTAATGGATGAGTGCCCAGATGCCCTCTTTCTTACTGTAACCTGGCTCACCCAGGATACAATGGTGGAGCCAGGGTTAGCCCTCCCGGATGGGTGAACCCTGCATAACATTAATAGAGAAGGGGGAAGGGGGTGGCCTATGCTATTAGCCTGGTTAAGGAAGAAATAGCAGACTGTGAGAGTGCACTGTTCAAAATAAAGTTTAGTAGCAACCTGACCATGTCTGGCCTATTGATTTACAGAACCCTGGGCCCTCCGGACATTTTCGTGAGGACATTGTAACTAACTCATTCCAAGTGTCAGTACCCCCTTTTCATTCTCAGGAACACCCTTTATCTTAGGGGGTGCCGCAGGGCTCTATCCTGAGCCCGCTTCTATTCAATCTTTATGTGGGACCTCTGGCGGAGGTGGCCAGGGGTAGGGGTTTATCCTTGGTGTCGTACTCCGACAATACCCAGTTGGTGATCTCCTTCTCTAAAAACTGCCGGGCTGATCTGGAAAGCTTTAAAGAAGATCTGTCTGTCTGCCTTCAATTAAATGCCAGTAAATCTGAGATTCTTCTGTATGGGAAAGATCAGGAGCTGTGGTCGGAACAGTGGTGGCCTGACCATCTAAAACCCGCTCCGCTACCCAAGAAGATGGTAAAGAACCTAGGAGTTTGGTTTGATACTGGTCTTACCTTTGAGAAAGAGACAAGGGCCGTTGCAGCGGTCTGTTTTGGGCTTTTGAGAGGTCTAAGACCTCTTCTCGGTTTCTTCCCTCCCGGAGTGCGTCAAACCATCTTGCAAGCATCCATTCTTGCAAGGCTTGATTACGGCAATCCGGTATATCTGGGCGCCAACAGAGCGAGTATTAAACACCTCCAGAGGGTCCAGAACGCGGCTGCACGGATGCTAGTAGCGCTTCCTAGATCACAATCGGTGACTCATGTGCTCCCTAAATTGCACTGGTTGCCCATTGAAGCTTGCATTCATTTTAAGGTGCTGTGCTTCGCGTACAAAATCTTGATGCACCAAGCACCGATTGGCTTATCGGGTCTATTGAAGCCTTATTTGCCTGGGCGCGCTTTGAAATCTGCCAATTGCAGACTGGCTGTGGTCCCGCGAGAGAGGAAAGCCAGGGCAGGGGGCCGTTCGTTTGGCTTTTTGGCGGCCAAACTTTGGAACTCCCTCCCAGCTAATATTCGAGTCATATCCAATCTTCTGACGTTTCGAAAGTCAGTAAAGACATGGTTGTTCAGCACCATCTAATTAAAGGTAGCTTGTTGTACTCCCCTGTGCTTCTTTGGTTTCTGGTTGCACTGGGACGCCTCATTGCTGAGGCAGCCATGCGCATTATAAATCCTGTATAATTTAATAAATAAATAAATAAGGCTCGATCTTCGTGCCCACCCTTTTCAATCTTTACAAGGAACCGCTGGGAAACCTTGTAAAAAAGTCCGGGATTATTACCCCTATGCAGATGACACTCAACTCTCCCTAAGGGTGTCTTCCGTACACAGCCTTTAAATCCTCAACACCACCCTAAACTCCATCCAAGACTAGACTTCATCTCATCATCTAATTCTGAATCCATCCAAAACCGAGTTCCTTCTTTTCTCAACCTTTAACTCTCAACCGTCTGTTCAATCATGGATGGACAGTCTGAACATTCTTAACATCAAACCTAACATCGTTGACAGTCTCAAATCCCTAGGTGTCATCCTGGACAAAAGACTCAGCTTACATTCCCAAATCAACACCATGGCCAAGAAGGCACGCTACGAACTGCGCCACCTCTAGGGGGTTCAGTGTTTCATTCCTGGGCTATACCTAACAACTCTTGTCCAATCTTTGGTTCTCTGCAGACTGAACTACTGTCATTCTCTCCTTGCTGGCCTCTCCAAAACCCACCTATCCCCTCTAAAATCCATCCTCCATTCAGCGGCACCTTTCGTCTATTGAGCCAAAAGAAAAGATCATATTACACCCATACTGATTTCTTTTCGCTGACTTCCCATTGAAGCTGGGTCTATTTACAAGACTGCCTGCACCACCCATAGAGCCTTGTACACCTCCGCCCCTCGCTACCTGGACTATAAACTCAAACTATCAGGCGGCTCCAGACCTTCACACAAAGCTGAAAATGCACTGCTCGAAACTCCAACTTTCAAAAGGGAAAGACTCACGGTGCAGTCCTTCCCAGGAAATGCGACCAGAATTTGGAACTCGCTACCTCCAATTGTGAGAAGTTGGCCTGATAGGTGATGTTTCCAATTCTGGAACCACCTGTTATCAGACCAAACAATCCCTTATGGTGTCTGGTTGTAAGTCAACCTTATTAGACAAGCTATCCTAGGGGTAGCATGGACTAAGCAGCCTAAAGGCTTAACTTAAGAGGTCATGTTAAGCGAGCTGTTTTACCACATACAATCCTGTAATATCAAATGAAAGGACACCACACAAGTATATATTATAAAAATATATGTGTTTATTACTAAAAACAATCCCCAGTATTCTTTATGAATAAAGGGGCACAAGCGTTAAATCAAAAGCACTGTTTAAACATACAAAGTTGCACAATTATGGATGAGGGCAGGGGGCCACTCAAACCATATACTAAACAAGTGGTATAAGAGATGCCACTCGAGCAGTGGTTAGGCCTAGGGCCTAGGGAATCGCTGGGAGCAGTCAGGACAAGCAATGCTGAAGTCGGGAATGGCCCTCGGGATTCGGGAGCAGTGCGGAAAGCGCACGCATGCACCAATGTTAACCAATGGTGCGTAAAAAGTGTAAAGTTAGAGTTTAAGGACACTTCCGCTGAACCTAGAGGAACAAAACTTTAGACACAGACCCTAGAGATGTGTACCAGTGTGGGAACACCGGCGGAGCAAAGTTACCTCACCCACAGGAAGTGGGTGCACAGGGTCGAAGTGGCGTCGGGTTTTGACACGCAGGCTCTTGGTGCTTGAAGCTGAAAGGGCTGCAGGCGGGTTGAAAGTGAAGTGTCCGGTGGAGTCCAAGGGTGGACTCAAGTTGAAGGGTACCTGAAAGCAGAGGGGACAGAGTCTGGGTCACTCAGCAGTGACCAGGGTGGAACCAGGACGGAACCAGGCAATGTCGGGCGCAATCAGGTGGTCGTTGAGGAGCTTCTCTCCGCTGTCACGTGGGCTCTGGGGCATCTGCGACGTCCAGGAGCAGGTCACAATCTGTCGCACGCAGGTTCTCGCCGTCGGCGCTGTCGGCTTCAAGATTGGAGCAAACAACACTTGGCAAAAGCAATCCACGCGGAACCGGGAGATTGCTTCTCACTCGAACCAGGAAGGTTAGAGTGGGGGCTCCTTTTCAGGGGAGCTGGTGTGGATCCGGAGCAACCAGATTCACAAGTCGTCTTTGTAGTTTCGTCGGCACAGGGACCACTAGCCAGCTGGCAAGTGACCGGGCCAACGCATTGAGCCAAATGGAGCAGAAGGGCCCCACGCAGCACTCGTCGAGTGTGGAGGGCTGAACTTCGTTTCAAGAGTGGCTCAGGGTGGGGGCTTCTCAAACCCCGGTGCACAGCTTCGAGGGTCACTCGTGGGCTGCACGGTCAGCGTCTCGTGGTCAATTCAAGATGGCGTGCCCCACGCTTCCGGTCGCCTCCACGGGTCTCAGCTGTGCAGGGACTGTGGATCGGGCTGTTGGAAGGCAGGCAAGCTTGATCTCGTTGATCTCTGTCGCTCGAGTTCCGGCGGGAACTGCAACAAAGTAGACGTCGAGGGCTGGATGGTGCCTGCTGGTGCAGGGTGGTCACTCCTTGACCACAAGGGAGATTCTTCGGCTTCCACGTTGAGTAGGAGGTCCAAGGGTCCAGAGTTTCGTTTCTAATGTTTCTTTCAGGAAATCTGATGTGCATTGGCACTGCTCCCACTCTTATTCGAATCTGGGGGGCGTGATTACCTGCTAGGTCCCCCCTATGGGTGGGACCCAGGAAGTGGGTGGATACACCCCCTTCCTTTGATCCAGGCCGCCCTGGCACGAGGGCTGGAGTGCCCCAGAACCGGTTTGGCCGGATTATGCAAGGGGCAGCCTTGTGCGCCCCAAGCAGTGTCTGGTTTCTTTCAAACCTCCCTGCTACAATCCACTATCTCCTGTCTGGAGGGCGGTGACACCCTCCTGTGACAGGAAACCCTTTGTCCAGGCCCCATTTGGCTGAGTTTCGGTCAGCTGCAGGGGTCCAGACTCTTGTCTGTGGCAGAGGCATCCATTTTGTGGATCTAAGGTCTTTGGAGAAATTAACCGCATTTAAGTAAAGCAACATGTCCTACCCCTCTAGAGGGGTGGAATGCTATCCCCGTCGCCAGAACTGGCGAGGGGATAGTATTCCAAATCGTATGACACCTTACACGACATGTTTTGATAAAGCCAAACCAAAGTTGCTATATAACCGCGAGGATTATAAGGCACTTAAGAGTATATGGTATGGCATTATCCTGAAACAGCTTAGGGAGTTGTTCCCGACAGCTGCAGACAGGCTCAGCTCATGCTAGAGCTCCATCTCACATAAAACCACGCACTCTGCCTCCAGGATTGATGAGGCCTTCCATAGGAGTGGCTCACAGGTTTACATGTGTCCAGATATAGGTTTAGATATAGGTATACTATATCTAAGCAAGGGGTGATTACACCACCTTACCCCAGCTGAGTGAACAGCCAGTTGTGTCAATTTAAGAACCAGCCAGGGGTGGCAAAAGATATGCTGCAGCCCCTGGTAGGCCTTGGTGGCCCCTATGCCCTGGGCACCTATAGTGCATTATACAGGGGCTGACAAGGAGTCCATTTCCAATTGTGGTATGTGCCTATAGCACATGTGTCAGTAATTTAGTGAGAGAACAGCAGGCTGGGGGTCTGATCAGCAGGCCTACAGCCTCAGTAGTCGAAAACCAGTGAAGCAAAAAGCAAAAATTTGGGGTGACCATAGGATAGCAGACCCTACTCTCCTACACCAATCCTCCGGACCACGTCCTATTTCCAGACTTTCAAAACAGAATTTACAACTCTTCACTTCCAAAGACACTTCTATTAATTCACCTCAACACATGTCATGACCCTGATTGCCACCTGACACTCATGAGAGCTCAATTTTGTAAATTTGTATTTAGTGCTTGTGTAACCCTAATCGCGCCATCTTTTCGTACTTTGTAATCCTAAATGTATCTGTAAGTTGTTAATATGTAACTTTCACCACAAGTACCTATAAGTGGTGTTACCTACCTTCGTGCTACTCTCATTCCTTATGTAATTTACCTGCTCTATTGTAAAGCGCTCTGACACCTCGGGGTAAAGTTTGCGCTATATAAAAATATATAAATAAACAATAAGCACGGGGCTTGGGGCAGGCTGTCCTGAGAGGGTGGTTCGATCGAGGGCGGGCATACACCTGGAGACAGGGATGCACTTCTATACTAAGTGGAGGCCCTTGCAGAAAAAAGTGAGTTAAAAAACCATTACAGGTGTCAAATTAAGTTTAATATTGCTTGCATCTATATGGTGTTTTAAAAATGTGGTCGGTGTGTTGGGGATGTAATTGTCCCCCCACCGATGTTAAAGGGTCCGCATGTTTCTGCCTGGTGGCCCAGTAGGGTTTGCAGCATTCATCAGGACCTAAGTGAGAGATATTGCGGGCTCCACTCTTACCAAACTGTGGTGAGAGAGTATACACTGTGTGGGGTGAGCAGGATCACACTCCACTGCGAGGTGGCCTTGGTAACTAAAGTATTAAGGATGGGACCAAGATCCCCATAGGAAGGTGAGGGCAGGGGATGTAGGCTACATCGAGGAGAGGAGGAGCCAACACGTAGGTGTAGAAGTGGAGATCGCATCACGTTACACTCTGGACCAAATGGGTCTCCTGCCCTCACCCTCCGATGGGCAGCTGCAGCCGAGCCACAATGCTGCTTGTCAGGCTGTCTCCCTTGAGCAGTCCTCCATGAGGTCTCAGTCAGGGGGTCTTGTCCAGGATAGATACCGTCCTCATAGCGGGGTCCTTCTCCTTGCCCTAGTACGGGCAGCACCTTCACCCTTCTCTGATCCAAGGTGCACCATAAACCTCCTGTTTTGAAGTGGTAGATCCCGCACACGGAAGCCTTATCTGAACCTCGCTCAGCTGGAAACGGAGGGGTAGTCACTGATGCAAAAAATATCTGTGGCTGGAGAAGCTTCTGCTGGTGAAGGAAGAGCCTCTCAGATGGACTGACGGAGGTCAGGATGCTGCTGAAGCTGCGTCCACTCTGAGGGACGACAAAAGCATCTTGGCATGCATCGAGCCCACTTAGAGCGTAGGGCAGCAGGAAGTGCTCCCACTCAGTTCTCACTACTGCGCAACCAGTGGGTACATACACAGTGCGAGAGCTCGAACGAGTACACTGAGTTTAGTCCCTGTCAAGGCTGATGAGGTCAGACCCGGATACCTCCAGGTCCCAGACTCGGGGATTGGCTGATGCTCCTTGGCACTAGAACCATACACCATGCCCTCTGCCTGGTAAAGGCATTACATATGAAATGCATATTGTTATTGATATTGTGATGTAAGGTGCTGGCATTGTTGCAGGGATTCTGTTTGGGACCAGAACTATACAGCAGAAAATGGGCACACGCTAGGTACAAACAATACTATGTAGTTTGGTAGATTGAGACAAAACAATGGACACCGATAGAATCGTGAAGACAATATATTAAACTTTATATATGTCTTCTTTCTTTTGTATTCTTACAGAACGCCAGCCGACACGTGTTTCATCAGCAGGACAATGCCTGTGACTCATCAGGGCTGTGAGCGGCGTTTGTGTTCTGAGCGGTGGGTCCGGTGATAAAGACGAAAATCACATTGAGAGAGTGAAAAGGCAAGGGTCGATGGGCGACGGATGTCTTGCACGTGCAGTCGGATACGACTGGGATGCGGTCTCCTGGAGAGGCGGTGTATCTCCTGGTCTGGGTCAGACGGGATGTGCTGATGAAACACCTGTTGGCTGGCGTTCTGTAAGAATACAAAAGAAAGAAGACATATATAAAGTTTAATATATTGTCTTTACGATTCTATCGGTGTCCATTGTTTTGTCTCAATCTACCAAACTACATAGTATTGTTTGTACCTAGCGTGTGCCCAGTACCTGCTGTTGAATTTTGTGTGATGTTCAGGCATTTTGTGTCTGATCGCCTCTGAGAGGCTTCAGGGTTTTCCTCTATACTTGTGGCACCGCCCTACGCTTGTTCTTCCTGTCCATCACTACACACCCTTACTGCAATGCGTTAGCGCCCTATACTGTACAATCCAAACCCTCAGCAGAACTCACCTGGGACCAGAACTATGCCTGGGATCACAGAACGTAAGTATGTAGGAATGAGTCACCATACCACATCAGTACCTCAGGGCCACAATCCAGACTAGCCCATAGTGCCTCATCTGCCCTCCTATCATTCCCAGAGTAAGAGGTAAGTTGGCACATTGGCACACAACACACTAGTCCCCTGAGGGACCCACGGTAACAGGTCATCACCTCTCATTCTCTCACTCCGGCATGTCCATAATAAACAAAAATAAGACACAAGAACAGTTTACAATATCCATTGAAACTATTGTGCACTATTATGAAGCAACCGTGCTGCAACTAGAAAGCATACAAAACCTAGTAGTGTAATTAGCATCACTAATTAACCATACCCAATGAAAAGCCCTATCATGGTTAACGGTGCATCTGCGTAAGCCTGGCCTCACAATAATACATCAGTGATCTCTCGGATGATACTACGTGTCATACCTGGCATTTGCCGTTACCTGGTCTGCATCTCAAATTGTGCAGAGCTGGTGAGCTCGTCCCCGGACCTTTCACCTGCTAGAAATTCTTCTCTATATTTTGAAAATGGCAAGTCTCGGCCTTGGACGAAACGTTCAGACTGACTCCCAGCAGAAGAGCTGGCTAATAAAACATGTGCAACCTATTTCTAAAATCACAAAAAGGCACAAAAACAAGCGTGTTACCTCATAACGTGTGCAAAGCAAAAGCAGCCGACAACATGTGTAGTTAGGCTACCATAGGGGAAAATGACAGTGGGCCCTATGGGGACTCGCAACAGTCTGTGGAAAGGTTTAAGTGAAGACCCTTCGGGTGGGAAGACAGGAAGCAAGCAAGGGTGGAAGCAGTGGAATCAGTTCAACTGCTGCCTCGTCTACTGGGGTTCAGCTCGGCGGCAACGTCACAATTCAATTCACGATCCGTCATACTCAGAAAATGTACTGATAAATCATCAAAGACTTAGGGGCAGATTTACAAGCCCCTTGCGCCACTTATGCGTCACTTTAAACATGGGGAAAGTGACGCAAAAGTGGCGCAAGTGGCTTGTAAAACCGCCCCTTAGTGTATCAAAAACATCGACCCTCAATGCATTGAAAGCAGCTGAAATAGCAGTTCCAGTTCATTTGTAATACAAAATGCCCATGAATTGAACAATGATACACAACTTGCATGAAAGCTCAAAACTCAGGCTAAAACTAGCAGTGTCTTTGCAGGTTGTAGTGCCATGTTGTACAAACACGGTGCGGTACTAATACCCCCACCCACAATCAAGTCGCTGCATGAAAGAAGTAAGGGGCATATTACCAAGGGCCTTATTGCCGCTTTAGCGGGAATTTTTCCAGCTAAAGTGGCGATAATTTTATCGCCCTATTACCTAGCTGTCGCTAACACCAGTTAGCGACAGCTAATAGGCGATAGCGGGCATTTAGGGGCCCACTATGCATGTCAGCGATAATTATCGCTAATGACATGCAAAGTGGGCGTGCCAAGATGTTAGCGACTGGAAACAGTCGCTAACATCGCTATCACCTATTACCAAATTTTGGAACTAATCGCGCTAAGCGCGATTATCTCCAAAAGCTAACGCTTGCCCAGAGCAGTTCTTAGCCATGTTATCCAATGGAAGGTGGATAACAAGGCTAAGAGCATTGTCACGATAATGCATGAATATCGCTGATTTTACAGCGATATTCATGCATTTCCCACGATTTTTACCGCTTTTGAGATAAACCTTGATAATATCAAGGTATCTCAGAGGTAAAAATCGTCGGAGCGCGGCGATATTTTAATACCCGCTAACCAAGCTTAGCGATAATTATCGCTATAGCTTGGTAATATGCCTCTAAGTGTCAAAGAGACTGAGGCTGAGACGACAGATCCTACCGGATTTATTTTTATCCCAGAATGAAGACTATGAAAGTTGTCTTTTCCATAAAGAACCTAAACCTAATTATTTGAGGCCATACTGGGTTCAGAGCCCTTCCTGAGGGTGCTCTTGAAACAAATTCAGAAAGAACTCCGTACTTCCAATTCCCAGTGTCTGGGATGAGTAGTCTAACGCCCTATTCAGTGGCACTTGGCATGGGTAAATAAATTTCCGCATCGGAAAGATGTAGTCTAACTCCTGATGCGTGGCATTTGGCAGGATGCGATGAATTTCAGCAATGAAGAAGCTGCAGTGTCAGTCTGGACTGTCCTGTCTCACTCAGGTCTGTTGGTAGGTGGTATACACACGAGTACACTGTGGAAGTACCCTAACCCCACGGAGCCTGGCCGCTCTTTATCGTTTTAATGCCACAAAGAGCCCTGCTTTTAGTATGAAAGTAAAGCAGCATAATGAGGTGCGCACAGGATTGTGGGTATGCAGAGTGCTGGTGACGCGCTGACTCCTGCTCTCGAGCATCCTGACCTCTGTCGACAGGAGGGAGCGTTGCACCTCCCGCAGGCGCACGTCAGTCCTTACGCACGGCGCCTCTTTCCGCATCACGTGACGCCTTCCGTCACCCAGTGTTGCTCGCGCGCGGTAATGGCCGCCTTCTTTGAGGGAAGCAGCGGGCGCTCGTCTCCTCAGCGAGAACCGATCGCTCACAGCTGCTCACATTTTCAACCAATCACGGAGTTTCTTGTCAGAAACCCTCCAAAAATTTAAACAAATTCCGCTTCTGTTATATATTCACAATTGATTATTTATCTTGGTTCTCTCGTGCTTGCAAGCACGAGAGACCTTCAATGTTTGTTCTAGAACCCCATGTCCAGCCTCGAGGATTCCTGGAACGTCACTTTAGACGTTGGTTTCCTCAAGACTGGACGGCTCTGGTTGTGGGTGCTTACATGGAAACTTATTCCTGAAATAAAGACTAAACGGAACCTACGCTAGTCTCTGTGACTATTCATAACATATTTGGCGACGATCGGGATTACTCCGCACCCACCGCCAGTCAAGACTCACCAGGACGACTCGACCACCACTCATCTTTCACCTCTTCATCCGAGCCTGCCTCCAGTCCAACTATACCACAGGTCGTATGCTTCTTGGACATTAAATCCTGTCCATCTCCTGACTCCCGGCGTGAATTTCCGTCTTTTTTTGACATTTTCTCCGCGTTGCTGGCTTTTGGCGGTTGCTACATCGCGCTCTGTCACGCGCACAACATTCCAGCTTCCTACTCGCGCTGCTTCACGCGCACTGCGCTTTCACCACAAAACAAGCCCACCGCCTTTAGAAATTCACGTTGTCCTGTCTCCTTGACAACGACGCCGGCGGCCATTTTCCGCGACCTTCACCAGCGCTTACACAGTTTACCGCTGTCAATTTTATTTACAACACAGCGATAGGCACGCTTCACAGCCTATCGTACTCATCGTATTTACAGTGTCAAGTGTTACAATTATCACAGCGATAGGCACGCTTTACAGCCTACCGTCTTCATTGTCATTTCATTTTTACAAATCTCCCAGTCAATTACAACACAGCGATAGGCACGCTTTACAGCCTATCGTTCTCATTGTCTTTGCATTGACAAGTTCTACAGTCATTACAGCGATAGGCACGCTTACCTACCACGCTTGCCTACATTGACAATTCATTATCAATACAAGTTTTCAAATAAACTTTAAAACTCCTTACCACAAGTTTCAAATAAATACAGCCACGCTTATTTATTTAATTATCTATTTCATTTTATTACTTTACGCTCTGAGCCTTTTTTCATTCATCATATTTATAATTACCACCATGGCATCCTCTCAACAATTTCAAACACCAGCTCCTTTCCTGCAAACACCTGGAAAACCTACCCTTGCTTGGCGCAATTGGTTCAAGAGTTTTGAAAACTATTTGGTGGCCATCGATGCTACCAAATATGATCCTCCTCGCAAAGTTGCCATTCTTTATGGATGTTTGGGAGTTGCTGCTCAACAAGTTTTTGAAAATGTACCCCATATTTCTGCTCCCACTGGTGAAGCAGGTGACGGCTGGAACGCTTATGAAGAAGCCATTGCTCGTCTCAATAAACAATATGACGATGAACCTAGTATTGTTCTAGAACGTCATAATTTTTTCAAACGTAAACAAAGTGTTGACGAAAGTGTAGAAAACTATATCGCTCAGCTCAGAATTTTAGCTTCTACCTGCGAATTTGGTGCTGGCACAGATATCTACATTAGAGATCAATTCATTTTGGCTTGCTACTCAAAAAAAGTCCAAGAGCGTTTGTTAAGCTGCAAGAATCCTCCCTTATCTGAAACAGTCGATATCGCAAAAGGGATTGAACGTGCAACTTATTCATCCAAAATTCTACAAGAAAGTCTGTCTCAACCCTCAGTTCATTTAGTTGATCAAGCTTCTGGTTTCACCTCCATTGACCTTGTCAACAATTATTCAAGACAACCAAACAAGAGACCACTCATTTGCTACAGATGCGGATCCAAGAATCATCTTGGCAATTCCCCTACGTGTCCTGCTTCTGGAAAAAAAGGCTCTTCCTGCAAGAAGATTGGACATTTTCCCTCCGTTTGCAGAGGTCGCAAAAGATTCACCAGAGTCAATAACATTGAGTTTCAAGAAAATTTAGAATCTTGTTCCTCTAGACTCAATGATGTTATGTTATCCATTGAATGTGATTCTATTGAATTTACTAAAATTAAGAGTCCCTTGTGTGAATTGTTAATAGGCACGATTTCAATCCAAGTCAAAGCAGATTCTGGATCTCCTATCACCATTCTATCCGACCTTACATTTTATGCTAATTGGAGTCATGTTGTTCTTTCAGAGTCAGATGTCAATCCCAAGGCCTTTGGCGAAAAAGACATCGATATGTTAGGTTTCTTTTATTCTGATATTGCTTGCCTAGGCAGATACACATTTACTAAAGTCTATGTTGCACTTAAGGGCAGGGATATCGTAGGTTGGTTCGATTTGGCCAGAATGGGTTTGAGAATCAAACCCGGATCTGATCAACCTATCGCCCTAGGCGACATTCCTGATGACTATTATACTAGTCATGATTCGGGAAATTTCAATATTTCGGATATTTCCTTTCCCATAGTCAAAATGGACACCATATTAAAATCCTTTCCGAATTTATTCAAAAATAAGGTTGGCACAGTACTAGGTTTTAAACATGAAATTCGACTTAAACCCAATGCCCAACCCATTGTTCACAAAGTTCGTCCTCTTCCCTTGAGTGCTAGAGATGAACTTAAGACTGTCCTAAAAAGTCTCTGCAATGAAGGAATCATTACCCCTTGTGATTCGTCTGAGTGGGTATCTCCTATCGTTGTAGTTCGCAAAAAGTCCGGAGAGGTGAGATTGTGTGCTGATTTACGCTCACTAAATAACAATATAATTGTAGATTGCCACCCCCTTCCCAAAATTCATGACCTTTTGGCTAATTTGGGTGAAGCTAAATTTTTCTCACTCCTTGATCTCAGGTCTGCTTATCACCAGATCCCTTGTCCCCCGCATCTCAAGAATTAACAACATTCATCACACCCTTTGGTGCCTACAAATACCTCAGGCTTCCCTTTGGTTTAGCTTCGGCAGCCAGTATTTTCCAAAAACTGATGGACAATCTTTTTCAAGACATCCCCGGTGTGCAGGCATACCAAGATGACATCTTGGTCTATGCCAAAGACTCTTTACAACATAACCACACTCTTAATACTGTATTGCAAGTTTTGGAAAAAGCTGGCATGACTATTAGACACGACAAGTGTAAATTTGGTGTTCAAGAATCAGATTACTTAGGTCACTCTCTTTCTCCCAGTGGCATTAAACCTAAGTTCTCTTTGATCAAAGCCATTCGAGATGCCAAACCCCCCAAGGATCGTGATGCTCTTCGCTCCTTCCTGGGCTTATCTGAATATTACGCCAGATTTATTCATGGCTATGCCCAGATTGTTGAACCTTTAAGAGCACTTTTGAGAAAAGGTGTCAAATTCGTTTGGTCTCAAGACTTACAGAAAGTTTTTGATCAAGTCAAAAAGATCATCGAAAATTCACCTGCATTAAATCCTTTTTGTGATGGCTCCAAATGTTTTATCACAGTAGATGCCAGTCTTACTGGTTTGGGTGCCGTTTTGGGACAATGGGTTGAAGGCAAAGAACACACAGTTGCCTTTGCCTCCAGAACTCTTCTTCCAGCCGAAACCAGGTACAGCACAATTGAAAGAGAAGCTCTAGCTTGTGTTTGGGCAATTCAAAAATTCAAATCCTACATTTGGGGTCGAGAATTCGAGATTTACACAGACCATAAACCCCTTATGCATATGCTGTCTGACAGTACCTCCAATAGAGCTTCTGCCAGACTTGTTCGTCTTTTATCCAAACTCCATGAATTCCATTTTGTCATCAAACACATTCCCGGGGGTAAGAATTTCAGGGCCGATTGCCTGTCAAGAATGTCTTTAAATGATGATTCAATTATTAATGATGATATTGAGTGCGTTGTTGCCACAATTGATGCAGTTGCTGAATGTCAACCCATTTCTGTAACACAATGGAATGTAGCATATAAGAATGATCTTGTTCTTTCCAAAGTTAAAGATTTCATTGTTAACAAATGGCCTGAAACTAGAACACTTTCCCCTGAGCTAAGAGGTTTTGCAAATGTGTCAGACGAACTATCTTTGGTCAATGATATGGTCATGCGCAATGATTTATTTGTTCCTCCTCAGTCTGTTCGTGATCATATCATTCGTTCTGCCCATCAGGGTCACCTTGGTATTGTTAAGACCTGTCAACGCATCAAACAATTCTACTGGTGGCCTTCCATGGACTCTCACATTAGAAAGATGATTGAAAATTGCACACAGTGCATTCTTTCTGATAAGCACTGGAAAACTCTTTCCACACCTTTATGTCCCGTTCCTTTGCCTGCTGGTCCATGGGACAAAGTAGCTTTGGACTTTGCCGGTCCATATGATGTTTTACCTTCAGAACACAAATTTCTTATCCTTCTTGTTGATTATTACTCTAGATGGCTATATTATTCATTTTGCAATTCTGCTTCTACTGACAATGCTATTAAGTTTTTACAGTCTATTTTTGATGTCGAAGGTTTTCCCAAGTCCATCATTACCGATAATGGTACTCATTTTGTCTCACTAAAAATGTGTTCCTTCCTCAAGTCACACGATATTTCTCACCTCAAAGTGGCCTTGTATTCACCATCATCGAATGGTCTAGTAGAAAGATGTAATCGCATTATTAAGGAGGGTATTCAGACTGCTTTGTCTTCTAGGCTTGATCCTTTAGCTTTTGTTCATGACAAAGTGTGGGCATACAATACTTCCCCACATTCCACCACTGGTGTCTCTCCCTTTAGTCTACTTCGTAAAAGAGGTTTTCATTCTGCTCTCAATCCCAGTTGGTTACATAAAGATTGTAATTTATCAAATTCTTCCTTTTCTGTACAAGATCGTGTGTGTGCAAAACAATTGTCAATGAAATCACGCTTTGACAAAGGTAAACATTCTGTTGATCAACCTTTACAAAAAGGTGATCTTGTTCTTGTCAAACATCCCAAGAAAGTTTCTAAGGGAAAATCTAAATTTTCTTCCCCTAATTTGGTTACACATGTCAGTAAAACATCAGCTCTTCTTGATGACAGTGGATGGTGGAACAAACGAGCTCTTGTTAAGGTTTCTCCATTTCAAGCCCATGTCATCAGGGAACATGCCACTTCAGATTCCGAACATTGTGATTGGTTTGATTATTCACCCTCATCCAATCCAATTACTGAATCTTCTTCTAATCCATCTATTGAAATTTCAGATGCCATACCTTCCACTTCCACCTTACCAACGACCTCTATTTCCACAGAGTTAACCGTGTCACATGATTCGACTTCACAGGAAACCTCTGAAGTGGCAACAAAAAGAGCTTTCCGTTTAAAGCAGTTATCATGTAGATTGAGAGACTATGTCTTAGAATAACTCTGTTTTATTGTTCAATAGCTCATGTTCACACTCATATGTTTTCATTGTTTCTCATTGTAGTGGGAAGGATGTTATATATTCACAATTGATTATTTATCTTGGTTCTCTCGTGCTTTTTGTTCTAGAACCCCATGTCCAGCCTCGAGGATTCCTGGAACGTCACTTTAGACTGGACGGCTCTGGTTGTGGGTGCTTACATGGAAACTTATTCCTGAAATAAAGACTAAACCGGAACCTACGCTAGTCTCTGTGACTATTCATAACAGCTTCTCACGGCCCCTGGGAGTGCGCGTGATTCACGGTGAATCGAATGTTTGAGTTACGAACAATATTCCTGTCCGCTCAGTCCCGATAAAAATATCACTTCCTACTGCTAGGGTGACTCTGCAGCGGTGACGTTTGAGTCACTCTCATGAATGCCTCTGTGTGCACATCTACAGGCGCGCCTTCTACTGTTAAACAAACGCCTGTATCACCTGTACTGATGAATCGGGAGTTTGCCGCAGAGGCTTCTGGGTATGCAAATGAGTGTAGCTGGCCACGCCCCCTCCAGTGCCAGCAAGGCTCCTGCAGCAGCCCCATGGTGACTTGTGCTCTGGATCCCAAATGTATAATTTCCGTCTAGAGCTGGTTTCCAGCACTGGGGGTGGATGCACTGTCTTTGTTTCCTTCCATGTCTGGGCGTCATTTCTGACTCCGACCCGTCAGTTACACTGATTATTCAAGGTCCCTCTATTGGGCACTATTGGCTTTGCCAATGCTTCGTGTTTCATGCCATATGGTACAATACACTAATAACCCGAAATTCCCCTTAAAGCGTAGTGTGCCCAGTTTCGTGCCTTCCAACTTGAGGGCTGATACTCTGCCCCATCCTTCTTAAGTGTCCGCTCTTTATCGAGTCTACGTCATCCAGTGTCACGTGGCGTCCTCCTGAGGGAGGCAGCGCGCGCTCCTTTCCTCAGCGAGGCCCGACCGCCCCCTGGAGGTCTCACGTTTCAACCAATCACGGAGCATCTTACACAGACACCCATCATAAATCACAACAACTTCCGCTTCTCACGGCCCCTCGAGGTGCGCGTGACAAGCGATGTGCCAATATAGATTTGTTGGTCTCAACGTGCTCTGTCCGCATAGTCACGATAAAAATATAACTTCCTACTATTAGAGTGACTTTACACGGGTGACGTGTTAGTCACCCTCATGAATGCCTGTGAGTGCACAGGTACAGGCGCTCCTTCAACTGTTAAACAGAGGCCTGTGTCACCTGCAGTGATGAATCGGGTGTTTGCCGCAGAGGCTTCTGGGTATGCAAATGTCTGTGGCTGGCCACGCCCCCTCCAGTGACAGCAAGGCTCCTGCAGCAGCCCCATGGAGACTTGTGCTTTGGATCCAGGCTGGGAAGAGTCTCAAATCCAGTAATAATCACACAGGCCAACATTTCAGGACAGGGAGGGGAGATTTAAAATAGAAAATCAGGAGAATGAAAATCCCCATTGACTTCTGTTGTAGAAAATGCAATTTCAGGCGTCTGTATTTATTCATATTTATTTTGTGTTTTGCGTATAAATGTAGTTGAAAAACGGTACATTTCCATATTTATTCAAATGATAGACCCACAGTCATACTTTGATGTCTGTTGTGTTTTAGCTATTTGAGTTGCAAAATATTACATAAATGTACACCCACTGGCAAATATTAGCATTATACCACAAATGTATGTTGAGAAATGCAGTTATTTCAAGAAATGTCATCCAGTTATTTAATTTTCCATGCTTTCATCTGCTCAGCTGTTGGGCTGAATTCATGAAAGATAGCACGAAGGGTCGCTGAAAAGAAGCATATTTTCTGTATTTATCCATGTTTACAAATAAATACAGACAGAAAACACAATGTTTTCTGTCTGTATTTATCTTTAAAAATCTGTAAAAACGGAAAACAGGAAGCCTTAATTATCATGTATGAATAATGACCAAAGGCTCCATGGGGTTAGGGTACTTCCACAATATACTCGTGTGTATACGTGCCAACAGGCCCGATTCACACCGGACAGTCCCGACTTTTGAAGCCAAAAAGGCTGTCTCCCACCTGACACGACAGCTTCTTCAATGCAAGTCAATGGGGAAATGCATCTATCCCTGCCCAGTACCACGCATCAGGAGTGAGACTAACACATTTTAGTGCTGGTGTCCGCATCAATAGACTAAAATGCATTAGTCACACAATTATAGCGCTCGGGGACACTGCAGGAGCCGTGCTCGAGGAACTCAGCTGCGCAGCCCTGAGCGATCGCACTGGCATGCGCTGTGCTAGTAGAGCATGCTTTCTCACTTGTTGTAATGTTTACACACTGCCGTGCCTCCTAGGAAAGGCACTCCGGTGCCCTGTGGTCAATCAATCAATCAATCAATCAATCAATCAATCAATCAAAGGGCAGGTGTCTCTGTCATTAAATATTCCAGGCAGACAGTCAACCGTGTGGATCCTGGATACAGCACCTTGCCTGTTGTTCGTTCCCGGCAACGCACCCGCCCCACTGTGACCTCGCTCGGGCTGATTGACCAGAGTCAGACACCTACAGGCAGCAGCTTTATTTTAAGTTGTAGTTAAACCCAGAAATCACCGGCCTTCACCCACGCCCAACTGAAGCTTACCTGCTGAGGGTTTCAGATCGCTATGAGTAAAATATTAATAATTTCAGTGTAGTTATGAGTGACATTTCAACGGCTATGAGCGACACTTACTCAAAAGCAAAATCAAGCAATGAACACAAGGAAAAACTAATAAATATCAGAAGTTACACCCATTTGAGCAACGAGAAACTCTAAGAAGATCTTAAAACTGCTGCCAAGGACCAGAAATGGAAGGGCAATAGCCAGAGACAGACTGCACTTCTCAGTCACAGAGGGCAGGGGGCACTACAGCTGCTCAGAAGATGCTCTCATTGGTCTGATTATTCATGGCCACGCACTATCCTAAAAAGCAAATTTGATGGTATAGCATAGCAAGTGCAACTAGGGTATTATACCATGACGCCCAAGCACAGGCATATTTGTTATTATACCACCATATTGCCGAACCCATCATTCAAGTCTTAAGTCCCCTATAGCTGTATTGATGCGTGTAAGTAAACACTGTAAAAACCCTGCGACTGATACACCCATACTTATACATTCTGTCCATGCATCTCCTGGCTCCAAGGACAAGGTGTGTGCTCTGCAGTGTTTGCTGGTTAAGAACAACTCCACCACAGATAGGTAATATTAACTTCAAAGTGTTTATTCATGGGTTCCTGGTTCCTCATACATAGAGAGTGATGCCAGCAAGACCCAGCACAACAACTACTCCTGGCCAACTGCCACGAATGTTCCCATTCGATTACAGATCCTTTCCCTCACCAACCTTCCACTCACAACATTAGAATGTCTCACACACCTTCCCCTCAATACAAATAACAAACACAACAAAACAACAATAGATAAATGACACATGCCCTTTCCCCCTTAGAACACCAACTACCAGGAAATAAATATGCACATTGTAAATAACTAAAATATAATATTATCCCATCACAACCTCTTATATATGACCAGGCAATTTACTGTCTCTCGCACTTCGAAGTACTCTCCCATCTGGATCACTCTGACCTCCACCATTGGCCACCCCACAACTCCCACACATCTCACTCACCCTAGAGTTTGCTTCAACCCTTGAACAGACCTCATCACCCATCAAGTATCCACTTACAGTGTCATGCATGCCACACTCCTGACCATTATGTCCGCTAACTCTCGTACATTCACTCACATGGCATAAATTCCGCACTCTCCCATCTTCAAGTTTCACTGCACCTTTCAACACCTAAGCAATTTTAAGCTTTTTTAAGCAATTGTACCGAAAGTTTTAACTTTCTCAACGGTCCGATGGATCAGAGATGACGGGGCATATTTACAAGCGCTTTGTACCACTTTTGCGTCACTTTTAACATTTAAAAATTTACGCAAGGGGCTTGTAAATCTGCCCGAGATGTTTAAAGTAACTCTTAAGTTCATCTAAGCAACGTTATCTTCCCCATTGTTATTGAATGGCATTTTTGTATGAAGCTAAATCCCTTAATTCACTGCATAGAACATGCCTAGGAAAGTTGTCACAGGAAACAAAGTCACAGTCGCTTTAGGAACAGCGAGCAAAAGCGTCATAGGCGGTAGGGATACGTGTGGGAGAGACCAGAGAAGTGGCTCCCTCGACCGCAGACATCACAGGTATGGGTGTGCCGTTTGTTGGCTTGCACCAGTGAATAGATGGGGCAACCACTTCATGTTTCAGTGTTTCATACCAATTTATGTGAGATATCAGATTTTTCTTTTTACACCTGTCAGTGGCAAGATTTTAGCGGCGGGCTTTAAACCGCTATCAACTTCGATGTGCAGAAGTCCCGTTGGTGTTCTAGACCATCTACCCCAGGTGCTGTTTTATTTCTTCTGAAGTAGTCTTTTCCCGTTTACTATACACCATGTGTGAAACAGTAACAATGATGGCACTGAAGACCCAAGGCCCCAGTGCTTTGCCAACAAACATTGGCACCTGAGTGACCCCTGAAGGCTCCTTGAAGCCCGACCGCTACTTCAGTACAGTTGCATGCATTAATATGTTTTTTTTCCGTCTTGTACTTTCTTAAATGTGATTGGGGGTCAAAAATCCTAAATTATTTCCCATACTCACCATTTTATGTACTCTGTCACTTCAACCGAAAATGAAACACATATTATTTGCATAGTGGATGTTGCCTATTTTGCTTGTGATAAACTGTGCACACTGTAGTTAATTGCAACGTTCCCGCTAACTTCAGCAATAAGAACTGCTTGCCTACAGCGAGCACTGGACATTTCGAGGCGTCTAAATGAGTCCAGGCTGAGCACTGTATTTCTGAAATCCTGTCTCTTGGTCCAGTTGGTGAGAGTAGGCATTTTTACTTCTGATTCTTCTCAACGTGCTCTACATGTAACAGGTTTAGCTAAAAAGCCTCATCTAGTCCATCTCCAAGGCAATCAGTGAAAATCTAGATTTAGGCATCATGGGAACTAAGAGGTATTAAAAGAAAATCTCATTCACCCCATCCCATTATGCCAGCTTTTCCATGAGCTAAAATGACTACGATAACAAAAAATAACTGGGCATATTTACAATAAGTGGCGCATCCCTGCATATTAGCAGGGATGCGCCACTTATTGTGCGCCATGCCTCCGCCACAATGGATGCGCCGCATTTACAATGCGGCGCACCATGAGGCAAAAACGGCACAGATGCGTCACGCATCTGTGCCGTAAAAGTGGCGCATTGCTGGAGTTGCGTCGCAAGTGCGACGCAGCTCCAGCAAGGCTCTAGGGTGCCCTATCCTTCAAATGCTGCGTCAATCCTTACGCCTGCTTCAAGCAGGCGCAGGGTTTTGACGCAGCATTGGCCCCAAAGTGACTGAGTGAAATCTTGTAGATTTCACTCAGCCACTTTAAGGAGGCGTTCGTGCGCAGGAACGCCTCCTTATGGCGCAAGGCTTTACAACGTGACACATCTCCCAGATGCGTCATGTTGTTAATACCCCACACCATGGTGCATCTTTTGCACCACCCCTGCGTCACAAAAGTGAAGCAACGGCGGCGCATAAGAGGCGCAAGAGGCTTGTAAATCTGCCCCAACAACCTTAACTCATGACTGTCATTGGACCATATTTGGAGTGTGAGACCAACCAGCATTGAGAAAAAGGACAGCCGTAACCAGATTTGTATTGCTTCTCCACGAGGCAGCTATGTCTCTGAGTGCCCAGCTGTAGCGGTACAGTATCTTTTTACACTTTTATTAGCTGAATGATGGTCTATCAGCCATTGCATTTCCTTCAGGTGTTACTGTTGTAGAGCTAATGGTTTGGATGTTGATGACACAGCATTTGCATGTGAGGAAAGACGAGCTTTTGCCTGACCCTGTTTGGTGACTTGCATCATTGGGCTAATTTGTTTATAAAAAAGCAATCAATCCAACACATGGCCAATACTGGAAATGTTCAACTAAACGAATGTTTAATGATTGCATTCTGTGTTTATGATCCAGTTCACCAGGTGCCACACTAACTTGGATGTTGTTTGATTTAGATTGAGGTTTGCCAAGAAAGAGATAATTTCAGTGATCATCTGCTGACTTAATCTGTTTTCATCCAAAAGGCAATCTCAAAATAGAACATCCCGGGGGGTGTGGCTACGGAGGCGACTAAGATGGCCGCACCCGCTTAGAGCTCCGCCGATCGGGCGATTACACCAGCCCCGATCCCGCGATGTGAGAGCCTTTCCTGGGGTGCCTTCCAGTTCCCAAAGACCGCGAACCCTGCTGCAGCGACTGATGCCTCCATAGCCGCTAGGTCCAGCTCCAGCCACCGCCGATGCCCGATACCATCTGGGTCCGGCCCGGGCCTACCATCCGCCATCCTGGTGTTGCGAGGCCGAGGTGAGTCCGCGCCCCTTGCCACCCCCTTCCCGATCTCCCTCCCCGCTCCCGCCCAGTCTGTTGCCTGCTCCGGTGACCCACTCGTTGCTTGCCGCTCCCCCACCCGGTCCCCGCTGCAGGCACGGGTATTTTGGCCCTTGGGCCTACCGCGCTGCTATGAGCCGGGGCCTTGGGTGGGTGGGCTGGCCGGCCTCGTGCTCCGGTCCCGGGGGTGGTGTTGCGGGTCGTGAGTGGTAGTGCAGGTGGGGTTGGGGTTCGGTGTGGGTGGGTGACTGGGCTCCCCCTCCCCTTGGTGCCGGGTGGGTGCTCCGTGGCCGGCTGAATGGTGGGACCCTCCAGGCCCCACTCCCTTCCGGCATGGGGCCTCGCTCATTTCACCAGAGGCCTTGCCCGCCCAGCTAAGCTGACGACTGCCTTCGCTGCGTGTGTCCCGTATTTTCCAGATGGATGGGCCTACCTGCTCTTCTTGTCTTCCCGATCTGGCCGCTGCATGACTTGGTCGTCTTGTGTCCGGGGGACTGCTGGCCACCGTCTTCCACCGTGAGCTGCCATGTGAGCTTCTCCTGGATGTCCAGCCATTGCTCTGCTGGTGAATCCTGACCCAGTGTGCCACGTATTTCCCGTCTCCTTGCTACTCCCCTCTGGTGGCATCAGGTCGGCCCTGGTGCGGCAACGTCCTGGAGTCACACAGTGAGATCCTATAGTTTGGTCACCTTCATTGCTGTTGCGACCATCCTGCCACGATGGTCAAGAAAGACCCTCCACAGCCTAAGCTCCAATTCGACAAGACCCCTGGGGCCATGGCGGACCCCACCGCAAGCTCGACAGCGGAGGCTGACCCTCCTCATGAGACGCCTGGCTCAGATGCCCTGGCCACCGCCATGCTCACCAAAATGAGGGTGGGCTTCAAGGCCCTGGACGCTCTGTTTGATGATCTGGACAAAAAGCTGGCTGATATGAACTCCAAGATCCAGGGTCACGATCGCAGGCTTGGTGTGGTGGAATCTAGGGTGTCAGATATCGAGAACGGGGCCTCCTCCTCCCTTAAACGACTCGGAAGAATGGAAAAGATCCTTAAAGATGTGGCTATAAAGAACGAGGATTTGGAGGCCAGGGGGCGCCGCAATAACATTTGTATTCTCGGCGTGCCGAAGATGACAGCCACTGACAGACAGGACACATTTGTGGAACAGCTCCTTTCTGATTTGTTTGGCAGGGAATCTTTCACCCAGGGTTTTGTTGTTGAACGTGCACACCGATCCTTAGGCCCTCGCCCCAGACCGGGCTTGCCTCTCAGACCACTTGTGGCCAAGCTCATGAACTTTAGAGATCGGGACACTGCCCTTCGAGCGGCACGTGAGAGGGGTGAGATCCAGTGGCAGGGCAGCAACCTCTCCTTCTTCCCAGATTTTACTGCCATGGTCCAGGAGGCCCGGCGCAAATATCAAAGTGTTAAGGCCATGCTTGGAAACCTGGGCCTTTGATACGGCATGCTCTATCCTGCGCATCTCAAGGTCGACATTGATGGCTGTCCCAAAATCTTTGACACTCCAAATGCGGCTCAGGAGTTTTTCCGTGACTTTAAGAACAACTCGGGCGGGGCATCGAACAGATCCCGGCCCAATTTCCCGCCGCAGCAGGCTTCACTATCCAGCGTTGATCTTTTCTCCCCAACTGGGAATGGTTGATAACAGTCTCTTTGCTTTCTCCTTTTTTCTTCCGCTCCTTTGATTGTTCATTAAAAGTAGCACTGTTGTCTGGTTTAGGCTCTTTGCATATGCTATTACATTCAGTTTTTTGTTGTTGTTGATATTTCACTGCTGGTTTGCCCGTCCGGCGTGGCGTCGCCATGCCCCATGGTGGATGCCTCCATGGTTTATTTTTTGGGTTGCGATGTAGGGATATTCCTCTTATGGGTATATGAGAGGTTGGGTGGTGGGTGAAGGGGGGTTTTTGTTTCTTTTTTTATTGGATGTTTCAATTTGCCAAAGATGAGATTTGCTTTGTGTGATGTGATGCTTTTTTGCACTGATTTGTGTTTTTTGGTACAACATAGATGGTACGGTTAGGAAATGTGCCCGGTCCTTCCGGGCTTTCGTTATTAACGTGGAATGTGCGTGGATTGAATAATAACAGGAAACTTAGGCAGGTTTTAAATTTTGTTATGCATCATCATGCTGATGTCCTTTTTATGCAGGAGACCCATTTGGCTGGCTCGGAAGGTGATTTGATGGCTTCTGCTTGGGGACTGCACAGATTGTTTTCTAATTACAGCTCATATTCCAGGGGTGTTGCCCTTTTGATACATAAGAGACTTCAGTTTGCACACTGTTTTCCACACCGGGACCCTCTGGGCCGGTTTTTGATAGTAACAGGTTTATTGATGGGCCACAAGGTCTCCTTTGTATGTATTTATGGTTCGAATACCGATTCTCCTTCCTTTTATCACTACCTGTCGAACCATCTCTTAGCTGCAGACATTGGGCTTCTGATCATTCGTGGGGACTTTAATCTCCTTTTGAATCATACTAGAGACAGCACCGCCTCTACACCTGACTCCAAGCCCCATTCCCGACTGGCCCTTCGTGAGATTTGCACACACTACTCCTTGGTGGATGTTGAGGCCCATCTAAACGAACACCATCCTTCCTTCACCCATTATTCAGGCTTTCATAACACATGGACAAGGTTAGACTACTGGCTGGTCTCTACTGAGGTGGCTGGCTGGTTGGGGGCAGTCCAGACTCTTCCACGCACTCTTTCTGATCATTCCCTGGTTCTCCTTCAGCTTTGAATTCCCCACGAGGGAGGTTATGAGCGGCAATGGCGCTTTCCCGGTCGGGCCTTATTGGACCCCGTCTTCACTGAGGACGTTAGGCAGGCCATAGAGGATTATTTTGATCTCAATACTGGCTCAGTTGACACCTGGGCAGTTCTGTGGGATGGTTTTAAGGCATATATTAGAGGGGTCTGCATCTCGAAACATGCTGGGGTGCTTCGGGATCTTCGTTCCACTTTGGACCGGGTGGAGGAGAAAATTGCAGCACTAGACCGGGAATTGCTTAGCTCCCCTTCTGAAT
Organism: Lissotriton helveticus; assembly: GCF_964261635.1. Lineage (NCBI taxonomy): Eukaryota > Metazoa > Chordata > Amphibia > Caudata > Salamandridae > Lissotriton > Lissotriton helveticus. The sequence continues at coordinate 65,006 of NW_027612032.1, read as the reverse complement.
CCCTGGCCGCGCGCCGGCTGGAGTTGTGCGTCAAATTTCATGATGCCGCCAAGAGGGAATTACTTTTCCTCACAAAACAATGCGTGGCTCGGCAGTACGGGGAAGTGAGCGACCGGGTCGGTTATTGGCTAACACGCTGCGTCCCCCCAGAGGCCTAACGTACATCATTGCAATGTCCGGAATGGACGGCTCCCCAGTCCACTCCACCTCCGCGGTGTGTGACCTGTTTCTCACTTATTATAAAGACCTTTATACCTCTCGTCTCTCTGGGGATTCCAGCGGGCAGGAAGATTACTTATCTGAGGTGGCTCTGGTCTACCTCGAACGTTACATGCAGGAGTTCCTTCTAACCCCCATCACGTCGGACAGTATAGTGGAGGCGATAGACGCTCTTCGCGCCTCTTTGGCTCCTGGGCTAGACGGCTTCTCTGCGGACTTTTATAAAGCATACAAAGACCTGTTGGTTCCGAGATTAGTAGAGGTATATGCCGAGACTCTTGAGGCAGGAGTCCTCCCTCCGACATTGCGCGAAGCGGTGATCATCTTATTACCCAAACCGGGGAAGGATCCTATGCAATGTGGCTCGTATCTGCCTCTTTCCTTATTAAACTTAGATTATAAAATCCTGGCCAAAGTCATCGCCATTAGACTTTCACTGTTGATGGAGTCCATAATTTCCCCGGTGCAATCGGGCTTTGTTCCACACAGGTCTACCTCGCTTAACCTTCGCACGCTGTTCATGGTTTTGCATCGCATGGATCCCTCCACGCCTGCTGCCGCCATTTTGTTGGACGCCGAGAAGGCCTTTGACTCTCTTGAGTGGCCTTTTTTCCTATCGGTAATGCGCCGAATGGGCATGCCGGAGTGCTTCGTGGCTACAGTGGCCCTTTTATATAATAAGCCCACGGCCCGGTTGCGTCTGAATGGCACTCTCTTTGACCCTTTCCCTCTTCACCGTGGCACGAGGCAGGGATGCCCTTATCCCCTCTCCTTTTTATTTTAGCCATGAACCCCCTAGCTAGACAGCTTCAAGAGAATCATCTCCAGCGTGGCCTGCAGTTTCGCACGGGACCTCTGCTGCTTTCCATGTACGCTGACGATATGGTATTGTATGTCCGCCTGCCTCAAGATAACCTATTGCCTCTTATTCGGGAAATCATACGTTTCGGTAATTTTTCTGGACTTCATATTAATTGGCACAAGTCTGTCATATTTCCACTGACGGCCAGTACGGTGCCTTGGGCATTTGACTTTCCGTTAGAATGGTGTGCGGATTCTGTTAAGTATTTGGGTATCCATATTCATCTTGACACTGCCTCGGTCATTCGTCTCAATTATGGCACCGCGGTTGCTGCGCTGGAGGCGCAGGTCACCTGATGGCTATGCTTACTCCTGTCCATGGCGGGCAGAATTGCAATCATCAAAATGATTGTTTTGCCCCGGTTTTTATATTTTTTCAACAACATTCCTATTCCGTTGACTAAAGTCTTTGTTTTGCAACTTCGCTCACACCTGATCCGCTTGGTTTGGGGAGACAAGACTCCTCGAGTCAGCTGGAAGGTCTTCATTTTACCCCCTGAGAGGGGAGGGCTGGGAGTACCAGATCTATATTTGTATTATTTAGTAGCTCAATGCTGTTATGCATTCGCCTGGTTCCATCCGGATGTCCGCATCCCCTATGTGCGACCAGAGGCCGATCTGGTCTTACCTAGACAACTTCTCACGATTCTTCCAACTGGCTTCCTTAGGGACCCCCGGGACATTCCGACGGTTTCCACCACCTGTTGGGCTTGGATTAGACTGCGTAGAAAGCTGGGTTTGGATCTGTTATATTCCCCAGCTTTACCTCTGCCCAACTCCTCCCTGTTTCCTATTACTGGCGAAACTTTAGTGATGCGTACACTGGCGAAATTCAATATTAGCACCACTGGCGATTTGTTCCCAGATGGACACGTCTTCTCTTTATCGAAGGAGGACAGATTTAATGATCGGTCCTTCATGGGCACTTTCATACTTACCCGGTTGCGCTCGGCATTGCGGGCTGAGTATTCCTCTTTCCCATGGGCGCCTTCGGAGCTCCCTCCCCTCTCCTTATTGATTCAAAGCCCGAATAACGCACATTTGATTTCTAAACTGTATAAACAGTGCGGGCGCTCAAGCGGATGCTCTACTCCAGGCTCCGCGCAGCTTGGGAGGGTGACCTGGGTGGGCCCATCTCTGACAATCAGTGGGCTTTCTGCTGCAGGACCACATCTGACATTTCTCTGAACAGCCGTCACAAGCTGCTACAAATTCCTTCGGCGGGTGTATTTTACCCTGGCCCACGCGTACCGGATTGACAATTCTAGGCCTCACCATTGCCGCAAATGTCTTGCCCCATTAGCGGACTTTGCACACTTAACCTGGACCTGCCCTAAAATACATGACTATTGGCTTTGATAGAGCAAACATCGCATCGCGACTTGCTCGAGTCAAGAACCTCGCCCGTGTGTAATAAATTAATAAATTGTACGTCTTACTAATCTTTTATTTTCATATTCGAACAAGGTAGAGGAAGCTTGCATACGTGTATTTCTAATACAACTAATAAATGTCTTTAAAATGGCCGCTGCTTAGTAGATGGCTTCTGCGCATGCGTCAGTCACACTCACGTGTCCTACACAGCTTTTGCAATAACGTGGTACTGCTCGTGCAGTTGCTCTTGTGAGTGTGTATATGTTGCTAACATTTAAACTGCATAGTATATTTTTATAATGATAAGTTTGAAGTACAAGACCAATGATGTGTTTACATACATTTATTTCTATGTATTAATTTGTTCTCGCTTACTTTTCATATACCGCGGGAAATGGGGGTCTGACTGAGCCGGGAACCATCTTGAAGGTCCCTTCTGCGCAGGTCATGAAGTCTGGGGAAGTTCAGCCTCGAACAGTGGAACTCAGCCAGCTGGCAGAGATGGGCAAGTTGCTCCTGAGAAAATGACCTGCGACCCAGCAGGACGGAGTCATGTGTGCCCATATTGAAACAATTGTATTCTCTTCATTGTATTCCACTGGACTTTCTCATGAGAACCCCAATCTCGCTAGGCGGTACCCAGAAATGCAAAGTAGGCCTCCAAATAGTCTACTCTGATTGGTGTGTTACCCAAAGCCTACCTTAGGACCAATCCAAAATGAGGGATTCTGACACTTTGCAACATTGGGGGGTGGTACACCGTCCCAGAACAGTATAACTACCCTGGGTTTACCTAGGGAAATTGTCCGACTTGTCTGGTTTAGCTGACCTGTCACTGACCCAACGCACTCAATAGGTGACTGAAGATACAGAGTACTGCAGAGCACTCTGTCCGAAATTGACCATAGACTAAGGTTTTACTAAACCTTAAAGTGCTGGCGGAGCACTTTGCTGGGAGTTCGCTGATCCAATCGGGGTCTTGATCGATAGCTGCAGAGAGGGTGGAGCGCAGGCGTTGCTTCCGAACTGCGGGTGCTGGTCCTGTCCTGAGGGTCCTGTCCGAGAGGTCCTGTCCTGATTCCTAAATCTGAGGGTTTCCTGTCCTGTCCTGGGTGTCCATTCTGCACCTGCTGTCCTTTGAGGGGTATCCTTCCTTGAGGGTTTCCTGTCCTTAACTGACCCGTGGCCAGGGTTTGGTTTTCACACCAGTCTAGGTAAATATTACTCTGAATCTCCTGAAACTGCACCTTTCTATATTTCTGTCTTTTGCTTTAATAAAGCCATACCTTTGCATATGTTAATTTTCCATACTTTTGCCGCAACCATTGAATCATAAAGTCATTTGCATTTTATTTCAAAACGTGTTCCTATGTTGCCTTACCTGTTAGAAATTATATTTTGCATTGCAGTTTGTCATTTCCTGATATGGTCCAGAACCTCCCTACTTAAATTATCTAAAGCACTTTTGCCTTAAAGCATAGCGTATCACTCTCTACAGACTCTCCTATAGAGATAAATGTCCCGAACTCATGTCTTATTCCCTTGAAATAATTCTAGAATACTAGTCCTTAATCAAAGCCTATCCCATCTTTAGTAATTCATCTGAAACGTTCTAATTCCTGATCCTTCATTTAAGTGTGTCCGGATTCCATTAGTCTATAAATGGTTGCACTGACTTATTTCCTATTCAGCTATATACTTTCTGTTATTCTGATTATTGATTGCTTAATTACTGTGAATTTGATTATTTCTGAAATTTACTAAATTAGATAAAGACTTTAAAACTTCCAGTTGTCCGTGGTCATTTTACATAGGTATTGAATAGTATTTTGGTTGTGTTTGTATTTTGCTGCCTTTCCTTTTACAGCTAGCTCCCTGATCCATGGTGGTCATAGGTACCCGCGTCGGTGGATGGTAAGTCGGGTACGCTGAAGAATAACGATGGGAACTCACAAATATCTGATAGCAGAGCGTGAGGTCATCTGATCAATGTATATGGTGATTTGAAATATATGGGCCCGAAGCCAGAAGTGGCGAAATTATTGGTCGGGTGACCCGCGCGCTCTATCAGTATTTTCTGGTAAGCAGAGGATGGTTAGGGAATAGTTAAAGGTTAGGTAGGACTAGTTAGGCTAAGTCAAGTCGGTAGCTGCTAGTATATTGATGCTGCTATAAGAGCGGCCATTTCGAGGGACCTGATCAATCTCTTGAGAATGCGCTGTGTTTGAAATTTATGAATTGTTTCAAAATTGTTATTCTTGTTCTTATATTGTTATATGTATTAATCCATGCGTACGTAAAACGTGCTGTTCAGTGTTGTCAGAACTCCCCGGGGAATTGAATAGGCAAGTGGTGAATAGAATCCATTGCCTTGAGGTCGCAGGCTCAAGGAAAGTTAGGTGCAGGTTAGGTAAAACCAGGAAGCACTAACTAGGGTTTTTCTGAATACATGTGTGAATAAATGTTAGTAACGAGGTTCATTGGCAAAATTCCCATAGTGGCGTAACCTAATAAGGGTCACATCGGAAGAGTAGCAGGTTCATCGGAGCTTGGGTGAAAGCAAAGGGGTCCGCTGGGAAACCTTAGACTCGGATATATCCCGGAAAAGAGTGGATGGGTCTAGGGAAGTAACAGGTTCACTGATGCTAGAGTGAAGGGTAGGCGGAAGAGATCTACCCGCAGCGTGTGAAAAGTAAATGGAAGTAGTTTACTTGCAGTAAAAGAAATCTTTCCTGTTTAGACACTTGAGCACTGTGGCGAATGTGTATTCGTTGTTAAATATACCAAGCACTAGCACTTTAGAAAGAAAGAAAGTTTCCGTTACCTTGTGAAGGGAGGGAGTCAGTCGCGAAGCGTCTCTGACGTCACTCCGTGCCGCGCTGGGATCGGTAGATACAGCGGGCGGGTAGCGGGGCTGGAATTGTGAAGGAGGGGTGAGCGCCGAAGCGTGAGAACTGTTTCGCGAAAAAGGCCGCGCACCCATTGGCCGAAAATATTTGAACGTGTGCACCCATTGGTCGCATGGAATTGCAAAACGCATTCTGATTGGAGGTAATTTGTAAACAAAGTTAAGCGTATAAATCGTATGTGGCACTCGTATACTCCAGAAACTAGACCCGATCCAAGAAACCAAGGGTTTGAAAGGGATCAGTGGAAAGCTAATAGATACGATATTATGTACGGAACTAAGAGAAAAATGTCGATTGTAAAGAAGGTAAAGAATTACTTTAAAAAGGACAAGCCGATTAAAACTAGAGAGGGCATTGTTATTCCACCACCAAATACTCCCGCCTCTTTCATGATGTTTGACAGAGGGTACAATACGTGTGTGTGGTTAGAAAATTGGGTGAAGTACACGGAAGACGACGGAATAATGGCCTTTCCGTTAGAAGGTACCTTTAATGGTAGAATCCTATTCAATTTAAGAACCCGAATGAATGAATTACATCCCAGACCAAGACTAACGCAGTATGAGGCATTAGAGGAGTGGGAGATTGAGGCTTTCCAAAGAGAGAAGCCCCGAATGGACAAAGGGCTGACAAAGTATTACCCAAAACTGAGGCAAGAATCCCGAGATAAAAAGATGAAACAATGGAGACAGAGCATGATTGTTGAAGGACTGTTTCCCATGATCCCAGCAGAAGATCCTCCTGGGGGGGGGAAAAGAACAGAAAAGACTAAACATTGGGGGCCCCTGGGAGAGTCAGATGACGAATTGTTAGATGACATGTGCATGAGAAGTCCGCCTCCTTATAATGAGGTACACCGACCTTCGAGTGCAGGAGATATTCCCCGGAGACCCCTACAAAGGGAAGAGGTCAGGTCCGCAAGTGTAGGAGGGGATTACATAATTCCTCCTTATACTGAGAATCTAGGACCCATAGAACCCAGAAGTATTTACCCCAGGAGACCGGTAGGTGGAGAGACAGGATATTCACGTGAAGGAGAGTTTTTCCCTCGTCCCCCTTATGGAGGAGAGGTGAGGTCCGTAGGTTCAGGAATGCCGTTATTACAGCCCCAGAATGAGGAAGATCCAAGAATCCTAGGCACAGGAAGTCTGTTTCCGAAGCCTAACTATGGCGGAGGGCCGAGTGAGACTCATCCTACAGCCCCGAGTTATGCTCCCATTCTGACCCCGCAGGTGTTACATGGAAACTCCTTGGACAGGTTATTAGAAGAGAAAGAGCGAGAAGCGCTGGGGAATCAGCGAGCTGAAATAATACGGAAAATGTCACAGCTAAATGCAAGTCCTGAAGCCTTGACGATCCCAGTAACAATCGGACCGGTGGTTCCGCTGTACGGGGACCGTCAAGGAACTCCAAAAACTCCCGTAATTACCCCTGTCATTGCACCGACCAGACCAGAACCCTTAATTATAGATGATCAGACCAGTGAGTGCGAGTCGGAGGTCTCGCTGCTAGACCTGCTCATTAGAAAGACTGAGAAAAGGATCCCGAAGCCGCACACGTTTAGTACGAGGGCAATTCAGATGGAATCGACCTCGGGTACTAGGAGTGTCACATTGGTGACTCCGGAAGAAATCGAAAGATGGAGTCAGGAATTGGAAAAGCAAACGTCCCCAACGAAACCTTTAGATCTTTACAAGCTGAGAATAGAAATAGAGGAATTGATGGCAGGAAACGTAGGATTAGACAGATTAAATACCTACTCCGAAGACGAAATGCTGTTTATCTGCAAAAGTCTCACCCGAAATACCCGAGTACTTCATGAAAAACTGACAGACACTGCTGCTAGCATGGGTATAGATATTTCAAGATCGAAACCACTGCAAAAACCCTATAGAGCAGATTTCTCAGACAAAGATTTGGAAAACTTGAATGCTTCAGGAAAGAAAGCACAGGTCAAGAAACTATTGTCAGTATTGCAAAAATGGGGAGATGTGGAAAGGTGGAAAGCTAGATGGGTCAAGAAAAAGGACGAGGCCAGGTCTAGGCAGGCAACTCCCGAATTTTTGCTAAAAGAAGCTGAAAAACCGGAGCAGTTATGCCCTATGCGCGAAGTACCAGGTGGGAAGTATGTGCACGTTCCATGGTCCAGACAGGATATTGTGTCCTTTACCAACGATTTCCCCAAATTGCGCGAAAAACCAGTAGACTGGTACAGGCAGGTGGAAAGGTTCGTAAAGGTACAAAAATGCCTGTGGAAAGACCTGGATGGGATTTTCGACATTGTGGTCCCGGTAGATCTGTGGACCGAGTGTAAAATAGCCATAGCTTGGCCTAGTGAGGAATACCCGAGAGATGGCAACACAGGGGAACCATCGAGAGAAGTGATGAAAAAATATGAACAAGTAATACAGCATTTGAAAGTAAAAGTGCCAGCAAAGGAAACTGATTGGACCAAGATAGATAGAACAACACAGGAAAGAGACAAGACAGTACACTCCTTTTATGAAAGGCTGTTGCAGGTGTTCAAAACATACAGCGGGATAGACAACATCGAGATGAAGGATATGACACATTTTATTTACAGGTCTGTAAATGGTTTAAGACCCGAAATTTGTCAGTGGATAAAAGATAACAAAATCTGTTGGCATACTAAAAAGATGGATGAGGTCCTGCGGTACGCAAAGTACTGCGAGGACGAGATGGCAGAAAAGAAAAAGGCTCTCAAGGAGAAGGTTATGTGGGCTCAAGTGAAGCTCGCAGAACAGCAGGAAAAACAATTGAGTAAAATGGCCAAAACTACTCAGAACCAAGGACCTGGGGGTGGGGGAGGAGGCAAGCCCCGGCCCAAAATGAGCAGGGAGGAGGCAATGAAGAAATTTCCCTGCCACCAGTGCGGGGAAATTGGACACTGGCAAAACGAGTGTCCCTATTTGCAGGATGATAACGCCCAAACACCTGATTTAATTCCACAGACGCAGAAAGAAAGACCAAGAAAGACCCAACCACAGGTAAAAACGATTCAGTTGCCCCGAGCACCAAAGCAAGTATTTAAGGGAAAGTCCACGCAGGGTGATGATGTAGAGGTCTGGGAAAGCAATGAGAACAGAAATACAGCAACTTCGCAGTATTTACTAAACGATACCTTCCTTTGTGATGACCAGTACTGACGGGGCCTGAGAGGGGAGGACGAGGAGTGCGTACTTGGCGCCTCCTTGCCGGTAGACCAGTCCGGACCATACATTGAAGGAAAGGTTGACGGAAATGATGTCACTTTTCTGTTGGACACTGGCGCTACCCGTTCTACTGTGAGAACAGTGGACGTTCCAAACCTACCCCTCTCGGGAGAAGCCATCCAAGTAGTGGTTGTATCTAATCAATTGATTAGTACTCCTGTTACCGAGCCCATGGAGATCTCAATTGGAAACTTTAAGGAAATGCATAGATTTGTCGTTTGTGACACCAGTCCAGTAAACTTACTGGGACGTGATTTGCTGTGCAAAATGAATTGTACCATCTTTTGCACACCAAAGGGCGTCGAAATTCAGACCCCAGATGAAGATGGCATTTATAAATTAATGTTAATCAGACCGAACTCAGAAATTAAATGAATGACTATGCAGGATTTGCCCAAAGAACTCCAAGAAACAGTGAAGCCAGAGGTATGGGACTTTACCGGAAAAGATGTAGGATTAATGAAAAACGTAGACCCCATACAGATAGCCATCAAGGACAATGCAGTCTATCCTAATACTAAACCCTACAGAATGAATGCAGAAGTGAGAGCAGGGGTTGCCCTGGAAATACAGAAATTATTAGAAGGAAACATCATACAGGAAGTAATGAGTAGCCCATGCAACTCACCGATTATGGGCATCAAAAAGCCTAGTGGCAAGTACAGAGTAGTGCAGGACCTGAGAAAGGTAAACAAGATAGTGATTCCTTGCTGCCCAATTGTCCCGAACCCAGCAGTGATTCTGTACCAGATTCCCTGGGATGCTGAGTGGTTCACTGTGATAGACCTATGTCATGCATTCTTTTCCATTCCCTTGCATCCAGACAGCAAATTTCTTTTCTCATTTGCCTTCAACAGTCACGTGTATGTCTGGAACAGGGTCCCCCAAGGGTACACAGAGAGCCCCTCTATCTTTAATCAGATCTTGAAAAAATGCTTGGAAACTTTGGTCTTACCTGGAAATTCTGTCTTGGTGCAATACATTGACGACCTCTTGGTGGCGTCCAAAAGTCATAGGGACTGTGTGATTGACACCATTGCCCTACTGAATCACCTGAGTGAAAAGGGACATAAAGTGGCCCCTGAAAAATTACAGTTCTGTGCAAAATCAGTGAAATATCTGGGGCACCAGATAGAGAAAGGCATCAGGAAAGTAACGTCAGAAAGAGTGAGAATAATTCAAAAGATGCAGTTACCCCGTTGTGGAAAAGTAAATTTTGCCATGTTCTGTGTCCCTACGCTTCATCCATCATATGTTATGTGTGCATGACCAATATGCATATGTTATTCCCCATGCCTGATTAATGACGCAATTCCAGTTGTGTCCACCTCTAGTATGTTAGTTTCCAGTCCTCGTGAATACTACGAATATCAGGCTTATGTAAAGTAATGTTGCCACGTTTCTTAGTGTGCACGTTATTCCATTATAAAGTCCCCGTTTCCAGGCCTCAAAAGGGCCCGGACCCTGGATTCAGCTCCTGTCTCCTGAAAGCCTCGCTGAGGAGCGATACAGCCCCCACCTGTATCCTCGACCCTCCACTTACTTCCTGCCTCGCAGTGCCCGGTGCAGCTTGGCCCTGCCTCTGAGTCTGCCAAAAGTATGTTATAGTTCCAGTTATCAGTTCAGTCCTCCTCCTCTGCATTCCTAAGCTACTGAACTGCATCAATAGTTTCCGTCATTGTCTAGCCTTCTCGTCTCCACGTTAGAGAAATACTGTATTTAATGGTCATTTAGTATTCTTCATCACGCACTACATGTAGAATAATGCATGGTCCAGTCTTAGAATCAAGTTAGCTTTTCCCCTCATGACTTCTAGTTTATATCAACATGTTCCCTAAACATCAGATACCAGATAGGGTTTAGGTACATGTCGCTCCGACCCTTCAGACTCTAGTCTCTGCTCCTAGCACAGAGTTCATAGCCCCCAGCTTCTCCTAGTAACACGTCATTGCCAGTTTTCGCGCACCATTAGGTTAGAGGTCCCGGCTCCTTAGGTAGCCCCCTCCAAAGTTTCCGCCCATTCATGACATATTCTGTTACGTTTGCATCACATGTCTATGTATACTCCCAGTTACACCTCTTTTTACTGTTATCTCTCGCGACTGCTACGCGTCACGCCTTCTGCTCCACCCACTGCTACGCCTACTGCAATGTAATGCTATGTGTTTGCGCTATGTATATAAATCAATGTTTTGTTATTGAATGTTAGCGCGCTCATCCCAGACCCAGCCCCGGCAGCTGCCAGGCCTTATTGTCCTATTCCCATGCAGGTTGTCCTGATCCTGTCCTTATGCTGTAATAAACCTGCAGAAACTCCTACTACCTCGAATCTTGACTCTTATTTTATTGAGCTATCTGTTATGCTATAAGTCTAGTCAAAAATAGGGTATTATTTATTTATTTACCACATAATGGCGCCCGAATAGGGACTTGCCCTTTCCCCAAGCGTCGGTGAAGCCACGCCGACCCCCTGACCCTCTGCAGTCGTGACGGAACCATACCGTGCACTGGCAGATATTTCTGCTCCAAGTATCCCTCAGGCCCACGGAGGAGACGGAGGAGGCAGTCCAGCATCCAAACGAGACGGTGGAGGAACGCGGCGAGTCCCGACCAGAGCCCAAGCCGAGAGTCCAAGGTCCGAGGTATCCGGAGGCCCACCCGTAACTGAAGTCCGAAGTCCGAAGTCCGTCGTAGTCCAGTCCAGTCCGAGGCCTTCCGTTCCGTGCTGCCCGGTGAGTACCATTGCTGGGGTAGTATCTAGACAGGACCAATCTAAATTGACTCCTGGTCCGTGGGTTGGTGGTACCCAAGCCCACAAACGAAGTGTTCACCTAGGTGGATACGGGTCTTGATGCGTTCCTTTATGGGACCGGTATGTTCCGTACTGTTACAGCAGTGCATCCAGTAACTCTAGTCTGTTCCGTTCTCGAGAATTCTGTTCTGTTTCTGTTTTCAGTATTTTCAGGTAGTATTCTGTTCGAACTGTTATGTTATGATATTGTTTAATGTATTTCCAATGTCGTGGTATGCCTGAATTGTTTTCCCAATTGTTATTGTTTTTTTGTGTATTGTATTGTGTTCCGATTCAAGTTTAGAATGCCGCTCTTTTCCAAGTTACGTCAGTTAAAAACTAGAAAGGGTCTGTTAGAGGAAGCAGTTCCTGTCCCGCCTAGGGACAGTCCAGGTCATTTTATGTATCAGAAACATGGCATAAGCGCCATAATGTATCTAGATTTATGGGTAGAGTATACCAAACAGTTAGAAGAAAAGTATAGATGGCCCGTATCGGGTACATGGGATGCCGAATGTATCATGCGAGTAGAAGAAGCATTATGGAAAAAGAAAGCCAGACAGTCACAGAAAGATGCCATCGAGTTATGGCGCAAGGAAGCTCATAGAAGAACGGAAAAGGAAGTCAGAAAGTCAGAGTTAAGTAGAGAATCCCAAGAACGAGCCCAAGAAAGAGAATTAATCGAGATAGGTGAACAAGTCAAAGCCGAACAGTCAGACAGACAGAGGCATGCCCTTATTAAGGGTATGTATCCTCTTCTTGCCGAGGGCCTGCCAAAAGCGACCCCAGAGGCATCCAGTAATTTCCCGCCACCATTAGTTCCGACCAAGCTACGTCACAAACCGACCGCAGCTGATATTTTTATTTCGTCCTATTTGGACGACACAGTCCCCGAATATGCAAATCCTGTTCGTGCTCCGCCAGTCCCTGTAAACCAGGTAATTCATGTTCCTCCAGACACCGGAGTACCTGTTACGGTACCCCCGGTCCAGCCTACAGTTCCATTTCCCACTCTGCCAGGACGTAGAGCCTCAGTAGACGACTCCAGTCTAGGGGCCGCAGGAGGAGCTACTCCTCAAACCCCGCCGCCACACAAGCGTTTATCAGCACTCGAATTACATGCTCAAGCATCACAGCGTACTCCTAAAAGTAATAAGTCTGTTACAGAAATCAGACAAGCCCTTAACGAATGTGTCTATGATCCAGTTCCAGGCGAATATACTATGGTTTTATATTCCTTACGTGTAAGGAGAGTGACCGAGTATCTAGTCACCTTGCCGAATATGAAAGAAGATCTAGACAGAATATATCGTTTCATCCGTACAGGGGATGATCCAGAAAGTATTGGCGAGATTATGTCTCAAAGGAAAGCCGAGATTCAGCTCATGATATTAAAGTTCCTGATCAATTGTTTAATAAGAGAACAAGATTACCCGTCCAAAGATCCCGCCGAAATGAGAATCCTGACAAGGTGGAGTGATAATATAGCCGAGGGTAAGCACAAGACCGTCAGTGCCATGGAAAGTATGTACAAGAAAATTCGTAAAGAAATAATAAGGTTACACGAACAACGTAAAGCAGCACAAGTAAGCGAGAAAGAAAGTATCTCTGATCCTGAAGAGGAAGAGAACGAGAATCCCGCCAGAATAGCGTATGTAGGAAAATCCAGATTTCCAGATCGCCATTTACGTCTAGAACCCAAGTCTATTTTTCAACATCTAGCACCAGAACAAGGTTCCCTAGAACAAGTATTTCAAGCTACCGATCACATTCTGAAATCACGAGTCGGTTACAGTGAATTAAGTACTATGCATGAACAAGAACTAGCCCGATCAGCAGTCCGATGGATTACTGATTCTACCACTTTTTCAGACGAAATAGTGGCACAAGTGTTTCTGAAATTGCCCCCAGCCGAGCAACGACTGGTGGGTATGTATATGATCCAGCACCTCATTACTCTGTATGAGGGTCAACATTCTGATCCAGGTCCGTTACACGATATCCTGAACGAGTTACTCCAGTATAGATGGAGAGGTCTAGGTACCGATTTAGTTAGTGTCATTCTAGAACAGCGTCACAAGTATAGAACGTTTTTGAACCCGCATTTTGTTCATGTCTCACCCCCAGAAAGTAAATCATTCTACATAGACAGACAGAATCCGTTACGAGAAGTCCACCCAGTCCAAGGGGCGGGTGGCGTAATGCAACGAGTGTTTGTATACACTCCAATATCAAAGATGGAACTTCTTGAAATGAAGAAATTAATTCCCTGTCATGACAAAGATCCAGCAGGGTTCCATAGAGAATTAAAAGACATGCTCCGTATGGGAGAATACACTTACCCAGATATCATTAAAATGTTAAAGGTCCTGTTACCCGCAGGGGTGTATGAAAAGTTAAAGGAAAAAGAATGGGAGGTGGGAGAGAAAAAGGTCGATTGGACAGCTCTAGAAGCTGAAGACAAGGCACGAGTACCAGGTACCGGTCTTGGAGATAAATGTAAGGATTTACCAGAATTATTGATTCAAGTTTTACCCAGATTATTGACAACTAGGAAAGAAGACTGGGATGCAATCTCAGCCTGTAAACAGAAACAAGATGAAGACATTAGTGATTTTTATTCTAGATTTGAAAAATGTTTCAGTATCAACAGTGGTCTCAAGACAAGTAGTGAGTCATACCCTCATCTTTTCGTCACCAAATTAGTCGAGAATTCAAGTCCACAAATTAAAAATCGAGTTTTGAAAGTCGAAAGCACCTGGCAAGCTAATACTCCGTCCCAGATGCTCCAGATGCTCCAGTATCACCAGAATAGAATCAGGGAAGAGCAAGAACACGAGAGAAAACGTATGAAAGACACGAAAATGAAAGTGCTAGTTGCACAATCTGTTCCTCAAGACAGTCAGAAGAGGGGTCCGAATCAAGCCAGTCATCCTGCAGCTCCCGTTAAAGGGAACTGCAATTATTGTAAACAGCCAGGTCATTTTATAAACGAGTGTGCAGTTCTGAAACACAACATAGCTACTGGTAAGACTAAAGAAAGACCACGTCCGCCGAGACAAGAACAAGTTTCACAGATTCCACAGTCACAGAATGCACCACAGACAGTTACAGCACCGCAGCCTATTGCTGCAACACAGCATGTTACATCACAGATGTACCAGTATGCACAGTCTGAGTATCCAGAGTACCAGTCATATTCATGAAACAGCCTAGAGAGGGAGGTAGGCTTGCCTCTCATCGAGATACCTGTAGATCAAGAGGGTCCCTATGTTCACAGTCAAGTATTAGGGAAAGACAGAAAGTTTTTGATCGATACAGGGGCAAGTAGGACCACAATTAGTCATGCCGAAGTTCCAGGGGCTCCGCTCTCAGGCTCAAGAAATGTTTCCCTTGGATTTTCAGGAAAACCCATAGTTAATGAAATATCTAAGCCAGTTACTCTAGAAGTAGGTCCATTGTCCCGCACTACTGATCTGTTACTTACTAAGTCATGTCCAGAAAATCTATTAGGTATTAAGACACTGAAAGAGTTAGGTGCAGTTATTTGCTGTTCCCCAGAGGGAATACGTCTGTTCCTACGTGACTTTAAGGGTCACTATGTGTTACGAGATTTTGATTCAAGATTGTCTAATGTTCCACAGCATTTATGGGCGCAAGGTCCAACTGATGTAGGTTACATGCAAATCACACCCCATCGTGTGACTCTCAAACCAGGTGTAGTGTTACCACGAATCAGACAGTACAGATTGCCACCTGAGGCTGTAGCAGCCTTATCCAAAATTATTGACGAGCTCATGGCTCAAGGAGTAGTTGTAGAAACTGACTCCAATGTATGCAATTCTCCGATCATTCCAGTCATGAAACGTACTGATCCGAATGCACCCCCAGTATATCGATTAGTGATTGATTTACGAGAGCTTAATAAATGTATCATTCCTCAGTACCCAGTTGTCCCAGATATTTCTTCCCTGTTAACAGCCATTGATTCCGAAGCCATGTTTTTCACTGTCATAGACCTCAAGAATGCATTTTTTAGTGTTCCAATTCATCCAGACAGCCAGTTTCTTTTCGGATTTTGTTTAAATGGAAGGAGCTATATGTTTACACGCGCTCCTCAAGGTTTCACAGAAAGTCCTAGTATTTACAGTCAGGCACTCAAGAGACAACTAGACAATATTCACATGCCAACTGACACTGCCCTGCTCCAGTATGTCGATGATCTACTGATCACAGCCCGTTCTGAACGTGCTTGCGAGCGAGCATCCCTTACAGTTCTGTATTTTCTAGCTGAGATGGGGCACAAGGTGTCACCTTCGAAGCTTCAATTCTGTGTCCAGCAAGTGGTATACTTAGGACACTTGCTGTCCAAGAGGGGTAGGCAGTTGACACCAGACCGTATCCAGTTAATAGCGAGTCTTCCCCAGCCCAGAACCCAGAAGGAGGTACGTGCCTTTATCGGCCTTACTTCTTATTGTAGACAATGGATTCCCCAGTATGCATTTCTAGCCAAGCCACTGATACAGTTAACGACACAGGAGGCAGCCGTATCGACTGTCCTCCCTTGGACATCTGGACATACACTTAGTTTTAACGAGTTAAAGAAAGCTTTATGCCAAGCTCCAGTTCTAGCTACACCGAACTACAGTAAGCCTTTTACACTTTTCGTTACTGAACGGGAAGGTACAGCATTATCTGTTCTCACACAAGATCAAGCAGGTCAATACAAGCCCTGTGCTTATTTTTCGAGCACATTAGATCCAGTCGCCCAGGCGTTGCCTGCGTGCCTCAAGTCAGTTGCAGCCACAGCACTAGCTATCAGACAAAGTGATTCCATAGTTTTAGGACATTCCCTGACAGTACAAGTCCCACATTCAGTAGAAGTTCTTTTAAACCGAACACAAACTCAGCACTTGACAATTGCACGTTTAACAGGTTATGAATTGACACTGTTCCAGCCACACATAGAAATCAGACGCTGCAACGTTCTGAATCCTGCTACACTGTTACCATCAGTTAATTCAAATCTAGACCCACATGATTGTGTGGAAGTAGTTAACATTACGACGAAGCCAAGACAAGACCTGACAGACATTCCGTTACCAGATCCTGGCCTGACCCTTTATGTAGATGGTTCATGTATGAGAACTAGTACAGGAGAACTAGTCGCCGCGTATGCAGTGACTACCGACACTGAAGTTATTGAAACACACCGTATTGACACCCTGTCCGCTCAAGCAGCAGAGCTAGTCGCTCTGACACAAGCCTGTATACACGCCAAGAACCAGAAAGTTAATGTTTACACAGATTCACGTTACGCATTCGGAGTTGTACACGACTTCGGAGTGCTCTGGCAGGAGAGAGGTTTCATGACTTCTCACGGAACCAAGATTCAGCATGGTCTCCTTATTCAAGCCCTGTTAGATGCCATACATTTACCGACATCTATTGCTATCATGAAATGCAAAGCACATACGAAAGTCACTGACATTATTTCCCAAGGTAATGATCTAGCAGACCGCACAGCCAAGCTTACAGCACAGACTCCAGACATTCCAGTTAACATGACACATACTCCAGATCCGATTACATGCATGACAGTTAAAGACCCTACTCAAGATGTCATAGATATACAGTTACATGCTACTCCCGATGAAATCAAGAAATGGTCTGAACAAGGAGGGGTCCAGACAGATCAAGGATGGTTAACGAAGGGTAGAGCCACATGGTTTCTCCCCGATTCTATGGTTCAAGTCATTATCAATACTGCACATAGTCCAGCACATTTAGGAGAAAAAGCTATGTTAGACAGTATCCAGAACATTTGGTTCAACAAGCATTTACGAGCTGCAGCCAAGCAGAAAGTCCGTACCTGTATGATATGTTGTCAGTTTAATCCAGGTAAAAGTGTCCCGGTGGAACAAGGTGGTTTCCAGCCCCCTGACCACCCTTTTGAGGTCCTCCAGATGGATTATATTCAGATGGAGCGATGTCGAGGTTTCAAGTATGTCCTTGTAGTAGTATGCGCTTTGTCCAGGTGGACAGAAGCATATCCAGTCCCAGATTACACAGCCGCGACCACTGCCAAGCAGTTGGTTCGTGAATTTTTCCCTAGATACGGACTCCCTAGAGTCGTATATTCTGATAACGGTCAGCCATTCTCCTCAGAGTTAATGAAGCACGTTTCCCTGTTGTTAGGGTACCAGTGGAAGTTTCATTGTGTACGCCATCCAGAAGCAGCTGGACTAGTCGAAAGGCATAATCAGACTCTGAAAATCCGCATTGCAAAAGTCTGTAAGGACAAAGGTGTGGACTGGTTAATAGCTCTGCCAGTCGCTTTGTTTTATATGCGCATGGTCGCACATTCCAGATCAGGTCTGTCCCCGTATGAGGTCGTATTCGGCCGCCCCCCTAACATGTGGGGTACTCCTAGACCCCGAAGTATTACCAATGTTTCATGTAATATGCTGACAGATTACCTAGCTTCCTTGATGTCTGCCCTCAACTCATGTCGTTCACAGGTTGCCGCCGCATTTCCAGACAATACCGAGGTGGCACCGCACGAGATCGTTCCAGGCTCCTTTGTGATGATCAGAAATTTTGACAGATCAAGTCCGCTGGAACCACGTTGGAAGGAGCCACGCCAGGTCCTCTTGACCACCCGTACTGCCGTCAAGTTGGAAGGCAGGAAGGGGTGGGTCCACCTTTCTCATGTAAAACTTTTCAATCCATTGAAATCAGTCTCCAAAAACATTTCCAAGGATTTCCAGGATTCAAAGGACTGCCAGAACATTGTTTTAAAGGACTGTCCCGCACAAGACATTATTACAACCCCTCCCTTGTTAGAGAAAACTCCGCAACAGGAGTATAAGTTGAAATTAAGGTCTAGTAAAATAAGTCAGTCAGTTTGATTGTATAAGTCCTCCCCTAGGTGAAACGGTTAAATTGTTTCTGACATGTATAAAATAGACCCCCATAGTGAGAGAGTCAGTCAAAGTTCAATCAAATGTATCGTTTTTCTGAGTTTCATATTATTTCTCAGCATAATGATTTCTTGCACCAGCTACGCACTTTTCCTGTGTTTTCCAGTTCCTCATGCAAATATGTCTGCTAATGCTACAGTAGAGCACACGTTTAGTGATCTGCCTCCTCACGAATATTCTTACCGCCTCGCTATGCGCAACAACACATTTATCCGTATGTTACATTATTCACACCAGACCAGCAATGCCACTAATTGTTGGGTGTGTGGTCGACTCCCCCCTTTCCAGACACCGAAGGGAGTTCTGCCACTTTTTCCTTATCCATTCTCACACAATGGTTCGTGTGGAGCATGGTCCACGTTAATGTCATCCTCAACAGATATGTCTTTTCTTAACAGTACATGTTTTCCAGACAAGCAAGGTCTCCCCCACAGAACAGGTTTAGATCTAGAAAATGAAGTTTATAATTTAGGTAATTATTCGTCGAATTTCATGGTCCTGAATGTTCAGTCTGATACTACTCCAGACTTACCTGCTATTTCAGTACTACCTGTCAAAGGCGAATTATGTGTCCGTAGTTATGGTTCTGTACGCATAGGTCATAGTGAATGTACTACTGTTATCAAGTATAGTGACAGTGGGAAATCTATTTTCAAAGCTTCACGTCATTCTTATTTTATTTGTGGTCAAACTGCATATGTCCGTCTGCCCCTCGATTGGGAGGGAACCTGTTACATTGCCTTCCTACTGCCACCTGTTTTCCTAGCCCCACCTGACTATCATAGGAATTCCTTCCTAGTACATACCAGACACAAGAGAAATCTCCCGATTGTCGATTATACTGAAACTGCTGCAGAGCAATTCATTGATATTGATAAAGGTGTGTTCCCTTATTTAGGCACAGTTGTAAACAGTAAGCTAATCCGTAGGTTAACAAGAACCCTTGAAGCAGTAGTAGATGAGACTGCCTCCGCTCTAGGTAACTTAACCGAAGAGCAATCTGCTATGAGATTTGTCGTTTTGCAAAATCGTCTCGTCCTTGACGTCATACTGGCCGATAGGGGCGGGGCCTGTAGAGTCCTCGGATCTAGTTGCTGCATTTTCATTCCAAATAACGCGCCGTCTGTTTATTCAGCTATAACCAGACTCCATAAGATTGCCCACCTGTTACACCAAGATCCAGGCACCTGGACATGGTCCGGTTGGTTCTGGAATGTAATTTCCGCATGGGGATGGAAAGTCCTGTCCTTTTTAGGTATTGCAGTAGCGATCATATTTAGCTGCTGCCTCTGTATACAATGTGGCCCTGCGATTTGCAGCATGTGTGCTACCTCTTGTATTCCTAGTCCCAAGCCCCGTTCTAAATCCCGTTCCAAGACAATTCGAGACGAGCAAATGATACTGTATGAAATGATAGATGGTATCATGAAAATTGATGTTTCCTGATGGAAACGTAGTGACAAGGAGGGAATGTGGAAAAGTAAATTTTGCCATGTTCTGTGTCCCTACGCTTCATCCATCATATGTTATGTGTGCATGACCAATATGCATATGTTATTCCCCATGCCTGATTAATGACGCAATTCCAGTTGTGTCCACCTCTAGTATGTTAGTTTCCAGTCCTCGTGAATACTACGAATATCAGGCTTATGTAAAGTAATGTTGCCACGTTTCTTAGTGTGCACGTTATTCCATTATAAAGTCCCCGTTTCCAGGCCTCAAAAGGGCCCGGACCCTGGATTCAGCTCCTGTCTCCTGAAAGCCTCGCTGAGGAGCGATACAGCCCCCACCTGTATCCTCGACCCTCCACTTACTTCCTGCCTCGCAGTGCCCGGTGCAGCTTGGCCCTGCCTCTGAGTCTGCCAAAAGTATGTTATAGTTCCAGTTATCAGTTCAGTCCTCCTCCTCTGCATTCCTAAGCTACTGAACTGCATCAATAGTTTCCGTCATTGTCTAGCCTTCTCGTCTCCACGTTAGAGAAATACTGTATTTAATGGTCATTTAGTATTCTTCATCACGCACTACATGTAGAATAATGCATGGTCCAGTCTTAGAATCAAGTTAGCTTTTCCCCTCATGACTTCTAGTTTATATCAACATGTTCCCTAAACATCAGATACCAGATAGGGTTTAGGTACATGTCGCTCCGACCCTTCAGACTCTAGTCTCTGCTCCTAGCACAGAGTTCATAGCCCCCAGCTTCTCCTAGTAACACGTCATTGCCAGTTTTCGCGCACCATTAGGTTAGAGGTCCCGGCTCCTTAGGTAGCCCCCTCCAAAGTTTCCGCCCATTCATGACATATTCTGTTACGTTTGCATCACATGTCTATGTATACTCCCAGTTACACCTCTTTTTACTGTTATCTCTCGCGACTGCTACGCGTCACGCCTTCTGCTCCACCCACTGCTACGCCTACTGCAATGTAATGCTATGTGTTTGCGCTATGTATATAAATCAATGTTTTGTTATTGAATGTTAGCGCGCTCATCCCAGACCCAGCCCCGGCAGCTGCCAGGCCTTATTGTCCTATTCCCATGCAGGTTGTCCTGATCCTGTCCTTATGCTGTAATAAACCTGCAGAAACTCCTACTACCTCGAATCTTGACTCTTATTTTATTGAGCTATCTGTTATGCTATAAGTCTAGTCAAAAATAGGGTATTATTTATTTATTTACCACACCGTACTCAGAAAGAAATCAGAATGTTCCTTGGAGTGATAGGATACTGCAGGCAATGGATTCTGGGATGTGCAGTCCTAGCTAGGCCCTTGATAAAAATGACCAAGAGAGGAACACCGGATGTCGTAGAATGGGATGAGGAAAGCTTAACAGCCTTCACCAAATTGTGAGATTGTCTGTGTACAGCCCCTGCGTTGGGAATGCCAGACTATTCCAAGGAATTTGCCCTGTTCTGTGACACTCGCGATAATTGCGCATTGTCAGTCCTAACACAAGAACATGGCACAACCAGAAGGCCTGTGGCATATTTCTCTGCCACCCTGGATCCAGTGGCTGCTGGATTACCAGGATGTCTGAAAGCAGTAGCTGCTACTTGCACAAGTTTAGAGCAGAGTGAATCCATTGTCATGGGACATCCTGTAACTGTGTATGTTCCACATGGAGTGGTAATTTTGTTAACAAGAACGAAAACTCAGTATCTCACCCCTAGTCGGCTGACTAAATACGAGAGGATTCTCGTGGGTGCTGCAAATATAACAATTGTCAGGTGCAACATTCTGAACCCCGCCACTCTGCTTCCCAATTCAATGGATATGGAAGATGGGGAGGAAAATGAGCATAACTGCATTGATTTAACAGAATTTAGCACAAAGCCACGCCCAGACATTAAAGAAACACCTTTGCCTAAACATGACTTGGAATTTTTTGTGGATGGTTCATGCCTAAGACATGAACAAGGAGGCCTGAGTGCTGCCTATGCGGTAGTCTCCTTAACCAAAATTGAAGAAGCAGGTTATTTATTTGAAGTAAAGTCTGCACAAGTAGCCGAATTGATCGCAATGATAAAGGCTTGCAAATTGGGGAAAAACGTACGCCTAACAGTGTATACTGACAGTCAGTACTGTTTTGGGGTTGTGCATGACTTTGGCCAATTATGGCTACAGAGGGAGTTCCTGACCTCATCAGGTACCCCTATTCGAAATGGAAAAGTTGTTCAAGACCTTTTAGAGGCAATCCAGTTACCAAAGGAACTGGCAGTGGTCAAGTGTGCTGCCCATAAGCAGGACTTTGACCCTGTATCTTTGGGAAATGATTTCGCGGATCGAGTGGCAAAATTATGCGCCAGAGATCGATATATCATAAATCCAAAACGGGGGGGGGGCCTGGAACCAGCTGCCAACTTCGAGTGTTTGAAGAAGTGCCTACATGGGATGAAGTGAGAGAATGGCAGCAGGCGGCACCCTGGCAAGAGAGAGAGAAGTGGAAGGAAGAAGGGTGTAGACCAAGACGAGAGGATGGTGTCATCTTGGGCCCAAATGGTATGCCTGTGTTACCCAGACACTTGCTTGGCACAATGGCGAGATTGATACATGAGGGATCACACATTGGTAGGGATGCCATGATTCTGGTATTCCAACAGACTTGGTATAGCAGGAAGTTCAGGAAAGTAGCAGAGTCCCTCTGCCAGAGGTGCCTGTCATGTCAAAAGATGAACCCAGGCAAGAGAACAATAGTGGAACTAGGGAAAATTGGGAGGTCAGCGGGTCCCTTTGTGAAAGTACAAGTTGATTTCATCACCATGCCACGTTGTGAAGGGAAGCGTTATGTCCTTGTCATTGTCTGCCTATTTTCAAAGTGGGTGGAAGCTTACCCTACTCCCCAAAGTGACGCACTGACAGTAGCAAAGTGTTTACTGAAAGAACTGATACCTAGATTCGGGGTTCCAGTCACTATTGAATCAGATAAAGGCCGACATTTTCAGAATGATGTGATCGACCAACTCTGTAAGGCATTTGGGATCTCGCAAAAACTCCACTGTGCATATCATCCAGAGGCTTCTGGAGTGGTGGAACAAATAAACGGGACTATCAAAACAAGACTAGCGAAATTGTGTGATGCATCTGGCATGACCTGGGTAAAGGCCCTGCCTCTGGTTCTGATGGGACTCCGAAGTATTCCAGACCGGAAGACAGGCCTGAGCCCTCATGAAATCTTGATGGGAAGAGTGATGAGACAAGCATGGGTACCAGGAAGCAAACTGTTGAGTATTACTGATGATTTGGTGCTTGAATACTGCAAGAGATTAGGTGACCAAGTGCGTTATATCTCTCGCCAGATCGGAGTAGACGCCGTCGCCAATCCAACGACTCCGCTCCACAAGCTGGTTCCCGGAGACTGGGTCAAAATAAAGAAGCATACTCGGTCGAGCTGCCTGGAACCGAGGTGGGGAGAGAAGCGCCAAGTGATTCTGGTAACGACCACAGCAGTGAAGTGTGCAGGTGTTCCCCATTGGATCCACGCCAGCCACACCCAGAAGGTACAACCCGACAAAGAGCCTGGAGAAGAAGACGGTCCAGCAGAGGGGCCTGCAGAAGCAAGACCAGAAGTAACTGACGACGTACAGCCCAGTACCAGTCGAGCTGAGGGGTTTGCAGACGTTGGTCCAGGAGTAGTTGATGACGAGCTACCAAGAGTCCAGCCTGCTGAAGGGTTCCCAAAAGTTGGTCCAGAAGTAGCTGATGATGAGCTGACAAGCATATGGCCAGATGAGTGGATACCATTGATTGACCTTACCGAAGACCCCATCAGAACAAGCGAACGAATTTGGAAAGGTAGAGAGTGGAATAGAGAGGAAAAGCAAGGCACAGGCGAAGAACCTCAGGGTATTGAGATTCACATCAAAACTGAGGAAGGAGAAGATCAGACAGGGACAGAACAAATGTAAATGTAAACGTAGCATACTTGTAAAGCGCACAGCTGCCCCAGCAACGGGGCGTCCCGGCGCTGTATAACTCTGGGGAACCCGTCCTGGCTTTCCCTGTGGGATGGTCCCTGCTGGGAGTCCCCAAGGTGGAGCCAGGCATCCCCGAAATTGGTGGGGCCGTTGTGGAGATTAGGCAAGCTAATGCCCAGAGTTGCCGAGTGTGATCCCTGATTAGAGTAAGCACCGAAGCGAGAATTGTCGAGTCTGCTGACCAAGGTCCACGACCCTGCCGCGTCGGGAATCGAACCCTGGTCCCGGGCCGACTTCTGCTCTCGGGTCTGCTGCCTCTAACCAGTGAGCCACACTACTCCACAAGTGATCAATACTCCTCCACTGACTCCTGATATCGAAAAGGGACAGATCAGACCTAGTAAAGAGATTCGAGCGGAAGAAACACAAGAGAACGAAGTGCTCGAACAGGATCAGATAGGATTAGGAGAAAGTGTTCAGGAAACAGAAACAGAGACATTTGAAAAGCAAAAACAAAATTCTCCTGAACAAGGCCAGATTAGTAACCAGGCAGAAGAAATAGATGCAAGTCCTGGAACTAGTGAGACAGGAAGGGAAATAGAAGAAGCAGAATTGCCACAAACTAATGAAAATAAAAGGGCAAGAGAAGAGAACGAGGTCTCGGTACCAACTAAAAGACTTAAGAAAAGAAAGCACATTGAGCCAGGATACATAAAGAAATTGAGACTGAGAATAAAAACAGTAGAAGAAAAACGTGCAGAAGAAAGAAGAAGTGCTCGCATAGTAGAACAACCAGAAGATACTTCCAAGAGAAGGAGTGATCGAATAAAAAGACAAAACAAAAAGTACACGTCTCCTGAATGGACGCTCGTTTTAGAAGAATTTGAAGATCTTGATATAACTGACGAGAGCGACGGAGAACCAGTCGCTGAGTACTCTGCCGAAGAAGAAGACGAGCCACCGTGAATTTGCACAAAGTAAGCTACTGGTGTAAAGACACAAAGAGGGGTCGAGAAACTTCTTCTGAGCCAAAATGTCTGATTCAAACGTGAATGGTAGACCTAGTTGCAGTCGTTGCAAAACATGCTGCAAGGTATGTGTATGTAGTATAGTTATACTGATATTAATTTGGATAGGGCTAACAGTTTTCATTCCTTTTGCGGTGAGCAAAAATACTAATACTGAGATTGTAAATACTGAGACTGAAGAACTAACAACACAAAGTGTAGCAATACATGAGAGAGCACTCAGACAAACAAAACGAGACCTAGAAGCATCAGATGAGGGAGGACTACATTATCATGGAGTAAAGAATAGAACGCATTTAAATGTTTTCGCAAACTTGTTAATACACTATGTAGAGACTATGGAAATTGAAGATTGCTATGTCTGCATGAAGCTACCTACCTCTGTAGCTGAAGGCGTGACATACCATCACCTGCCCCTAACCTATGGAATTTCCTGTAGCATTTTAGCTAGCTTATTTTACAAAAGAGGACCGTTACAGTACTATTACTCTAACAATGACGTGATCTTTTCTGAACTCCCTATACGTGGGAACTTGAATCCTGTACATACTAAAAGTGACATTACTCGCTATATGGGCGAATACTTCCTGACTATAGGTAATATAGACATAGGTGACGCACACAGAGATAACTTGACCTGTTCTTTGCGTGAGCAGGAAAAGATGTTCCTGAACATGGCAGAGAAGAGGAGAATAAAAATAAAAAGAAAGGCAGATGATGAAAAACAGAAAACGCCAAAATGGGCTGAGAACATGGAAGGCACCTCAAATGGTGGGGCGGGTCCAGCTCTGTTGCTGGATTTTGAAAAGAAAGGAAAGCTATGTCTTCACCGCGAGAAGACTAGCTACTATAATAACATTTTCATTGGTTCCAGTGAATGTGAACATAATTACAAGGTAATTGGAGGTTGGGGTTTCAAAAATGGGTCAGAGCCTGTGTTTCCTGGAATTTATTATATATGTGGGGACAAGGCTTATTTCAAATTACCGGATCACTGGTATGGAAGCTGCTATTTTGGCATAGTCTTCCCGAAAATATACCATGTGAACAAAGTTGCTGGAAGCAGTGAAAATACTAATGGCTTAGTGCGTAGTAAAAGAGAAAGCATAGGTGAAATAATGGGTAGTATTTTCAGTGCACTGATACCTAGAGTGGGAGTGGTTCTGAACACTCACAGAATTTGCAAATTGTCCACTATAGTGGATGTGTTGTCTACTGACACAGCTCATGGATTTCTGCTGGTCAATACCGAAATGGTTGCGATCAGATCAATGGTTTTGCAGAACAGACTTGCTCTTGATACCTTATTAGCAAAAGAGGGCGGAGTCTGCCGGATGTTGAAGGCGCAACATTGTTGCACTTATATTCCGGACAAAAGTGTGCAGCTCAAAAGATACGTGACAAACATTACTAATTTGGAAAGGGCACTCAAACCACTCGAGGTTGACAGTGCCTGGAAGAGACTGGTAGATGGTCTCTCAAATGTAGGTCATTGGTTTGCTAGTTTAGGTAAAAGCTTATTGTTCAAGGTACTGATGCCAATTGGAATTATAGGTCTTATCCTATTTTTCATATTTGTCTGTTGCAAGTGTCGTAAACACACCGGAAAGCATCAAGTGAATGCCAGAGGAGTGAAACGAAGTGTGGATGAGCTTGAATTAGAGGAAATGAATAATCAGATATACAAAAAGGTGAAAAATTCTCACCCTACCAAAAATGAGAAAGAGAAACTGGATCGATTGTTGGAAGAGATAGAGTTGTATAAAGTGTGAAGAAGTTGGCATCTGGTTCCATTATTTTTGTGATGATAGTAAATATCATCAAAGAGGGGATTGATAGAGCAAACATCGCATCGCGACTTGCTCGAGTCAAGAACCTCGCCCGTGTGTAATAAATTAATAAATTGTACGTCTTACTAATCTTTTATTTTCATATTCGAACAAGGTAGAGGAAGCTTGCATACGTGTATTTCTAATACAACTAATAAATGTCTTTAAAATGGCCGCTGCTTAGTAGATGGCTTCTGCGCATGCGTCAGTCACACTCACGTGTCCTGACGTAGTTATAAATTTTGGAGGGAAAGGGTGCGCATGCGTAATACACAGCTTTTGCAATAACGTGGTACTGCTCGTGCAGTTGCTCTTGTGAGTGTGTATATGTTGCTAACATTTAAACTGCATAGTATATTTTTATAATGATAAGTTTGAAGTACAAGACCAATGATGTGTTTACATACATTTATTTCTATGTATTAATTTGTTCTCGCTTACTTTTCATATACCGCGGGAAATGGGGGTCTGACTGAGCCGGGAACCATCTTGAAGGTCCCTTCTGCGCAGGTCATGAAGTCTGGGGAAGTTCAGCCTCGAACAGTGGAACTCAGCCAGCTGGCAGAGATGGGCAAGATGCTCCTGAGAAAATGACCTGCGACCCAGCAGGACGGAGTCATGTGTGCCCATATTGAAACAATTGTATTCTCTTCATTGTATTCCACTGGACTTTCTCATGAGAACCCCAATCTCGCTAGGCGGTACCCAGAAATGCAAAGTAGGCCTCCAAATAGTCTACTCTGATTGGTGTGTTACCCAAAGCCTACCTTAGGACCAATCCAAAATGAGGGATTCTGACACTTTGCAACATTGGGGGGTGGTACACCGTCCCAGAACAGTATAACTACCCTGAGTTTACCTAGGGAAATTGTCCGACTTGTCTGGTTTAGCTGACCTGTCACTGACCCAACGCACTCAATAGGTGACTGAAGATACAGAGTACTGCAGAGCACTCTGTCCGAAATTGACCATAGACTAAGGTTTTACTAAACCTTAAAGTGCTGGCGGAGCACTTTGCTGGGAGTTCGCTGATCCAATCGGGGTCTTGATCGATAGCTGCAGAGAGGGTGGAGCGCAGGCATTGCTTCCGAACTGCGGGTGCTGGTCCTGTCCTGAGGGTCCTGTCCGAGAGGTCCTGTCCTGATTCCTAAATCTGAGGGTTTCCTGTCCTATCCTGGGTGTCCATTCTGCACCTGCTGTCCTTTGAGGGGTATCCTTCCTTGAGGGTTTCCTGTCCTTAACTGACCCGTGGCCAGGGTTTGGTTTTCACACCAGTCTAGGTAAATATTACTCTGAATCTCCTGAAACTGCACCTTTCTATATTTCTGTCTTTTGCTTTAATAAAGCCATACCTTTGCATATGTTAATTTTCCATACTTTTGCCGCAACCATTGAATCATAAAGTCATTTGCATTTTATTTCAAAACGTGTTCCTATGTTGCCTTACCTGTTAGAAATTATATTTTGCATTGCAGTTTGTCATTTCCTGATGTGGTCCAGAACTTCCCTACTTAAATTATCTAAAGCACTTTTGCCTTAAAGCATAGCGTATCACTCTCTACAGACTCTCCTATAGAGATAAATGTCCCGAACTCATGTCTTATTCCCTTGAAATAATTCTAGAATACTAGTCCTTAATCAAAGCCTATCCCATCTTTAGTAATTCATCTGAAACGTTCTAATTCCTGATCCTTCATTTAAGTGTGTCCGGATTCCATTAGTCTATAAATGGTTGCACTGACTTATTTCCTATTCAGCTATATACTTTCTGTTATTCTGATTATTGATTGCTTAATTACTGTGAATTTGATTATTTCTGAAATTTACTAAATTAGATAAAGACTTTAAAACTTCCAGTTGTCCGTGGTCATTTTACATAGGTATTGAATAGTATTTTGGTTGGGTTTGTATTTTGCTGCCTTTCCTTTTACAGCTAGCTCCCTGATCCATGGTGGTCATAGGTACCCGTGTCGGTGGATGGTAAGTCGGGTACGCTGAAGAATAACGAAGGGAACTCACAAATATCTGATAGCAGAGCGTGAGGTCATCTGATCAATGTATATGGTGATTTGAAATATATGGGCCCGAAGCCAGAAGTGGCGAAATTATTGGTCGGGTGACCCGCGCGCTCTATCAGCTTGATATTCATTCCACCTTAGGAGACATATTATCCATACCTCTTTCTCCTTTGTCTGAAATCGCTCTTTTGGGGTATGTACTAAATTTCACTAAGAAGGTACGCCGACTGGCGGCCTTGGGCTTCCTTTTGGCTAAACGTGAGATTGCACTGCTATGGGGTAGTAAACGCGCCCCTACTCTCCACACCTGGTTAAATAGTATGGCGTTTTGTAGCATGAATAGCGAGGAATATAGCACTTTACTTCCTACTTCCTCCCGACCCAGCGACATTTGGGGCCCATACAGAGATTACATATCCCGACGCCAGCTAACAAGTGAGTCTCCAACACAGGCCGGCATAACCCCCTCAGGAGTAGGATAGTCTTATTCTGTCTCACATAATGATTAGGATAATGCTGTATGCTGTACATTTAATTGTTTTTTCGATTTACTGTTTTTGTCTTTGTTTCTGGATGCATAGGTCAGCTTTTCCATATGATCATTTCACGTTGTATATTTATTATTATTGTTGGTGCAAATTTATCACGTCTCCTTGTTCTCATAATAGAACATCCTGTATATCTTGCTTTTTTGGTTCCTCCCATGGAGCACCGGTCAAGTACTGTATCCATATGCTTTAGGTGTTTATGTGTTCCTTTGGGGACTCCTTTTTTATTTCTTGCCTGCTCATGTTTAACTGTGGGTGCATGTTCTCTACTCTGACTGCCAGAAGAACTTCTTATAAGTGTTCTGTTTTGCCTTTTGTTTACCTGGCTCATCGCGGCGCTCACTTCACGTCTGCTTCGCGGATTTTTTTTGTGTGCCTCATGCCCAGCACACTGCACACTTCAAGTCTGCTGTGCTTTACATTCGTTTTGTGTTCCTAATCCTTTACATGCTCGTGTTACACTGAGGGTGCATGTTAAGCTTTTGTGCCTGTTGCAATTCACCTAATCTCGACCGTGCTGCCCTCCCACCACCACTTCCTCCCGCCCGGATTAGATCTAAATTCATCCCAGCTGCACAATGTTTGTAGCTTATTTGGAGAACAAAACCTACTGTGTGGTTCGCTAATAAACCCGCCATCTTAAAACTGCCAATATTCTCACTTTCAAAAAACACTAAAGCAGGAAAAGTGCATACATAAAAAAAATGAATGGGATTTAGACAATCATATTAAAACGTTCTTATATTAATTCATCAGAGTTTTGTGATTTATGGAATTTTTTTGCATACAATATACCTATCACTAAACCAGAAAAAAGGATTCATATAAATAGTTATAAAAAATATAGACGCATATTTTCTAATTATACGTTGGCAGCAGGCATTGATAACAGCCATATAGTAAAGGAACAAGGTACACATCTTACTGGCTTGACATCCAATGTCAGAATTACATTGGTGGGAGTGCACTTTCAAGGCGGGCTAGGAGTGAGGTCCGTTCAGCAGTTTCCTTGCACTTTCTTGGTGCTGCAATGCTGCAGAAACTTGCCCTGGAATTGATCTAGCGGTACAGTGGGGTATTTGGAGCCTTTCGGCACTGCTCAAAAGAAACAAATTCTACAACCTAACAAGTGAGCATCTGGGGCTTGAGTAAGCAGAGGACGTGATTTGTAAAAGTGGGGGGAGTTTTAGGGTTTGATTAACTGGTGCGGTTGAAGTGGAATATAGGTAACTTGTTTATAACACTTCTTGCCACTTGGTGTTCGCTCTTTATGCATCTGTAGCATGCTCTCCCCTTCTTTCCCTCTCCCTCACACACTTTCTGCTACTCTATCTAGAGTTCATTCATCACTTCTTGCATAAACTACCTATCCCTCTATATCTTAATTTCTATCTATTCTATACAGCTCTCACCCACGTATTCAACATGTGACATAATTGCACGACATAAATATTCTGCACACCACACAATTCCACCCCATAAAATTCCACAACTAAGAATTCCGGTTCAGCCCAAATAGTTCCACTTCAAACCACATACATCCACTCCACTCCAAACCAAAACACATAGATAAAATACATTGTCATTTTCAGTAAGCACGGGCCAAAAATTTGTTACGCTCGCGAAATTTGCGGATTTTTGGCAATTTCGCGATCAGTGAATCTCGCGAAATTGCCGAAAATTCGCAAACTCGCGAGCCGGTGGATTTTTTTTATTTTTTATGAACAGCTAACTCAAGGGACCCCGGCGCCCTTCGGCGCGATGGCATAGTAACACACACATGGTCACTTGAGACAACTCTTCTGGCACTTTACGTAGCTGTAGTGTAGGAAAAGCACTATACATTTACCCAACGAGGTAGCACTTACTGTTAGCCACTGTAGACAGTGGGAAACAGTCTTTTGGGCAAATCCGCGAGTTTGTGAATTTTTTAGGGAACTCGCAGATTTTTTGGCCGATTTCGCGCAAATTTGCAGATCGCAAATCCGCAAAATTCGCCCATACTTAATTTTCAGTGCCAATAGCTCTCTCACAAATGCAAGACCTATTGCATTGTAAAGGCTTGTTTAAATAGTGAAAGATTTTGCTAAACCATTCGCATTATCTAGCATGATTCCCCCTACTCAGGAACTCTGAAATGGACTATCGGACTTCTTTCAAGATAAAATATTAGACATTTACTCTACGTCCGGCCCTACTCTGGATTGCCCGGTTCAAAACTCAGTGGTAACCAATAGTGAGCCATTCACCACCTTTCACCCGATCTCCACTGATTTAGCACTCCAGAAATTGCTTGCCTGTAAATCAAGCTCCACAAAGGACCCCTGCCTGGCATTATTATTTAGCTCTTTAGCCCCCCTCATTATCTCTCCTTTGAACTTGATTTGGAACACCTCCCTGTGAACTGGGGCTTTCCATCTTTCCCTTGACCTGGAAACAGGCCATGTTAATACCTATTTTGGAAAAAACGGATGCGGATCCTTCCGTTATTAAAAATTACCGCCCCATTTCCCTGCTACCTAAACCAGCCAAAGTCCAGGAAAAAGTAGTTCAGGAGCAATTATCGAGCTATCTTGAGACGTGCCATCATGTACACGACTCACAATCCGGGTTTAGATCCGGATATAGCACAGAGACTGTGCTGCTGGAGGGTTCTGAAACCATTTGTGAATGTTTGGACACAGGTGAAGCAGCGATGCTGGTGCTTCACGACCTGTCCGCGGCATTCGATACGGTCTCTCATGATATTTTGCTTGAGAGACTATACATTCTCGGGATTCAGGGTACCCCTCTATCCTGGATCAGATCCTTTCAAGATCGCCGCACTCAACAGGTCTCCCTTCAGCCATTTGTGTCCGAGGAGAAACCACTGAACTGTGGAGTCCCTTTGGGCTCTGCGCTGGGCCTGCTATTTTTTAATGTATATCTCCCTCCTCTGGCCTCAGTGGTAGAATCTTGTGGTGTCAGAGTGATATCTTATGCTGACAACACACAATTGGTGTTCTCATTTAAGGATCACTCTGAAGTAGCCTCCTTTAATTTTAGACACTGCGTATGCAACATCTCCACCTGGTTGGCATCAAACACGCTTAGGCTGAACTCTCATAACACCGAGGTGCTGTTTTTTCATCTAAAAACCCTCCTGCACCTCTATGATGGTGGCCATTGGAGTTGAACCCCTCTCCGGAACCTGTGGACTCAGCCAGGAATCTTGGATTCCGGTTCAACAACGAGTTATCCTGTAAATCTCAATTCAACCAGGTTTCCTCAGCGTGTTTCGGTAAATTGCACATAATTCTCAAAATTCTCCCTTTTCTCCCTCGGGAATCTCACCAGACCATTTTTCACGCTCTGATCACCTCACATCTGGACTATGCAACCTGTCTCTACACTGGGGCTCCTGCCTACCTGATCAAATGCTTACAGATTGTTCAGAACGGGGCAGCCCGGTTGATCGATAACATCCGATATCGCCATTCGATTTCTCGCCAACTGAAGAAGCTTCACTGGCTTTCAGTGACCAGACGCATTCAGTTTAAGTCACTGGTTTTGGCTTATAGAGCAATGCAGGGTCAGGGACCGACCTACCTTAGAGCCCGACTTAAGCATGCTCTGTCTAACCGCTCACTCAGATCAAACAATCTCCGCCTTTTGGTAACTCCCCGTTTTCGCCGCTCCAGAATGGGTGGGAGATCTTTCGCTGTGATCACGGCCAAAGCCTGGAACAGCCTGCCAATGTCCTTGCGGATGGCTGAATCTGAATCTATTTTCCGATGCCACTTGAAGACCTGGCTGTTTTCCAACTCTTCGCCCTCTATGAGTACCCGCATCTGCCGTCTGTCTTAGAGCCGGGAAACGCCAGTTGGGGGTAGCTGTGTGCTTTACAAGCTTCAAATAATATTAATAATGTTGATTCAGTTCTTGACCTTCGTTTGACTCCGTTCCGCATTCCACTTCATTAGAAGCTCAACCTCTGACTTCCCTTTTACTTCCTTCTTAATCCTCAACAACCGAGGTGCAAGTTTTGAAGAAGGTTTCCTTCTTCTTAACACCTCAAATGGAATTCTACCTGTTACTGAATGAGGTGTAATCATTTGATAACAACATACTTTGAAGAGCTTTCTTCCATGATAACCCAAACTTAAGTGCTAATTGTATTGCCTCTTTGACAATTCCATTGAACCGCTTAACATGGCCATTACTTTTGGGATAATCCAATGACGCGCTTACATGATTAACACCACACTTTTACAAAAGCGACTGCATCTTACTTGATGTAAGCTCCCACCCCATTATCAGACACCAACTGGTATACCTTCCCTGGAAAAACCATCCTCCAAAAAATCAATCAATAACCACCTCTGTGGTCACACTGCCATCCATATGAACTTCCGCCCACCTAGAGTAATGCCCAATGAGAACAATGGCATATGCCTCCTTGGATGGTAACGTGGTAAATGGCCCCATAATATCAATTGCTACTCTCTGCCATGGCCCATCAGATAAATCTACTGTTTGCAAAGGGACCACCACAGGTTTAATCACTTTGTCACTTGACATGCATGCATTAGATTCCCTCACCCAGTGATCCACCATACCATCCAAACCTGACCTCCAGATTTCTTCTTAAACTTTCCACCTCATGCTTGACATCCTCCAATGGCCTTCATGTCTTAACTTGATCATGTTCTTGCGCTTCCCAATAGGCGAAACAAACCTATCTCCTCTTAGGACAATACCATTACAAAAGGATAATTCCTCCTTTACCTTCCAAAATGTGCTAAATCCGACTAGCAATTGCCATTCCAATGGCCACCCATTTACAATTAATTTTTTTACACCCAACAGCACCACATCTTTTTCCATTTCCTCTATCCATTTCACCTCAGACAACTCCAACCCATTTGCCACATCTCTGTTCCTACAACACATCAAATCTTCATACATGTATGCCACATCACGTCCACTCTCATCCATTTCCTGTGCGTTGCACGATTCCACTGGTAACTGTGACAACCCATCAGCAACACAAGTATTTTTGTCTGGAACACATACAATATCATAATAATACATTTGCAACTTTGAAGCCAATCGTGCTAACTGTGTTGTTATATTTTTAAGAGTTATGGTCCGCACAGATCCCAATTTTCTGCCCCAAACATACATCCTGAAACACTCTACAGATCATGTTGGAGCGAGTAATTCTTTCCCTATCACTGAATAATATCTGCTCACTTGTGTCAAGGTACGAGATGCATATACAACCACCCACTCATTACCATCCTTCTTTCGTGATAGAACAGCTCCTAATCCGTAACCGGCACCCACATTTGTTCTAAATATATATCTTTATTTATAAAGTTTTTGGTGCATGATACATTTTAACCAATCCCTTGTAGGGTGGTGTACTTTTTACCATTCCGAAGTGTGGTGCTCGCAGACATGTACTTTGGTGGTTTCCATCTAGATTCATTAATATATTAAGACTTACCCCATGTTGGGGGGTCTCTTATGACGCTTTAATTAGCCATTTGGCCCACTCTTTATATTTCCATGTTTGGCTAGCTTCCGCCTGGCCTAAATTTTTAATGTCGTACATTACATATATCATTGCTTTATTGAAACACAACTTTAATCATTCATTTGTGGTCAGTTGTTTGTAGGATAAAAGTAATAGGTTCATGGAGATCCTCAGGTTTCTTTCCCCGCGTTTATTATTTTCCATGCGGTCTCTTTGTCTGCGGAGGGTAGATCCAGGCCGTAGAGAATGGAATGTTCTCATGTTGTCGGTTTGTCATGGAGGTGATGTGTTTTAGGAGCTAGCCCAGCTTCTTCCATAGTTTCTGTGCATATAGGCAGTTCGACATCAGATGAGTTGTGGTTTCTTTGTGTAGGCAGCTTTCTCTGGGGCATTTTGTAGTTCTCGCCATCCCTCTGCGGTGTTGGAACTTTCTGGTGGGGAGGCATTCATGGACAACCATCCAGGCTAAGTCTCTTTGCTCATTGGTCAGGCGTTTCCAGCTTACTTGCTTCCACGTTTTAGCTGTCTTTTTTTCCGGGCAGTTGGCGATAGTGTTCATTGTTGTTTGATTTTCAATGTCTGTGGTCAGTTGTCCTGCCGTAGTTTTCTCCCCAATGTCTTACAGTAGAGCTTTGGTTTTCACCATGAGGGGTTCTCTGCATATGTACATTGGGGTGTGATGAGGTCCAAAGACTCAGTTTGCTACTGAGTAGAGTTTGAAACGGTGGAACAAAAAGCCTGCGTGAAATTTTATGTACGCTGCACTTTTTGTGTTCCTGCTGTGCAGGCTTCTGTAGCATAGCATGAAATATTTAGTGAGCAAAAAGTCTCCGACACTTGGCATTTTCTTCCCTCCTTTGTCGTGGGATTTGCAGATGAGTTCTCTTTTCAGTTTTCAGCTGAAGAGTTCCAAAGAAAGGTGAAAAGTAGCCTGTTCAGTTTTTGTGCATGGCTTTGGTTCGAGGGAAACCACAGCTATGTATAAAAGGATTGGTAGTATAACTGCTGTTGTGACCAAGATTTCCCCTTCCAGGGTTAGCTTTCTTGTGCGCCAGAGGTCTAGTTTGTTTGTGACTTTCTTTGTTGCTTCTTGCCAGTTTTTCCCCCTTTGTGTCTTGGGAGAAGTGGATACCTAAGATTTTCGTGGGCTCTGTGGTGGTCTTGACTGGTAGCTTGGTTAGGTTGTCCCATTGGCCCTTGGTGAGAACAGTTGTTTTCTCCTCATTTAGGGTTAGTCCGGATGCTTAGCTGAAGATTTGTACATGCAAAATAGTTCTCCTCACTGCTTGTGGGGTTTTGCAGATTTCTGTGAGGTCGTCTATGTAAGCAATGCATTTGGCCTCCAGCCCTTTGGCTCCTGGTACTAGTGTCCCTCTGATGAGTTTGTCTTTTCTGATTTGTATCAGTAAAGGTTCCAGGGCACATATGAAGAGGGCTGGGGATAGGGGGAGGCCTTGACGTACTCCTGTCTGGATGCAAAAGGGGTTAGACAGTGATCCATTTATATTTACACAGCTAGTTGCGTTTGTATATAGCATTTCAATTGTTTGTATGAAGACGTGGGGGAACCCCATCTTCTTTAGTACTTGTAGGACGAAAGTGTGTGCTACTCTGTCAAAGGCTTTATTGAAGTCTATTGCAAGGATGCTGACTGTTTCTTTCCTGTCTTTGGCTGACCCAATTCAAGTCAAGTCAAGTCAAAAGGCTTTATTTCGATAAAAAAATATTATCATAAAAGCAGCACATGGACAAAATACACAGAAGTTTATAAAATCACTATAGCATATAAAGGACATTTTTACAAATTTATAAACAGTTCATTTAAACAGTAAAAAGGAATTAAACAGTTGATTTTAGCCTCTTGATACGAATGGACCAAGCCCATGATAAAAATTTAGCTAAAACACAAGCATAGGTGAGACGGCAATCAGACATTAAAATCCTGATTGCAGTCGCATGACTCTTGGTACCTAACTGCCAACATAAATTTTTGAGCCAAACCCTCCTTGGAATTGCATACTCTGTGCATTCAAACATAAAATGCGCCAATGACTCTGGTTTAAGTGAGCACGCTGGACAAAGCTCTGTAGTATGGGCGTGTGATTTCCAACTCGAAGTAAAAGAGTAAAGGGGTAGAGTTCCTGCTCTAAATTTGAAATATAGAGCTCTATCAAAGGGTTTTTCAATAGTGTCAAGATACAGTTCCCGTTTAGGTTGGTCTTTAAACTTCAGGAAATCCTCAGTAAGCCTACCCATGGTAGTACTAGTATTTCTTTTTGTGGAGATCCAGTCCCAATAAAGTTTCTTGAGCGTTAACTTCGGGGGAGAAGTTCTATTTATCCACGCCTCATTCAGGCCCAAATTGGCTAGCAGCAACTTCATGTCTCTTAACCATTTAATTTTGTGCCACCCAGGTAGTGACATGATTTCTGCGAGGCCTTGGGCGTATTTGCTGAGTTTCTCCACACGCCACAGCCGCGCCCATAGCAAGAGTGGTCGAAATTTTGCGAGGTCATCAATTGGGCGACATCCTAGGTCCAACATTAGCGGGACCATGGGTGTTCCCTGCGATAAAGACATAATCGCTCTGCAGAATTTCGTCTCGGATCTTGGTAGAGCATCAGAAATGGCTGACCCCCAGAGTTCGGCCCCATAAAGGGCGGAGCTGACACCCTTGGCCGAATAGATCTCTAGGACAGTAGCTATAGGTCTTATTTTGCAGGAGCGTTGTTCTTTCAGAAGAGCTCCTGTTATTCTCTTATGAGTTAAAAGCATTTTGTCCAAATGTGGTGACCAATCCATTTTATGAGAGATGCGTATCCCAAGATAGTCGAAAACTTCGACCCTTTCCAGCGGTTCAGTATTCAAAATGGGAGAGCGGACTGGTTTTTTGGGAAGATATTTTGTCTTGCTAGTGTTGATTACCAGGCCACGATTGGCACAGAAGGATTGGAAATTATTTAGGAGTCGCTGGGAGGCAAGATGGCCGCTGTAGCGCTGTAGAGGGCAGTCGCTAGTTCTCCTCTCTCCTACCTTAGGATGGATATGGACTGATATATACGGAGATACGGAGATACGGGGATGTGGATGTTGGCTGATTTACTGTCCCGCTTTACTGCAGGCTTCTACTGGGTAACCTCTGCTAACACTGGGGCAGCCTTTCTCGACTATTGGAGGAAAGTAATAACTGCTACTAAATCAACCCACAAAATGTCACAGAAAAGCAAAACGGACAAGGATAAACCATCAGGGCCGATTAAAGGCCCAGCAGCAAGAGAAGGCGCGATCCCAAAGATGCCAGCCACTGCTGTTAAGAAACAGATGGAACAGATTAGCCGGTCTGTTAAAAGTACTTTGCTTAAAAAAACAGACAAACATGAGAAGAAGGTCGAAGCAAAGCCAGAGACTCGTCTCGCAGCGAGTAAAGCGGCGAGGGAGGTAGTCCTGGACACGGAAGCAAAAAGCCAGCGAGCTCAAGCATTGTCAACAAAGGAGCAACTGCGGCAATCTACCTTACCGGAATCTTTCACAACGAAGATACTCCCGCTGACCCAAGAGCAGGCACCCGATCTCCAGCAGCCCCGCACAGCGAGAGAAGCTCCACTACCGAAGCAGACTGAGTCGGGATCTACGAGTCTGGCAGCCGGGCTCAACGCGGATGACGGAGAAACAGCAAACCGCGAGGACGCAAGCGTCAAGGGCCCGGTTGCTGGGCAACCGTGGAAGGCTGCGGGAAACAGCGCGCAACAAGCGGAGCAGAGCGCGGAGAGAGGAAAGGGGAGCGAGGAGGACGCTGGTGTAAAAGGTAACGCGCTAGAGCAGCTGGAAAAGCGCAATAATAGCCAAATGCTAGATGCATTGAAAAATGTTGAACTAGAACTGAACACTAAAACTTTACTGCATATTGATCCAAGCTGGGGAAGTACACAGAGCCTAAGGGACCAGCAAGAGCCCGTATTTGGCCAGGAGAATGGCAGAGGAGGAAGAGATGAGAGAGGAGCCAGGGGGGGCTCACCTGAGTTCTTTTCAGTCAACGAGGGCTCTGACACTACAGACATTAGCGGACCAGAAAATGAGGAAGTGGGAAGCAGCACGGAACAGTCACTAGACTCTGATACAAGTAAAGGCTCCAGGGATCAAACATCTAGAAAAAAAAAGATAAAGAAAGCTGGAGGCAGAAAAGATGGAAGAGGGTCTAGAAGCAGTATGCACAAGAAATTGTCATGGGACTACTCTGCTACATCAGAGACATACGAGGAAAGAGACCAAAATGAGGATGAAAATGGGGAATCAGGGAATTCCCAAAATGTGACACTGGAAATGCTATTCGGAACACTGAAGCAGATGCACTCAGAGGCCAGAGCAGAAAGTAGGAGAGCGAAAAGGGACACAAAGAAGCTGCAAGCATCTATCAGGCGAGTAAGCAGAAAACAGGAAGAGGTCGAAGTAAGAGTAACGCAAGTGGAAGAAAGGACTAGCAGAGTGGAAGATGAGGTGACAGATTGGAAAACTTTTAAGGCAGAACAGGAGAAAGTGGTAGAGGACTTGCAATGGAAGTTGGAAGACTTCGAAAACCGCCAAAGGCGAAACAACGTAAGACTTTTGGGACTGGAGGAAGGACGAGAGGGCCAGGACCCTAGAGGGTATGTGATAAAAATACTGACTGAAGCGTTTCCAGATTCAAAATGGCAGTGGGAACTCGAAGTACAGAGGGCCCATAGATACCCTATGTTCATAAAGAAAAGCCGTGGGGGGCAAGAGAAGGCATTACCACGGGCAATGTTGGTCTTCCTAGGGAACTTCTTAGCAAGGCAAGAGATAATTGATAATGCTAGACCTGATGCCAGAAAGACTGCTGATGGAAATACCTTCTTTGCCAGGCCGGATTTCTGCCATGTCACCGTGGAAAGAAGGTGGAAGTTAAGGCAGATGATAACTCCCTTCCAAAAGCAAGGGGCGGAAGCCTATCTGTTATTCCCGGCAAGGCTGAAAGTGATAAAGAAGGGGTATATAAGGATGTTTACATCAGAGATAAAAGCGGGGGAGTATCTCGAAGAGATTTCAGATCTAGACAGAAGAAGAAGAGAGAACAGACCTAGAACCCCGTCAAAATCCCCAACAGTTAGCCCACCAAAAACTCCGTAAAGCTAATAGCAACTAACAGCAGCTAAGTGTGTATAGAACTGATAGCCGTGGAAACGGGGTGGGAGAGAGTAGCGACTCTGCAGACTACAGGGGCCACACATAGGTCTGACAGACCTATTTGCCTGTGGTAAGGGGGGGTGGGATCCAGAGGGGAGGGAGATAGCGGGAGGGAGGGGGGGGAGGCTGGGGGGGGGAAGATAGGCACTTAGGTGAGGGGCACATGCACAAGCACAAGTTTAAGCACAATGCACGTAGTAGAGAGAAGAAAGACTTGAAGGATAAAGTATACATCAGTTTTGTATTAAAAAGTGAAGGTAAGGAAATAACGAAGCAATCAAGTACAGGAAATGGGAGAGGGAAAAACCTGATTTGTAATGACCTGTAGGATAGTTTCGATAAATATCTGCGGACTAAATGATTTAAATAAAAGGCTTAAAGCTACCGCCTATCTGAAATCGCTGAATCCGGATTTAGTATGTCTTCAAGAGACCCACATTGAGGGTACCAAGGTTTATTTATTAGAACAGCTTGGTTTTAACGTATTAGCGAAAACTAATCAAAATACTAAAACGAGGGGGGTGGCCATCCTTGGTAAGAGATACGATGCGCAGGTAAAAAGAAAGAAGGAAGATCAATGGGGTAGATGGGCTATAGCTGAATTAGTGTTCAGAGGGGAAACCATCACGGTGGTCTCGGTTTACGGATCTACAGGAGACGACCCTGAGATCTTTCAACACCTAGACACAGAGTTAGCACAATGGCCAGAACCCATAATTCTATGTGGGGATTTGAATATACATGACGTAGACAGTAGCTTCTTAGATCCTGGTAGGAATTACTCAGGTAGGAAAAAAAGGACCCACAGAGCCTTAGCAGATATGGTAAGGAATAATTCGCTAGAAGATCCATGGTTAAAATGCCATTCTAATCTAGATGGGAGCACTTATTTCTCAGCCCCCCACCAAATATTGGTTAGGCTGGACTACTTTTTAATTTCAAGAAGCCTGATGAATAGAGCAAGGGTAGATAGGGAACCGAGGATTATATCAGACCACAATCCATTAGTATTAACTGTAACAATTGGACAAAAGAGGAATAAAGAGCTGAGTCAGTGGACATTTGATAGGACACTACTACAAGATCAGGGCTACAAGGATAGAATGAACAACTGGATTAAGGAATATTGGGAGATAAATAAGGGCACATCAACACCAGGGATAGTGTGGGACGCTTTTAAAGCTAGTGTAAGAGGGGAAACCCTGAGCTTTGTCATTAAGACACAGAGAGTATCAAAAGCAAAAGCTGAAGAAGATATTAATTTAGTTAGGGAAGCAGAAGAAGCACTTATCTCAGCCATATCTTCTCACGCCCCCATTGACCAGATCTTATTGAAAATAGTTGCCCTTAAATCGGAAGCCCTGGATGGGATGGCGAAAAAGACAGTGGAGAAATATATGGCAAATAAAGAAAAGGCTTATGAACTCAGTGAACGAGTAG
This sequence comes from Lissotriton helveticus, assembly GCF_964261635.1. Taxonomy (NCBI): domain Eukaryota; kingdom Metazoa; phylum Chordata; class Amphibia; order Caudata; family Salamandridae; genus Lissotriton; species Lissotriton helveticus. The sequence goes on along the minus strand of NW_027612032.1, from coordinate 23,637 downwards.
GCCACATACTGGCTGTGCGAGCTAGGCAAAGGGAGGGACTGGCTAATATTAAGGAAATCAAGAACTCTCAAGGGGATATAGTTAAGGAAGCTGGGCAAGTTAGAGAGGTCTTTAAAGAGTTCTACACGGAACTCTATACACAGGATGGCCAGGAGAATGAGGATGATATAAGAACTTATTTAAGTGAGATAGAGCATCCGGTGATAGGTGAGCAAGACAAAAACAGCCTGGAAAATACACTACAGCTGAACGAACTGGTGGAGGCCCTGGGGGATCTACCATCTGGGAAAGCAGCTGGCCCGGACCAGTTGCCAGTAGAATTTTATAGAACTTTTCAGCCAGTACTACTAGAAGAAATGTTTAACGTGATGTTATTAGCACAAAAGGGTGAGGCTGTGCCAGAATCATGGGGAGGTGCAGATATTATTGTGATTCCTAAGAAGGGCAAACCCACAGATGTCCCGGGCTCGTACCGCCCCATTACGCTAATGAACGCAGATGTCAAGGTGTTTTCCAAAATGTTGGCAAAAAGGCTATCAAGGGTAATAGAAACACTGGTAGCTCCCTCACAGCACGGCTTCATTCCAGGAAAGGGATCGACTCAACACACTAGGCAAGTAATCACGGTATTTGATGCAGCAAACACGCTAAAAGATCCTACGGCTGCTTTGTTTTTAGATGCTGAAAAAGCATTTGACAGGGTTTCCTGGAGATACTTATGGGAAGTTCTGAGGTGGAATGGTAGGGGGCAGGATTTGTAAAGGCCCTACAGTCTTTGTATATTAATCCAACTGCTAAAATAAGGGTTAACAGAGGGCAATTAACTGTAATTAAAATTCACAGAGGGACAAGGCAGGGGTGCCCATCTTCTCCACTGCTCTTCGCTCTATATCTCGATCCCTACATACGGAAACTAGAAGCTAATGATCAAATTCCGCCACTAGTTCTTAATGGATGCAGATTTAAAATGTTAGCATATGCCGACGATGTGGCTATTCTGACTGCACAATCTATAGCAGCTATTAGAACAACAGAAGCCGAAGCGGGGCGATTTGGACAGTTTTCAGGGTATAGCCTGAATAGCACCAAAACCCAGATTGTTAAAAACCAGTGGGTAATATGTAATGACGATAGAGTGGTAGAAGCAGCAACTTACCTAGGGGTGCGAATTACAGCAGAGATAGATAGTATCGTTAAAAGCAATCTCGACCCCTTGTTGACCTCTGTAAAAAGGGATTTGGAAAAAATGAATAACTTACATTTATCACTGGTGGGATGCACAAATATTATTAAGATGATGATTTTTCCTAAGTTTTTATATTTTTTTAGGGCCATACCCCTGCTATTTGAATCCAGCTGGTTTAATAATATAGAAGCCATTTGTAACAGGTTTATTTGGGCACACGGCAAGACCCGGAGGGCCTATAGGTTTATGACACTACCTAGGGAAAAAGGGGGATGGGGTGTACCTGATTTTCGCTTATATTATATGGTTACTGTCTTGCAATATATACAAGGGCTAATTGGGGGGAAGGTTGATGATGTAAGAATACAAGATATGTCCACAAAGGTTTATACTGTTGTACTAGGGCCAAACGCCTGTAATTGCTTTTTAAAATGTTTAGATTACAGCTACTTTAAAAGAACTAGGTTTAAAACTGTTAGGGCGGCAGTTACGATATGGAACGCTTTCTTAAAGAAAGTCAAATTGGGTAGATACAATAGATATGTCTTGTTGCTTAATAATAGATCGCTCCCGGGGGAAATTTTTGCTGATCAAACCATGCTAGATTGGGCAGCGAGCGGGATTACGCAAATAGGGGACTTATTTGACCAGGAAGGGTTCATGCAATTCGCAGATCTGAGAGAGGCATATGGTATAGGGAATAGGGGTTTCTTCAAGTATTTACAGATCAGAAGCTACTTAAAGAATAAATCAGGAGGGCCAGTAGGATTTAACAAGATAGAAATAATGGAGAAAATTACGAAGTCAAGGGACTGCACAATCAGGTCTTTTTACGCAGCCTTGGTGAAAGGAAAGCAGGACGATCTAGAGAAATATAGTACGAAGTGGGCAGACAAAATGGGGTTTGAGCGTAATCTATTTCTTGAATCCTTAAACTTAGGCTGCACAATCTTAAGTGCTGCCCCCCTGCAGTCCCAGCATTACAAAACACTATACTTTCTCTATTATACGCCCGAGAAAATAGCAAAGTGGGGCGGGAATACAGGCATAAATTGCCCCCGATGTAATGAGTTGGAAGCTGATAGCATTCACATCTTTGCAACATGCCCACAGCTACACTCATTGATTATGGAGATAGAGGGATTCTTAGAAAGATCTTTGGGGATTGCAATTCGTCTTACACCTTCTTGGATTATGTTAGGAGTAGCTGAACAGGACCAAGTACAATTTGCAGAATTTTTGTTTGTAATAATGGCAGTGTATAGACTGACAATAGCCCGGGCTTGGTTAGATAAAAAACCCCCTAAATTTCAAGACTGGTTGGCGACCACGTTGTATGCCCATAAGATAGAAGAAAATATATATGCTCGGAAAGGAAGGAGAGGAAGATGTTTGGGGAGGAGAATCTGGGAGCCTTTAAGTAAATGGAAAGAGAAGCAAAGAAGCTGATTAGGGGATGGGTGGAGAAAAGTCTGGGGGGCATGTCAATTAATGGCTCCTTAATAATGATTTGGTCTTTATTTTTTCTGTATTAATGGTATGAGTCTGATTGATTTATGGTTCAGATGTATTAAATTTAAAGTAGGTATAAGGTGTTATGAAAAATGTGAAAATAGGCAATGTACTGTAAATTGTGTAAAGGTAACTGTGTAATTTAACATGTGCCGCTTTGATAAAGAATAATAAAAAAAAAAAAAGGAAATTATTTAGGAGTCTTTGGAGACCTATAGGGGTTTTAGATATTAAAAGGGTATCATCCGCGAAGAGGAGGGTTGGTATGCGTTCGCCAGCCAGGGATGGTTCATCTGAAGGATGTTTCCGAAGATGCTCAACCACCCCGTTGATATAAAGAGAGAAAAGGGTGGGAGCCAGAACGCATCCCTGGCGTACACCTCTCTCTACCGGGATACTATTGGTTTTTTCCCCCCCTGGGCCCCACCTAATCTGGGCAAAACTCTTTTCGTGCAACCTAACAAGCAACACAAGCAAGTAGTGTGGTAACCCCATGTCGGCCAGTACACTCCATAGGGTCTCCCTAGGTACAAGGTCAAAGGCAGTCTTTAAGTCGATGAACGCGAGATAAAGACTGCCCTTGCCTATGACCACAACCTTCCAGTAGACCATCATGAGCCTAAAAGCTTGCTCGATTGTCCCAGTTCCTACTCTAAAGCCCGCCTGGTAGTCAGTGAGGATTTTATTTTCTTCTACCCAATTTAAGATTCTTAGCAGTATGACCTTGCCAACTACTTTTTGGCTGATATCCAACAGGCTAATGGGCCTATAATTTGACGGGTCTTCCCTGGGGCCTTTTTTATAGATAGGGACCACTTCCGCCCCTTTCCACGAAGAGGGGACAGGGGCGCCCCTACAAATAGCGACAAGTAGGGAATGGATAAATTTGCCCCACTTTGGGATGTCAGATCTTAAAAGGTCACCAGGGATACCATCCGGGCCAGCCGCTTTTTGGGGGAGAATGGTGCCTATGGCGTATTCAACCTCCTTAATAGTAAACTCAAAATCGCTGGGCTGAATGTTCCGGATTGGAGGGAGCAATGATGGACCCGCAACCCCCCCTTGGGAAACACTCAACAGCGGTTGGTCAGCTTGGCGGGTATATAGCTTAGAAAAATGTTTGACCCACGCCTGACTAGGGATATTACAAGTTATTAGATCACTATCAGGCCTATTCCGAGCTCTAATAGTGTCCCAAAAACATCTAGAATCCTTCTTAAAGCTAGCTTCTTTAAGAGTAAGCCAGTAGGCATCTTCCCACTCCTTTTTTGCTAGACCCAGTATTCTCTTATGTTCTTTCCTGGCTAGCTGTATCAGGGGTTGAGATTTGCCTTTAACGGCTTCAATTAGCCGGGACTTAACATTCCTGCAAGCTCCTGTATACCAGACATGCGTTCCCTTGGGTTTATTCTGGGGCCTAAGCTTCCCTGCATTGCCCTTGACCCAAAAGGCTTCCCCTATAGTCTTGACAGCAGCTTCGAAAATGGGTGTTGCTCTGTCCGCTGCCGTGGCAAAATCAATATTATCAAAATCTGCTTGTGAGGCCGCAAGAACCACCTCTATGTTAGCAAGTTTGTCAGGGTTACTGACAACTTTGTCCCACTTTAGACGCCTTCCACAAGAGGAAACAGTAACCTTAAGCAAGCTTTTTGAAGTTGCTGACAGTGCTGCATTAGACCAGGGATTCGTAATAGTTAGGGAAAGCGAATTATGGTCGCTCTCAACAGTTGGTATGACTGTCATATCAACAACCCGACTCCAAAGCCCCAAGTCCAGCAGGATGTAGTCAATCCTTGAGGTATGACCAACCCAGTTGAACGTCGGGGCGGCCATCCGATCAGAAGGTGTACGTCCATTGGTGGCTCTTAGCCCAAACTCTAAGGTCAGTGCATTTAGCTGTACTGCACTGCAGGTCCAGCGCCTAATCGGAGGGATGGAGAGTGAAGGGATGCCCCATCTACTGTCTTCTTCACCCAAGTCAGGGATACCATCTAGGGGGAGAGGCTCATAGGTGCAATTAAAATCACCTGCTACTAGGGTATAGTCAGCTTCTTTACAATCCCTGAGTTGCACTTCAAGATCTGATATTACGGTTGAAGTGTGCCCATTTTTTATACCTCTAGCATAAACATTGTAGAGAGCCAGAGACAAAGCTCTACATGGATTGCATAATAGAATGCCTAAGATATCTGGATTATTTAGCTGTTTAGATGTTACTCTACAGTTCAGGGAGATGCTTACCCAGGTAATGAGACCCCCGATGGGCGCCCCTTCCCATTCATGGGTTTTACTGCTGGGATAAAGAAGGTGACAAACCCAACCCGGTGGAGTGGTTCTGTGCTCCAGGTCTCTTGAAACATGCAGATTTTATGTGCTTCAACCAGATCACACCACTCAGGTAGATCGAGTTTCCTTTGAATGCCCGCAAGGTTCCAACTAAGGATTTTTATTTCCTCCTTGTTGGTTTCTCTTCTACCGCCAGCGGTGTCTCCCAGGCTAGGGGATTCTGTACATTCCCTCTCAATTATAAAGGAGGGTGGCTTAATCGGGCTAGTGGCTGTCACAGGTGGAATTTTAGGACATACCGGGTAAGACGTAGCATATGAGTCCTCCTCCTCACCCCTATTGATGGTAAAATATATGGGGAGAGCTTCATTGGAATTAAGTCAGTCCACCTCTTCCAGCGCACTGAATCTATTCCAGTGGGCAAACTGGGATACAAAGGGGTCAAGAGGAGGAGGTGGACCCTGCCATGGGTGCTGCCACTGATTAGTAGTGTGATGTGGAGCATGTGTGTACCCACTATTTGATGGAAAGCTGAATTGAGGGGGAAATTGTCTTGGGAGCTTGGGTGCGTGTGGAGCATGTGAATACCCATTATTTAATGGAAAACTAAATTGAGGGGGAAATTGACTTGGGGGCATGGGTAAAAAGTAGGACAAGGGAAGGGGGTGTATTTGGGTAGCCAGCCCACTATTAGGTGAGTTGCAAATATAGTTCACTACCCCTGTAGTCCTAAAATTAATAGTTATAACATCACCTGCTATAGTCTTGGTGTTTCTACCTACCCAGTCTCCTCTTCTAACTGCGTGTATTTCACCACACATGTTATTGGGCAGAGGTTTATGCATGTGGAGCCACTGGGCACATTTGTTTTTTAATTCGGCCAGGGTTTCTCTTCTCCCCTCCTTCAGTGGTGGCACCCCCGTCAATACGACCACAAAGGGTGACACTTCCGGCGGCAAGTTAATTGACTTAAAACGAGCCGCCCTAGGCTTAGGATCATCAGGTTTGTTGAGAGAAGTGGTGGCTGGCAAGGTGGTGGCTATATTTTTTGGCCCCTTAACAGAATGGTTAGGCACTGTTTTGGAACCAGAAGGAGTTTGGGGCTTTGTGGTAGAAACTGCAACACTGGAGGTTGGTAACGGTGTAGGAGCCTTTTCCCCCCTTTGGGCCAAGTGATGCGATACTGTCCCCGGTTTATCCGGTATGATGTTTGCCTTTATAGTGGGATCTTTTGGCAGGTTGCTATTATTGACATTCGCCGAGGGTGCTTCTTTGGTTTTCCCTTGAGGCTGAAAGGGCACATTTCCACTTGTCTTATTGGGCCATTTAGTATTGATAAAGGATGTTAGTCTATCAATTTTGGACATTAAGGGCTTGATTTGGGCCGATATTGAGGCTTCAAGATCTGCTTTTAGGTCTGCTACCATGTTTTCGACCCAGCGTGGTATGCCTGATGATGGATTAGGAGCTGGTGTCACAAGATTGTGATTCCTGTTGTTAGTGTTAGGTTTTTTCTTGGTCTTAGACATATTCCTTGGTTCTGGCAATACGGGAATGCATCCTTTCCCTGAATCCTGAATACAGTTTTCTATAGTGGGCTCTGGCCTTTCGAGTGTTAGTCAAGCCTCAAGGTCTGGAGTGGTCTCTAAGTCAGCAAATGATGAATCAGACTCAAGGTGGGAGACTGATAAGTCTACTGAGTTTGGTACAGTAAGAGTACCAGCAGCAGGTTGGGGTAAAGGAAGAGAACGATTAATTACAATTTGCTAGGGGGGTGAGGTTACAATTGATAAGGGGCCCAAGGACGAGCGTCTGGCGTTCATAAGGTCTAATGATACTCTTCGTTCCAGTAAAGAGATACTGTGGTCAATTGTCTCATTGACCCGGGATATGAATTGGTCAATAGGCCCAGTGATTTGGGCTACGGCCATCGCAGATTTGGTTTTACTTCTGGTTCTTCCAGGCATGACAGACATATAAGGGGACTTATAAATTGACTATGATGACAGTGCAAAGAACCGAGAGGGGTGGCCCGGTCCGGTCTCTGCCGGTCACTAACGGGCAACAAGGGGCCCGCCCTTGGCCCGGGCTTCGCCCCGGGCTGCGGCCCGCGCGCATCCCGCGAAGCGTGTTGTAGGCCCTGCTCAAGTATCTGTGAGGTGAGGGGGGGCGGGGCACTGGGAGGGGGCGCGGCTCCCACGGGAAGAGGAAACAGCTGATGTTGATGACGCTGTACCTCGCAGTCCCGGGGACGCGCCTCTCACCTCCTCTGCGGCCTCGCGTCTCCTCCCTCTGGGTCACAATGGGTTTTAAAAATGAAGACAACTCCTGTGGCAAAGTCTGGTCAGAGCTCACAAACGCTGGAACAACCTCTGCGGCGAGCGGCACTCGCGGAGCGGGGGCCGCGAGAGGTTAAGTACGCCTTGTTGGGGGCGGGGCACTGGGAGGGGGCGCGGCTCCCGCGGGAAGAGGAAACAGCTGATGTTGATGACGCTGTACCTTGCAGTCCCGGGGCCGCGCCTCTCACCTCCTCTGCGGCCTCGCGTCTCCTCCCTCTGGGTCACAATGGGTTTTAAAAATGAAGACAACTCCTGTGGCAAAGTCTGGTCAGAGCTCACAAACGCTGGAACAACCTCTGCGGCGAGCGGCTGACCCAATTGTATCCCTCAGTGTTATAACGTTGTCCCAGATTTGTCTGCCTGGGACTGCACAGGTTTTATCTTCGTGTATTACGGTTTGTAATACTCTCTTCATCCTGTTGGCTAGAACCTTTGTGAAAAGGTTGTAGTTCACGTTTAAAAGGGAGATTGGTCTCCAGTTACCAATGTTTTTTTCTGGTCCGTTTTTGTGTATCAGAGATATTATCCCATGACAAAAACTGTCTGGGGTGGAGTTGTTCCTTACACATTTATAAAACATTTCTATTATATCGGTGGCTATGATAGGCCAGAAAACTTTGTAGAAATCCCATGGGAACCCATCCACCCCCGGCTAGATAGCTTGTTACATTTCTGTAGAGCTTGCAAGGACTCTTCCCCTGTCAGCTCTTTCTTCATAAAATCACTTTCATTAGATGACAAACAGTTTTCAATTAGGTCAACATGTTGTGAAATTAAATCCTGGCTTTCATTTCCTTTTTGGTACAGTTCTTCATGAAACATTCTTGCCACTTGTTTACATTTTTCTGTCCCTCCTGACTTTCCCCTTCCTTGTCTCTCAGCTCCTGAATTTCTTTGTGAACTTGTGTTTTTTTCCTAAAGAAAAAGGAGGTGCATTTTTCTCCCTCTTCATAGTGTTTTACTCTGGCGTTGTAGATAGTCTCCTTCCCTTTTTCTTCTACCCATGTGTTCATTTCTTGTTTTGCCTTTGTCATTTCTTGTTGTACTTTCATCTCTCAGCCATCTAACTTGTGAAGGAGGGCTATTCTATCTTGCAGGATGTCAAATTGTTCTGCCTTTTGTGCACTTCTTTCTCTCCCTATGGTTTTGAAATGGGCGGTTATATATTGTTTGTTTGCACCCACCAGTCTGCCATGGATGTGTGATGTGGTTTGTTGTCCCTTAGGTCTTTGTATATTGCCTCAAAATCCTTCAGTGTGCCTTCTTCTTGGAGGAGGGCAACATTCAGTTTCCAATACACTTTCCCTCTTTTCTTGTTTGCTTGTATCTGGTAGGTGTCGGTTATCAAGGAGTGGTCTGAGAAGGATGTGGGGGTGATGTACTATTGTGTGGTGTTGGTGTTTTTGTTGCAGAAGATGAAATCAATACATGCTTTAGTGGTGCCTTTGTCTGAGTGCCATGTAAAATGTGAGCCAGGCTTGTGTTTGTCTCTGTATGTGTCTTTTAGGTTTATGTCTTTGAGGAGAGCATGCAGTGTTTTTGCTGATATGTCTAAGTTGGAGTTGGTTGCTTTCCCTATCCTGACTTTTTCTTTTAAAATGTAATTAAAATCCCCTACTAGGAAGGTAGGGTGTGAACCGGTAAGGAAAAATGTGATTATGTTAAACAATTCTTCCCTTTCTTTTTTGTCTGGTGATGCATAAACATTAAATATTTGGAACCGTTTCGGCATACAAGTTAATTGTGGTTAGCATTGCCCTTCCTGCACTTACAATAGTTTCCTTGGTTATTTGTGCATTACAGTTTTTGCAGAGGATCGCTATGCCAGCATTTCTGTTCCCTCCCCCTGACCATGCAGATGGAACTAGTGTCCGCCAGTTTTTTTCCTCTGCATAGTTTTTCTAGGTCTAAAGAACATTCTTGCAAGCATATGATATCCGCATCAACATTTTTGCAGTATTTCATTACTGTCAGTTTCTTTGAGTGTTGCCCAAATCCTCTGATGTTTAAAGTAGCGAGTGTGAACGCCATTAGTATTATTTGTGTACTCATCATGATATGTGTTTTTTCTTATGATGTGACCATGGTGAATCCATATTATCTGACATCCCACCATTCATTACGGGGGTTAGTGGACCATATTCCTCTGTTATCCCCAAGAATGGAGAAAATATGGCGTTGTTTGTGTCCTGTGATTTGGCTGGTAATTAAGATTCCCGGGTTTCTGGGATCTCAGTTTCCTCCTGAACCTCCTCTTCATCAGCGAGGTTTTGTAGCACGCTGAACTTCCCATTTTCTACTATCTCCTTTGCTTTGGGTAATTGTTTTTTTTGGGGCGTGGTTTGGAGTTTTCCTTTTATGGTTTCTGTGGCCTTTCTCATGTGGCCTTTTGGGAGTTGCCACCCTTCATCGTCCATGCCGTTTTGAGCATTAAGCTCTGTTTTCTCTTCTTTCCCTCATGCTTTTTTTCAATGTCTGACTCCATCTGTTGAACTGCTAGCACAACTTGGGAGTCAGAGGGTGTGTTGTTTCCCTGTGGTTCTTGGGTTGTGTTGTTTGTTTTGGTCTCTTGCCTTTGTGAGTTATTTTCTTGTTGCTGTTCTGTGTTATTGATTTCACTGTTCGTGGGATCTGCTTGTTGGTTTTGTCCTGTGTTTTTTATGATTTCTTCTCTGAGTTTCTCAAGAGCTTCCAGATGGTCAGAGTCTATGTCTATTTCTTGATCTTGTTTGGGCCCTTCTGTTTGATCTATTAGATTGAAGGGGTAGTTGTTTTTGCTTGTTGATGCGCTCTCTCCTTTGTCTTTTGTTACCTGGGCGTAGGAGTTTTTCCTCATGGGGCATGAGTTGAATAAGTGTTTGTCACCCCCACACATATTGCATCTCTTTGGTTTGGGGCAGTCAAAGGTTGTGTGCCCGGTTTCATTGCATTTCTTGCATACCTCTTTGTTGCAATTTTCTTTGATGTGTCCAAAAGTTTGGCAGGATCTACAGAAGGTGGGTTGGTTGGGATAGTTGAGAAACCCTTTGTTTGCCCCTTTAGAGAAGGTAGCGGGTGGGTGTCTGAGGTTCCCCAGGCCTGTTTCATCTTGTTTAAGGGTGCATGGGTACCTCCTTTTTCCATTCCATACTCCCAAGGAAATCTTCAGGTGCCACCACCTCTGATTTGTTCGCAGTATTTACGCAAGAACAGCTCAACATCTTGATCAGGGACATATGGGTTATACATGTGGATTGTTATTGGGATTTCCTTTATCACAGTTGCATTGGTCCTGGTTATTCCTTTCATGGCCTCTTCATTAAAAAACAAAATTGTGCCATACATTATGTTGCCTACTGTTGCTTCGTTAGTGAAATAAAATTCATACACTCCCCTACTGGGATATTCCTGAAACCATCTTAATTGATCTATTCCCACTTTAAACAATTTTTCGAGTATTTCAAAAACAATGTATTGTAAACCTTTCACATTTCTTTCCTCCTCATGGACTTCAATTTTAATTGTGTGTGTCCTTGCTTTGGCACATTTTTATGATATTGCGAGTCTGAGCCCATTGAGCTCTATGCTGGAGCCATCTCCCAGGGAGAAATAGTTTCCTGTGTATGTGCTTGTTTGGCCAGTCCCTGCTCAGCCATTTTAGTTAAGAGTGAGGGAGGGAGAGAGGGTGACCGGCTAGGAATGGTGAAATAAGAAACCCCCGTTCAACTCAGTAGCACTCGGTCTGTTGTCCCGACACTCACTGTTGAGCTCCTGGTCGTGTGGAGCTCGGGTGGGAGGCGACGGACGTGCGCTCGATTTTGCAGTGGGGGGGCAAAATCCAGAGATCTTACGCTGGAGCGGTATTCTTCCTACACTGGGCAGTCTGGTCCTGCGGGTCAAGGGCAGAAGGGGCCCCGAGGTGGCAGGGGTGGCGGGTGGGTGGACGTGCGTGTCAGGGTTCCGGGCTCAGGTGCGAGATTCCCTCAGAGGTGGGGGGAGCCCAGCAGGCCGGCGGGCTCCTGGTTGCGGTAAAATTGGAGCGGCCCTCGGTCCTTTCGTCCCTACAGCTATGTGCAGTGACCAGTCATCCAGGTGATGCAGGTGTCCCTCAAGTTTGGCTTTCCCAGGTAGCGCAGCCTCGCTCCAAACAAGCCAGATACGAGTCCGAGCCCCTTAGTTGGCCTTCCCCGAGTTCTCCCTGGACCCCTCCTCCCTCCACTCGTCGGTGCGCAGCCTGGTCTCAGACAAGTCAAGGAGTGCAGGCCCAGCACCTTCAAGTGTTGGGGATTGGAGTCAGACCTCCCAGCCAGACCCCAGACTAGGTGAACCTACCTGAATCCACCCCCATTACAAACAACTTCAAACATGGCGCATTTGCAACCTTAATCTTGATTACTACACACTCCTCCTTGTGTTCTTGCCAACAACGTAATGTCACATTTTTCTTTAATAATGCTTATTAATTATCCAACATATATGGAACGAAGCTTTTGGATCATCAATGTCCCAACAATGACACCTATAGGTTATACCAATGCTTTTTAGGTCTCGCGTATAGCGTTGCAGTGCATCGCTTTGCGAGGCATGCTGTATACACTATACACAGGGTAAGCTTAATTTAAGCTCCGCCCACTCTACACCCATGTTTTTGATTAGGTTACATCATAAATGCAGTGTTCTCATTGGTTTTCCCATTCTTAGTCCCTCCTCTTCACGGCCATTTTGTCCCTTTACCGTAATGCTATTTTTCTGTTTGTTCCCCCTCTCTCCTGTGTGTAAATGTAAATGTGAATTTGTGTATACTTTTAAAGCGCACTGCCGCCCCATCTCGGGGCATCCTGGCGCTGTATATACCGCTGTGGAACCCATCCTGGCTTTCCCTGTGAGATGCCCCCTCAAGGTGAAGCCAGGCATCCCAGCGCTGTTGGGGCCGTTGTGGAGATTAAGCGAGCTATTGCCCAGAGTTGCAGAGTGGGACCCATGATTAGAGTAGGCACCGAGGCGAGAATTATCGAGTCCGCGGACATTGAGCACAAGACCCTGGTCCCAGGCCTGACCTCTGCTTCAGAAAAATGCAATAGGGCTTGTGTAAATACTAGTCCTCTTGCATTTATAAATGCTTATTTTTTCTGGGATTGGCTGACTCAATGCGCACTCTATTTTGCCTGACTTCCTCCCGGCCTGCCCCTCACTTCCGTTTCTCTTTGTCATCACTCTGCCGACTCGTGAAGTACTTCGGCGCACTTCTTCAAAACATGATAATTGATGCCTTGATCCTGTTAGTTATTTTGAAAACGTGTGGTGTTTGTCCTTCCAATATTCATGGTGTGGTTTAGAGGAAGGCTGTGACAGGTTAGAAAGAGGAACCAGGGACGGCCTTTGGAACATGGAGTCCTTGGTAAGCCTTGCAAGACGCCGAGCTGAAAGCGGCAGTGGTTGGAGAGGTGAATCTATTTGGGGAACGACTTGAAGAGCCTTTTTCTAATTTTACATAAACAGTTCCCCCCACATTTTGCTTTACTTAAACAACCAGCACGACTCCTGAACAGTTAGTGCAGACCTTGAGGTGCCGATAAGGTGCCGCCAGTATTTCGACGCCATGATGTGGGAGGCGAGGGAGAAACAAGCCAGGGTGCCTGCGCCCCGAAAGAAATGTAAATGTAAAAGTGCTGTCCTCCTGATAGGAACTTATATTTAAAAAAAAGGTTTGCATTAGGTCTGATTTTATATCACGAAACACAAAATTTAGAAATACTTGTTTTATTTGAAACACTAAATCTCTTTGCGCATATTCTTTATTATAGTTTGTAATACAATTTTTAAAGGTATACTTTGGATATTCACAGCTCTTACAATCTGGGACTTTATACAACTGTGAATGAAAGTGATGATTGCTCCAACCGGCATTCATTTCTGCAGCTATATGGTTGCATCTGCGGGGATGGAATTAATCAAAGAGCTGTCGTACATTGCCCTCCGATTCCTTTAACTTGCTTTAATTCTCTATGAAAGGCGTATGTTACATTTTCTACGTATTTACCTTAAGATGAAAGATAAACAAAATATTGAAAACATTTTTTTAGCCACATCACTGGCCCGCCTCCTCATTCCATACTTTTGTTATGCACCTCAAACGCTTGCTGGGTTATCATACGTCAGAACCACGTAGCAGTTTCTAGGTGGGCGTCCTTTGGAGCCCCACCCCCTCATACTCCACCTCCTTTGCGGAAGTTCTCTAGTTTCTAGGGCCAACCAAGTGCTACTAGCTCCAGTATTTGCCTTCTGGCACTTGCACTGTCCTTATGGCACCAATAGAACAACTAATTCCATGACACAGATAAAACATTCCGGACGGGATAAGTAAAGCATGTATCTGTAAAAAACTTGAAATAATTCTTTTTTTTGTAGGGGTCTCCCGCTGTCTTTCTATTCAAGCTTAAGGTACACCTGCAACCACAATGTGCGCTTGCAACCAGTGCTGAGTCATAACTCCCTGATTTCCAACAAAACGGCATTTCGGAAAGATTGTCAACTCTCAACGCCACTCAGCGCTCCAACATCAGAGCTAATGTAGCACTTTTAATCGGAGGGGTACATCGCCAGAGACAGATGCTAGGGGAAGCTCATAGAAACATATGTGTAAGGCACCTCGGGTTACTTCGTTCCAACCGCCTGTCTGTGTTCATCCTTTTAAGGTCACGCGTAAGCTATTCCTGCTGTAGCTGCCTTGAGAGCCTGGCTGTCACGCTCCCAATCTTGTTTTACATACTCCTCTGCTCGTCACGTGGTCTGATCGCATGTACTGTAGTGCAGGATTTGGACATTATTTTGTGGCAGGGTGGGATGGGTTAAGTACGCTTGATGCAGAGCGTAGCAGAGAGTCTGTAGCTCACGTTTGAATCTTAATAAGGGGAGAGAAGTTGGCATAACGGTTAAGGCGCTCGACCTCTGACCTGGGGAACCCTTTTTGAGTCTCGGTAATGTCGCCAAACCTCCTGTGATTCTGGGCACATTACTTAATCACCCCGTGCCTAACAAAATGAATGTGTGTCCTTGTGTAATGTAACTGGTGCTATGTAAAGCGCTCTGATACCCGGTTCGGGTCAAGTTCGCGCTATATAAAAGTCTGAAAAAAAATAAAAATAAAAAAAATAAGATAGTCCAGAGAATCTTATTGTCCTTTGCAGGGATCTTTGTGAAACCCAAAAGCCAAAAGTTACCATCCTCCTAAATGGTTCATTTTTAATAGGCTTGCTGCAATCATCTAAATATAACTAGCAAGACGAAAGTGTGCATCTTTGGAGAACGTATGTATTATTGTTAGAGTGTTTTCCTCCAAACACTACAAACGTACTAAAATGTTAATGTTTCTGAAGTCGATAATATGAGCAGAGGTGGACGAGCCAAGAAATTAAGGACCGTAGAACCTGTGAACGAGCCAAGCCCTGAAATGATTTGCTATGCAAAAAACAAACCACGTAAAATATAATACATTCTATTTAAAATTAAACAAGCACTAGCAAAGGCAATATGTCTTGCCGACGCAAGAGCTTTTGGCTTTGCCAATATATTTTAGCCATGTTATACACCAGTGTGCTTACTGTTCAGCATGACTAAAAGTTAGGGGCATATTATCAAGGTGGGCGATATGAAATTATTGCCGCTTTTGCGGCCAATTCAGCCGCAAAGCGGCGATAATTTCATCACCCTATTAGCAAGCTGTCGCTAACATCAGTTAGCGACAGTTTGAGGCAATAGCTAGCAGTGTGGGGCTCGCTTTGCATGTCAGCGATATTTATCGCTAATGACATGCAAAGTGGGCGTACCCAACCTGTTAGCGACTGAAACCAGTCGCTAACATCACTATCGCCTATTATCAACGCAGGCGTAGCGTTGAAAAAAATTGAGCTAAGCGCGAATATCGCTGAAAACTAATGCCTGCTCAGACCACTTCTTAACCTGTTTATTCAATGGGAGTTGGATTTTCAGGTTAAGACCCTATTGCCGTTAATGCCTGAATATCGCTGGATTTCCAGCGATATTCATGTATTAAGCAGCTATCGCCATATATTTTATCGCTTTTGAGATAAACGTTGCTAATAGCACGTTATCGCTGCGATAAAATCCAGCGATGCACGGCGATAAAAAAAACACTAAGCTCATTTAGCGATGATTATCGCTAGTTGTTGATAATATGCTCCTTAGTGTGACAGAGAAAGCGGAGTCTGAGCGTATGTTTGTGTCCTTTAGTGAACAAGAACAGCTGTAGTCTTGTTTAGGCCCACGACCACCATTTCGATTATTAGACATCTTCGAGTACTGCTGTATTGATGGTCTGCAATAGCGAATAGAGGAAATATTGGAATAGGAGGCAATGATGAAATATATCCAATAATAGGAAGGAAGGAAAATATGAGCAGCAAGTGAATGTCCAGATCGAACAGCATACAAGTAATGCCTGAAATTTGAAGAAATTATTACAGCTTTGTCACAAGATAACAAATAGCATGCTACTAAACCAAAGTAGCGCTAAAGTGTCAGGTCATGCGTGCGAAAGGTACCACTGAAACAAAGCATAAAGTACAATAAATGAGTGTTACAGTGGATTAGCAATGCAAAAATGACAAAGTAATTGTACAAAATATGAGAGTACACTTTGAAAGTAAAGCACGTCTCTAATGGAGGGTAGTATATGAGATATTAGGAATATTATACATTCAGGGCTGCCTCAAAGAAAACGTGAGATGATGACGCTGGCTTATAAAGCAATATACATGAGCTAATAACATATGATGGCGATCATAACTGAAAATGCAGCCTCTATCCTGTTACCCTCTATCTGCCTCCACCTGTTAAAGCAAGAGTAGCAGAACTAGCAAAGCGTCACAGTAGAGGAAGAGGGTGACATAGTAAAAGAAGTGATAGAGACAAGTAGCTCAGTCCCAAATGACACATGTCTTATAAAACGGCTGAATAAAAGTGCCAAAATCAGATGAGAGATGGAGCAGTACTATTACAAGTAAATCTGCCTGTACCGCTAATGCTGACTCTTCAAAGGATATTCATAGCTGCAGCCGTGCAAGTTGTTTCATTTCACCAGGTCATTAGAACATGTGTGACAAGAACACCCTTCAATGTGGCAGTTGATCAATGACTTTACCCTGTTTTTGTTGTTCCTTCACGGTGTCTATTCAAAGTAAGGTTGCTGTTAATTTCGAAATAAACAACACAGAAAAATCCTGAGGAGGGCGCCGTGTGCTCTAAAATGCAGGCAAAGTATTAAAAAAGGCAGTCTGTGGCTTCGTTGTAACGCGCCCCCACCGTCAGAGGGGGGCGCGGCCTACAATATGGAGAGGCGCGGCCCTGTGGTATTGAGAATGCCGCCCTCGCTGAGGAGAGGCGCGGCGTGAGAAGCGCGCGAACCCCGCAGCAAACGTCACAGAAGCATTCGGCTCACCGTCCCGCTGCTATCTCTGGAATGGAAACCACCAGCTGGGAAGGGAAAACACCGCAGCACTCTCCATGGGTCTCCGAGGGCAGTAATCGCCCCAGAGACGACCCACACGAGCAGGTGAGATAGGGAAGCTCGTCGGGGGTCCGTCCCTCGGCGGAGCTGCGCTAACAGGCGACCATCTTCCTGCGTGGCCAGACCACGCCCCACCCCCATTGACTTCTGTTGTAGAAAATGCAATTTCAGGCAAGAGACGGCTAAAATAAAGGCATTCATCAGTCCCGCGGCGGTTCAAAGGCTGAGTTGGGATAGGAGATTCAGATAGTGCATTATCAGCGAGCTGCTTCCCCTTTCATCTCCAATCAAAGGACATTCGCGTCCCATAAACCTAAATCTGGATAAAACTATTGTTATTTGAAGAAACACATTAATTTATGTGACTTCATCTTTTTAATGCCATCCCCTAAATAATCACAACGGGGTGGGTCTCTGGGAGCGTAGTCAATTGCTGCAGTTATTTAATATGTTTATTTCATCTACCTACCATGAATGCACAGCTGGGTTAATTGATGAAGTGGAGATGAAAGGGGAGGCCTGACGCTGCTTTCTCTCCCTCACCCATTCTTCAGTTCCATTGCCCTGCCGGGACTCCCTGCCCTCTCTGTTTGTTTTTAATTCTTTTCTGCCCCCCATGCAATTGCACGAGCTGGGACCGTCCAGGCTCTCACTGCTATTGTGCTTTGCACGCTATGCACTGGGTAAAAGTGACCTTTGGTGCAGTGTTAGCTGCAGGACACGGCCTCCATCGCTCTCTGCAGCCTGCGGCCGCCCGCCTCCAGAATTAACTTTTATGCCTCTTGATTAGTCAATTAAATATTCATTAAATACTAACATTTTGTATTTCCCCCTATTACAGCAAGTTATAACAAACATCTGGCGACAGTATGAAGCCAGCCCATTCTACAGAGATAGCCCCGGGTGCTTCATTTTGTGAGGCGAAGCTTATCCTTATTATATTATAAACTACTCCGGGTGAGGTGGGACCGGCTGACTCACTCCGTTGCTGTATCTGAAGAGGAACATCCAGGTGCCCTGTGCATAGAAACAGCGGCCTCTGCCCGCTCTCACTCCACCCTGTGCATAGAAACAAATGCCTCTGCCCGCTTTCACTCCACCCTGTCCATAGAAACAGCTGCCTCTGCCCGCTTTCACTCCACCCTGTGCATAGAAACAGCTGCCTCTGCCCGCTTTCACTCCACCCTGTGCATAGAAACAGCTGCCTCTGCCCGCTTTCACTCCACCCTGTGCATAGAAACAGCTGCCTCTGCCCGCTTTCACTCCACCCTGTGTATAGAAACAGCTGCCTCTGCCCGCTTTCACTCCCCCCTGTGCATAGAAACAGCTGCCTCTGCCCGCTTTCACTCCACCCTGTGCATAGAAACAGCTGCCTCTGCCCGCTTTCACTCCACCCTGTGCATAGAAACAGCTGCCTCTGCCCTCTTTCACTCCACCCTGTGTATAGAAACAGCTGCCTCTGCCCGCTTTCACTCCACCCTGTGTATAGAAAAGGCTGCCTCTGCCCGCTTTCACTCCACCCTGTGCATAGAAACAGCTGCCTCTGCCCGCTTTCACTCCACCCTGTGCATAGAAACAGCTGCCTCTGCCCTCTTTCACTCCACCCGGTGCATAGAAACAGCTGCCTCTGCCCGCTTTCACTCCACCCTGTGCATAGAAACAACTGCCTCTGCCCGCTTCACTCTACCCTGTGCATAGAAACAGCTGCCTCTGCCCGCTTTCTCTCCACCCTGTGCATAGAAACAGCTGCCTCTGCCCGCTTTCACTCCACCCTGTGCATAGAAACAGCTGCCTCTGCCCTCTTTCACTCCACCCTGTGCATAGAAACAGCTGCCTCTGCCCGCTTTCACTCCACCCTGTGCATAGAAACAGCTGCCTCTGCCCGCTTTCACTCCACCCTGTGCATAGAAACAGCTGCCTCTGCCCGCTTTCACTCCACCCTGTGCATAGAAACAGCTGCCTCTGCCCTCTTTCACTCCACCCTGTGCATGGAAACAGCTGCCTCTGCCCGCTTTCACTCCACCCTGTGCATAGAAACAGCTGCCTCTGCCTGCTTTCACTCCACCCTGTGCATAGAAACAGCTGCCTCTGCCCGTTTTCACTCCACCCTGTGCATAGAAACAGGTGCCTCTGCCCGTTTTCACTCCACCCTGTGCATAGAAACAGCTGCCTCTGCCCGCTTTCACTCCACCCTGTGTATAGAAACAGCTGCCTCTGCCCGCTTTCACTCCACCCTGTGCATAGAAACAGCTGCCTCTGCCCTCTTTCACTCCACCCTGTGCATAGAAACAGCTGCCTCTGCCCGCTTTCACTCCACCCTGTGCATAGAAACAGCTGCCTCTGCCCTCTTTCACTCCACCCTGTGCATAGAAACAGCTGCCTCTGCCCGCTTTCACTCCACCCTGTGTATAGAAACAGCTGCCTCTGCCCGCTTTCACTCCACCCTGTGCATAGAAACAGCTGCCCTTGCCCGCTTTCACTCCACCCTGTGCATAGAAACAGCTGCCTCTGCCCTCTTTCACTCCACCCTGTGTATAGAAACAGCTGCCTCTGCCCGCTTTCACTCTACCCTGTGCATAGAAACAGCTGCCTCTGCCCGCTTCCACTCCACCCTGTGCATAGAAACAGCTGCCTCTGCCCTCTTTCACTCCACCCTGTGCATAGAAACAGCTGCCTCTGCCCGATTTCACTCCACCCTGTGCATAGAAACAGCTGCCTCTGCCTGCTTTCACTCCACCCTGTGCATAGAAACAGCTGCCTCTGCCCGCTTTCACTCCACCCTGTGCATAGAAACAGCTGCCTCTGCCCGCTTTCACTCCACCCTGTCACCTGCTAACTCTCTCTCTGTGCCCACCTCCCTCTCTGTGCCCACCTCTCTCTCTGTGCCCACCTCCCTCTCTGTGCCCACCTCCCTCTCTGTGCCCATCTCTCTCTCTGTGCCCACCTCTCTCTCTGTGCCCACCTCTCTCTCTGTGCCCACATCTCTCTCTGTGCCCCCCTCCCTCTCTGTGCCCACCTCTCTCTCTGTGCCCACCTCCCTCTCTGTGCCCACCTCCCTCTCTGTGCCAACCTCTCTCTCTGTGCCCACCTCTCTCTCTGTGCCCACCTCTCTCTCTGTGCCCACATCTCTCTCTGTGCCCACCTGCCTCTCTGTGCCCACCTCTCTCTCTGTGCCCACCTCCCTCTCTGCCCCTCTCATTGTTATCACATCTCTCAACTGTACATTCCAAAAGGATGGTGGAGTGCATACACAGACATAAAACCATATCATATTTATAGTTTAATATCTACAAACTTGCTAACAATACAGCATGTTTACAATACAAAGCAATGACACTGTTTGTCCTTCCTTGTCAGGAGTCGTTTCTGACTCAGATACATAAATTGCTCCAAGGTCTCTGTATTTTTTATTTTTTTTTATTTTTTTTGTTTCAACGGGCTTTATTTAAAACTTTACATATTTACATGTTAGCCAATCCAATATGGTGGCGTCATTTTGGATTTTGCATTCATGTTAGAGACGCAGCTCAGTCATGTGCAAAATGTACATCGAGATTATTTTATTGCTTATTGCACAGATACCTTTACTGCCTATGGTTTGTTTATTAGTTTTGACCAGTCTTTTTGTTTCCAGTTGTCAAGTGCCCATTCTTGTCCATTCCTTCTCTCATCTACAAATACATAGGTCTGCACTTTGTCAAGTGCCATTTTGATGCATTCCTCGGGGGAGATTTCTTTGTGTTTGAATAGTTTTAGGTTTCTGGAGGACCACAGGCTTTCTTTGATGCAGTTTATCAGTCTCCACAGTGCGTCTTTTTTCTCCTTTGGGCATGACATGCCAATACCATATAGGATAAGTTCGTAGGAGAGTGATGATTGTTTGGTGATTCTTCTGATGAGTTTCCCCGTTTTCGTCCAGATTTCCTGCGCAAAGGAACAGTTCCGTAGGAAGTGGAGGATGGTCCCTTCTCCGGCGCAGGTTGATCTCGGGCATTTTGAGTCTTTGGCCAAGTTTCTCTTGTGTTGAAATGCCTTTACTGGTAGGCATTTTGTTACTGCCATCCATGCAATGTCTGTTGGCTGGAGAGCAGCTGTGCCAGGCTGCTACAGAGAGGAAGCCAGGCAGCGGCTTGAGGCAGTCCTAGGCATCCATGTGGTGTTGCTCCAAGTACAAGGGCAGCGCTGCCATTTGCAGGGCGCTGCCATATCTTCCTCATACGCACACCCTGGCCAAGCTAGTTTATCTTTCTCCTTGATGCCATGAAGTGAAACGCCTGTAGTGATGGTTTGCTGCAACTCCTCCAGCTGTTTCTGTAGCTCTTTGAGGACAAGCCTCATGTAGTCAAAGTTAGCCCAGGAGATTGCCTTAACCCAGGCCTCCATGACAGCCTGGCAGAAGGTAGGGCCGCGGTTGCAAAGGCGAACTCCAGTAGCCTCGCACAGTTCAACGGGGCAGCACCTGCAGGCTCTTTGCTATCCTTGTCATCACACTAAAATAACACTTAGAACTGTCAAACGAGCCAGCGCTTGTGGTAGGCAGAGTTTCTTTCACTTTTCTTGTAGAGGGAGCCAGCGTTATCCGCGGGAGAGCTGCTCATGGCGTAGTACATCACACACCGCTCATTTAGATTCATGCCAGAAAGGTTCCACAGCCCCTGCCGCTTCCGCTCCTCCTCTCCGAAAGTAAAGCCGCATTATGAGTCGCGCACAGGATTGTGGGTATGCAGATTTATGGTGACGCGCTGAAGGTTCCTCCGGAGCATCCCAACCTCTAGCGACAGGAGGGAGCGTTGCAGCTCCAGCTCCTTCGCGCGTTCACGCTCGGCGCCCTGTTCTGCGTCATGTGACCCTGTGACGCCTTCCGGTGGCGCGGCGCCTCGTTCTGCGTCATGTGACCCTGTGACGCCTTCCGGTGGCGCCTCGGGAACCTTCTCTCCACGGCAGCAAAAAAGGCCCGACCGCCCCAGTAAACTCTAATTTCAACCAAACACGGAGTTTCGTGTTCAGAAACCCTTCAAAAATTGGAGCGAGTTCCGCTTCTCACGGCCCCTCAAAGTGCGCGTGACCCACGAAACGTAGAGAATAAAATTCATTTCAACTCGTGAATAACTCAGCAGAGGCACTCCCCACATGGTCGCACCACCCGAATCCCAATAACTTCAGACCACACAAGTTTTTGTTTTATGGAAGAATTGAGGCCGCAGTTTATTAGGCATTTCCAACTTACAAGCGATCCTTTACACACCATTATTTTTGTCTGGCAAGCCTGTATCCTCACCCCATCAACTCTGCACTGTGCCCTACATCCAGTGCAGCTACCTTCGCCAAGGTGACCTATCACCGTCCTTAACCCCATTGCTCTGCACTGTGCCCTACATTCAGTGCAGCTATACTTGCCCAGGTAACCCATACCCCTGTGGACGCACCCTTTCCTTTCACTCCGGGCAAGCTTCTGCTTCCAGCCCGACCGTGTAACCTTTTACCTCCGGTTGCCACGCACTACTTGGGTAAGCGTCTGCTTTAACCCAACCGGACGGACCCTTTTGCTTCCGGTGTCCACTCACTCCCGGGTAACCATAGGGTTCCAACCCGGCCGGGTGACCTTTCACTTCCGGTGTCCACACATTCCTTCCGGGTAAGCGTCTGTCCCACCCCCGCCCATTTACTCTTCGCTTCCGTTGTGTACCCTTTGTTACCTGGGCAAGCCGATGTGCTTCCCGCCCGTCCAACCTGCTTTCCTGTTCCCCCATCCATCTCTGCGAGGTGACCCGGTAATTGGTCTCCCCACTTCCCCCCTGCCACCGGCTCCGCCCTCAATCGTTTACTTCCGGTTCACCTGAATCCAGGGGAGCTCGGGGAGCTTGCCAGTGACCCCCTGAGTCCTGACTGCCCTGTTTGCGGTCTGTGCCCGCTTCACAGCCTGCTTTTGTATTCCTCTTGGATCGCTTTGTAAGTAGCGCCATGCCTCGCTGGGAGCTATCGCTGCCAGCGAGAGCCCCCCCATGCCATTACTGCGGCCCCATTCTTGCAAACTACCAACAGCCCCTTGCATTCAATGCTGCTAGCATATTTCGTAGCAGGACATCTGTTCCAGTGTCTGATAAGTACACCCCATCTGCCTTGTAATAGTGCGGCTGCCGCAAGTTAATTAGTGTGTGCCTGATGCTGCCTAAACCTACCCCTTTTAAAACTTGGCCATGAGGCTATTTAGTCTCTTCCTTGATAACTCCATGCCGTTTTGGGAGTGAGCACCAGCCCATACCCTTCTAGGAATTATTTCGGACCATACAACCTCTGTGGTGTCCATGCTCCTAGCTAAATTAGTGAGATCCCTCTTTAACATGTGAAAGAGTTCCCCCCGCCCCATCACTGGGAGGTCATTTCCCCCTAGTTGAATTACTAAAACATTTGGGTCCTTTGCACAGGTGTGGAAGTCTTCAATGATGCTCCCCAATTCTCTCCAGTGCAACCCTGGCTTGCCAAACCATCGCACCCTTGTCCGTTGGAACGGGAACGTTGCATTCCACCCAATGCTGCGGGCCCTGTTAGCGGCCATTGACACGTAAGAGTGCCCGATGACCCACACTGTTTTGTATTCTGTGGAGTAGAACAGAAGCACAGAAATGTTGGTATCAATCTTCTATCCGCCTTTTATTATACATTTAATTTGCAGTACATAAGTTTAGTCAAGACCCCTACCACTGAATCGCCGCAACCCTGTCTTCTCCCTCCTCTACCCGTAGGATGTTGGGCGAATGTACACCCGAAACCTGTCTGATTGCCATCTTCCTAATTGTTTTATTGCATTT